>NC_079190.1:191123699-191429949 GCF_029499605.1 Hyla sarda | reverse complement strand
GCAGCCTTCCGGTGAACAGTTCCCATCTGAGGGTCAGGTTCCTCTCAGCCTTTCTAAGCAGACTAACTTTCAGCTTGTTTTTAAAATCCAGCTGTCTTCAGCACCTTTGCTGATCTGGACCCATCCAAAAACCTGGTGTGGCCCAGGATGCAAAAAGTGCAGCCCCAATACCAATTATTCCTTTCATTCCATAAAATCCAGGGTCAAAAATAGGATTTATCACAAGTACCTAGCAGCTATAGTCTTCTAGGAATTAAACTTTACTTGATATTACCGTATTTATCGGCATATAACGCAAATTTTTGTGAGCTAAAATTTTTTGTATAAAGTCTATCTGCATCGTATACGCCAATAAACTCTTTCTGGCCCCGCAAAAGCCGATGCGGTTCAATGATTTAAAGCGGCCACTTTATATTATGTAACAACACAAACAAGTAGAGAAACATAGCTGCACATCCACCATTTGTGTTTTGATCGACTTGCTTCTCAGCATAATTAAAAAAAACTAACAGGTTGTTAGTATACATTTTAATAAAAAAGTACAAGGCCACTCACCACGTCAAGGCCACCTAGTCAGAGTGGGTCCCTAACCTAACACTGGCATAGCACCGGGCGGCGACCACCACCTCTGAGACACCATGCCCTCAGGGGGAACGAACCAGTGGCAAGGAAGCCCCACTGCTGCCCGACCAAGCCCTGGCCCTGGGCTGCACCACCCCACAGACAAAGTATCACAGAAACAATGGCCGCCAGAGAGCACCACACCAGTGTGAACACTTAGCATGTGCTTCCTCCCAGAGGGCTGGGAGAATGTTAGGAGGAGACCCTTATGCCGTCTCCTGCTAATTAAAAACACCTGGGCCGAATGGGTGGAGTGGAGTGCTGTCCATGGAGAGAAGGGAGAGACTTGTACAACACATATAGAGAAACATAGCCGCACATTAAATTATGTAACTGCAGCAGCTTCTGCGGGGCCAGAGTCCTGCGGCCACCACCCGATTCCCTCCCCATCCCTGGCTTTCATTTTATTTATTTATTTGTCCAGGGGCAGGCTCCTGCAGGCTCCGGCGCCATCCTGTATTGGCTGGTAACGTTCTCAACGCAGCGTCACTCGTCATTGCGCAGCTCACAGCGACTGCGCAGGATGCTATTGGAGCCTACAGGAGCATGCCCCTGGACAGGTAAATATGAAAGCCGGGGATGGGGAGGGAATCGGGCGGCGGCCACAGAAGCTGCTGCAGTTACATGAACTGCCGGGGCAAGATTTTTTCGGGGTATACACACACTTACACACACCCTCATTTTAACAAGGATATTTGGGTAAAATACCTTTCTTACCCAAATTTCCTTGGAGAAATGAGGGTGCGTGTTATAGGCCAGTTCGTGGTATACCCCGATAAATACGGTAATTATTATTTATAATGATGTAATGAATGTGTGATGAGTGTGTATAGACCTTCTTTATACCATTGTTATCAATCAAAATCAATGGTCATAGTGGGAGAGAGGTATGATGCAAAAAAAAAAAAAAAACATTTTTTTTTGTAGGGAATGGATTGAATTTGTAATTTTGGTTCTTTCAGCGATTCTTCTGTGGAGGCCATGCTAATGAATTGCTGGGTTCAAGGGCTTTTTATTGAGCTGTCAGATACCCTAAAGAAAAAAATAGACCAAAAGAGCCGAAGAGTCATAAACAGAATATCCAAATAGCCTGGTATCAGATCACTTTACTCCAAGAAGACCCCACGCTCTCGCTAAAAGGCCAGTGCAGATAATTCATCAGCTATGTCTTTTTCATGCAGTCAGACTGTGCACAGTCTCCAGGCTACTACCGATGATTGGAGCTCAGCATTTTCCTAGGAGGAAATTGAGTCTGAGTAGGCAATCCCCTTTGGAAAATGTTTTTTTTAAAGATCTAGGTCACTTTGAAGCCTTTTATCGTTGTGAGGATGACTGTACCCTCATTTCTTTGCTGTTCAGAAGAGAAGGGTTAATGCTTATTATGAGAAAAATACAGGGTTAGAAGATTTATTCTAATTAAACAGTATGTATTGTTATAAAAAGAAACACTATAATAAAAATAATAATGGACCCGCCAGATAGTGGCATTGAAGGGTTATTGGATTTCTGTGTCCAGATTGAACTTTTCTAAGGATATGATAAATACATACATAGAAACTGAGATTAAAGTGCATATCTATATAGATATAGACATCTTTTGCCACTTCACGTTTGAAATATGTGTAAAACCTGATCTGGAGGATTTTGCTTTACCTCAAGTGTTTTTACCTTACATATTTGTTCATACAACTGTTGCAAAACTACAACTCTTACCGGCTGTCCGGGCATGGTGGGTGTTGTAGTTTTGCAACAGCCGGGGGTACGCTGGTTGGGAAACACTGATATACAGTATGTGTAATTGTCTTCTGTACAAAAATTCTATTTTCATCAATAGACAAGTTGTTAGTTTCTGCTATAAGGGTACGTTCAGACTAGTGGATCCACAGCTGAAGGAACCCTACAGGGTGCCTTTAGATGTGCCTGCTCGGAGCGGCAATACGCCGTTACTAGCAGACACACTGCTGCGATGTGCGAGTTTTCGCGCATGCACGGTGTACTCGCACACATCGCCACCGCTCCCCCTGCAATCTGAGCTAGGCCGAGAGCAGCCGTAGCGAGTGTACTGCGCATGTGTGCGGCGACTCGCACATCGCAGTGTGTCTACTCGTAGCGACACCTGTAAAGGCAGCATACAGTGGTCCTTCAGTGGCGGATCCGCAGTGTAAAAAGCGCTGGGGATCCATTTGTGTGAACGTACCCTAAGGGCACATTCACACATGGCAGATCTGTTGCAGAAATGAGTAGGAATCCATATACTTACTGCAGAAACAACCCCATATACAGATTTCTGCAACAAATCTACTGTGTATCAGTTTACTTTAAAGCGGTATTCCAGGATTTTTTTTTATTTGACTATGCTACAGGGTCTGTAAAGTTAGTGTAGTTCATAATATAGTGTCTGTACCTGTGTGTGACAGTGATCTCCCCATTCTTCTGTAATTTTCACCCCAATATTTATTTTTAACAGCAGAAAAAATTACTCTGGTCTCAGGTTTTCCCAGGTTGCAATGTGGTCATGAGATGACATCACTAGTCAGGTATGCAAAGGGAGCCTGTCCTGCTTCACAGGGTGGAGCGACCGCGGGGTGGGAGATAAATCATTCTGCAACTAATTGTATTTTTAACAGCTGTAGGCACCCTGGTTAGAAAACACTGGTCTTTTGAATGGAATGCAGCTCATTTGTGTTTCAATGGGTGGGGAGGCTGATGTGTTGGAGGGAGGAAAGGGACCTCATACTTACAAACAAGAAACTATGGGATATGTACTGTAGTTTGAGAGAACAAACTTCCGACAGGAAATACCCAGTTCACAAATAGATAGCCACTGCATTATAGTAATCTTACAACATAGCTATTTAGCCCCAAGACAAGCACAGATCCTTCCTAAGCATGTCCATTACTATCTGGCAGGTACGTACAAAAATCACCTTATGGTGGATAATCCCTTTAAGGCTGGGTTCACACCACAGAAATTCCTTTTTGAAATTCCGTTCAGAAATTCCGGTGGAGCAGTCAGATTTTGGCAATGGGATTTTGCTGCACAGTGCACACTGCAGAGTTTTCAAGGCAGATTTTCCACCCAATAAATCCACTCCACTCCGCAGACATTGCCATCTATGTGGATGGCATTATCTGCCTGGTCCTAGCGTTGACTGATTCAGTCGGCGCAGTCCACACTCGTAAGCTCCGGACATAAGATTATTGTCTGCAGCTTCACAAGTGTAAACCTGGCCTTAGGGTACATTCACACATGCATATTTTCTGCTGCAGATTTGCCTTAGCAGATTATGCTGCCATTGACTTGGGTGGGTAGCAAAATCATCTACAGCAAATCTGCAGCAGAAAGTACATACATGTGAACATACCCTTAACAGGAATTCCAATAATATAAGTTGTCAGAATATCTTTTTAAAACTATTTTTTATTTAACAAGAATCCTGTGATGGCATAGGGGACTGGCATTACTTAGCTGATCAGTAATAAGTTTACTTTCAGTAGAAGGAAATGAGTGCCTTGCTTACTGTAATGTCGGTTTGCCTTACCGATTAAGGTGGTCACTGAACTGTCAAAGCTTCAATAAAGATATAGATTGCCCTGAGTTCAAGACCAGAACTCTCCTTTATACCGCTTATGGAAAATACACACTGGTAAAATCAAGAGCGTCTGGCATTCAAGGGGAAGTCTGGGCAACTTACAAGCGCATTCATGCTGTTCATCATTACAACTCATTAAGCCGGTGTTGTCCAAGTTTTTATATGGAGTTGGCGACTTGCAATTAACTAGATGCAGGTTATGTCTGCTAATTGAAATGGACTTTTTCTGTTTAGTTTTGCTTTAGTAAAACCTATTTCAGTTTAAGTGTAAACTGTTATGTATTTTGTGCATTGTGTATAGTATGCCACTGCTGTAAAGCTGATGGTGAGAATTACTTACCGTATTTTTCGCCGTATAAGACGCACTCTTTCATCCCCAAAACTGGGGGGGAAAAGTTGGTGCGGCTTATACGGCGAATACAAACCTATCGCGGCGGTCCCTGCGGCCATCAACTGCCGGGACCCGCGGCTAATACAGGACATCACCAATCGCGATGATGCCCCGTATTAACCCTTCAGACACGGCGATCAAAGCTGACCGCCGCATCTGAAGCGAAAGTGACACTAACCCGGCTGCACTGGGAGGGACCTTACCTGCCTCCTCGGTGTCTGCTCTGTGCCGGGATCCCCTGCATGGCCGGCACTCTCCTTTGTCGTCATCACGTCGTCGCACGCGCTGCCCCATCATCCAATAGGAGCGGCGTGCATAGCGACGTGATGGCGGCGACGGAGAGTGAGGATACCGGGCAGCAGAGACGTTCAGGAGTGACGGGGACACCCCGGGGACGCAGCAACAGCGATAGAGGGCTACATCCAGGGCAGCGGTGACGGGTCTGGAGCGGCGGGGACACGTGAGTATAACCTTATATACCAGTGGTCTTCAACCAGCGGACCTCCAGATGTTGCAAAACTACAACTCCTGGCATGCCCGGACAGCCAACGGCTGTCCGTGCATGCTAGGAGTTGTAGTTTTGCAACATCTGGAGGTTCGCTGGTTGAAGATCACTGTGACCTATACTTTACATTGTATTCTAGATTTTCCTCATTTAAAATTGGGTGCGTCTTATATGCCGGAGTGTCCTATAGGGTGAAAAATACGGTATATGCAAGAGACTGTAACAATTATTTTAATGTAGCAACACCATGATTACTGACTTTATATATAGACAATCATTTTCTCAGGCAAAACCTATCGACTTCAGGTGTACAACATGATGGCCATTTATTGTTTCCCTAATTTACTTGACTAGTGATGAAACTCATAGTAAGCTATAACTAATGCACCTAAGGTGGCTAATAGATACAAATATACAAAAAGGTCCAAAACACCAACTTATGTATTATTATTATCCGTCATCATAAATATAATTATATATATATATATATATATATATATATATATATATTATTTTTTTTGTATATACCATTGGCTGTGCAGTCCAATAGTATATCAAGCTATGGCAGTACTATTGATTTAAAAGCACATACTTACTGCCCTCCTGACATGTTTCTCTCCATTGAGCTTCTTCAGAGGTCTCGTTTGTTTTCCTTTTTTTAAATTGTTTATAATAGTAAAGGAAATGTATGTCTTATGGTGAAGGATAACATATAAGGGGCTTTTTGTGGGCGTTTTAGGCCTTTTTGTATATTTGAAACTCATAGGGCACCAGAGATGGTTTGTTTTTCTCACCTTTCCAGTTGTCTACATTCATCTATACCACCTACAGTACAATATGACAGAAAGACTTCTGATCAATAATTTACTCTAAGCTATCATTATTGTTCACACTATGTCCCAATGCATCAGAATTGTGTTGTCTTAAAGTGTACTACTCGCTTTAAAAAACTGTTTACATGTTCTAGAGACATGGCAAAAGTTTTAATCTGCGTGTTCCGACACTGCTTGTTTGCTAGAATGAGCAGGGTGAGAAGCACGTGACCGAGCGCTTCTCTCCCTGCTCTCTGTCTGTGGGACCAAGACAGTCCCAGCGACTTGCATTATAAGACTATATTGGTCACATGATTCAGAGCTCTGTCTCTCAATTGGTTGGGGTCTGAACACTTAGTCCCCACCTGATGAAAAGGTTTTTCTTTAATGACAGTGGCCATTTGAAATATAGAGGGGGAGACTGATCAAAACCTGTGTAGATGAAGAGTTGTACAGTTTCCCATAGCAACCAATCAGATTGCTTCTTTTACGTTTCAGAAGCGATCTGATTGGTTGCTATGGGCATCTGCTCCAATGTTGCTCTACACAGGTTTTGATCACTCCCCCCCCCCCCCCCCCTGTGTTCTTTATTCTGTAGATTTCTTTCCATGCATGTAAATGGCTTATAAAATACAAAAGCAATAGCCAATACTGCATGCATGCTCTACATCCTACTTCTTTAATACAGTGAGAAAAATAATAACTAAAGCATAAAAATAAATAAAAACTAAAGCATACAAAATCAGAACATTTTGAAGGTTTAACTTCATGTTTATGTATACTATACAGCACCATTACATGACTTCAGCAAAGATATTAATGACTCTCATTAGGTTTTACATGGGAGAATTTCATAGTATACTGTAAAGGACCTAAGGAAGATAAATTGGCAATTTCTTTTGCCAAAGTTTTAGTATAAAATTGAAAATAAATAGTTTTTGCTTGATATTAATTTTGTGTTTACATAAATGACATCTTTACTGTGTTTCCATTTACAGATATATATATATATTTATATGACATAATTGGGCACTAAATGCATAAAAAAAGCTAGAAAATATTAGCAGATTTTGTTAGGTTTGTTTTTTGACATCTGTTTCCAGTTAGTCATACCGATGAATGCAGTGTCGGTTTTTCAAAACTTTCCAAGTACTGTCATCCTGGGATATTTATAATATGTCTGGATTATAGTTTGTAAAATCTCTTGAAGCATTGCAATGGAATGCATGAACAATTCTTTATTGGAAATGTATTGTTTAGTGCTGTTTTTGTCATTTCTGTAGATGGTCCTTTGTTATAAGTCGCTCCAGACAGTTATAGATCTAATCGAAGTGTAAGGAACCTTGTTCAAGGACTGCTTTTTTCCTATATTGCCTTTAACCTTTCTGTTAACCTTATATTTAATAATTTGTATAGTTTATATATACACAGTGTCATTGCCATATACATGTTGTGTGCTGGAAGTGCCAAGGCCACATGAATGCCACATTACATCCAAATGGTGCAGTGGGCTGGTGAAGGGGGTAAACTAGGTGTTAGGCTAAGTTCAGGAGCTCCATCACAGTGTTCATTCCTGACAAAAAAAAAACTGGGTTGAATGGTCCATACCACAACAGACACCAACAGATCCCGACAGATGCCATTGACTTAAATGGGATATGTCTGATTTTCCGTCACTGTGTGTTATTTAGCAGGATTTGAGCTGGAAAAAAAAAACCTATCTGCAGCATGATGACGTAAACAAGGCCCTAACTGCTTATATAGAAAGGGGCATGTCTGTTCTGAGACTGAAGGTTGAGGATAACCGGGGACAATTGACAATTGGCGCTCATAATAGTATGATAAACATGCAGGCTGTGTGTCCTGATTCTATGGAAAGTTGTTGAAAGATGTGTCTTGCTGAAGAGTGCAATTTGATACATAGATCATGTACTGGTACATGGAGTCTATACACCACTTTGGGGTCACCTAACAAGCTGTTTTTGACAATTATATTGCATCAACAAATACTTGGAAATCGTGGAATTCAAGTGAAGCTCTGGATGTGCCATAAATGTTGAAATCGAAATACCCCTTTAAATCCTATAAATTGGGGTAGGACATCCATAGATTACATTTTAATTTCTATCATGTCCCAAGGTTAGCTACAGGTATGATACCCTTCATTTATCCCTTTTTAAAGTTGCTCAGAATTACTATGTGTTCCGATGTCTAAATTTGACCCTTTTCATTCATATCTTTACACTTGCTTATTTGTCTAATACATCGCCTTCAAGAACTATTTGTTCACTTGTTGCCCAGCATATCCCACCCTTTGACAGGTTTTGTTGTCACAAGATTATCAGTGTCTTTTCCTTCACCAGTGAGAACAAGTGGGTGGAAAAAACTTTGTAATACATCTTATTAGAGAAAAATGCTTCTTATTCCTCTTATCAGGCTCCTTTCATTCACTCTGAAGAACAGCTAAATTTTCTCTTGTGTTTTTCAGCTCACTGAGGGATCAGTTACATATTGTCTAAGCAGTGAGGGGATTTTAGATAGCCAGAAGCAAACAAAAACTAAAAGAGTATAAGCAAGAGCTTACTGTATCCATCACTAAAGTACAACACTGTACACAGTGCCCGAGACTCAGTGCAATGTGTTTCTACTGCGCTGTTTCTGGAGACAGGGGCTAAGGCTTCTAATGCACATTTATATGTGACAGGGAGTAGGGAGATCGGGCCTCGGTAAAGGTATTCCGGTCCCAAATTCAAAATGAAAATCATTTAGAAAAATGGGAATGTGCACTCTGCTGCGCTATACAGGGATGTGGAATTCCTATCGCCAGACGCCCGGGACATGCAGTTTTGGGTGCTGGGCAGGTGAATTTATTCCGGCCCTTAGCCCGGCTTCGGGCAAGCAGGGCCGGACCTGACAAGCGCTGCGGCGCTCTGCAGTCTGTATGGAGCGGGCTCCCGACTCCTGCCCTCTCCGTACTCTGCTGCCCCCGGCTGTGGAAACTTGCGTCCTCAGAATGCAGAGCAGGGGGAGGGGAGATAAGAAGCTGTGTATGTTCTCTGTTCCCTGCTCTGCCTTCAGCACTGATACCCAGACTGGTCAAAAGGTTTGACACGTCTCTGTAACATGTATACATTTTTTTAAAACTGACCTGGACACTGCAATTGACAGCTTACATTGTTCAGCCCTCTGTATAATGTTGTCTGCCCCTGCTGCTGCTGTGTTGTGGGTGTCCTTAAAAGACACTCAGGGGTCAGACAAAATATCTAGGACATCAACTACAGGTCCCCGTCTGTACATAATACAGCTGTCGTACGTCAAGGAATAGACAAATATAAATAACACATTTTTATGTCAGTTTTGCTCCACTCTTCAATTAATACAAATGTTAATTCCTTGATGGAAGGAGGCGATGGGAATCTATTCCTGAACTTGTTTTCAAGTCCCACACAGACTCATTCAAGTATGACTGGGCTGACCACGGTAGATGTTTAACTTCATTTTTATGCTCCTTGAACCAAGATCCAATGCACTGAGCAGTGCGGATATTAGCATTGTGATCCTGGAAGATTGCATCACTACCTGGAAACAATGGGGGGGGGGGGGGGGGGGGGGGAGGGGGTATTCAAAGAATTGAGTACCACTTTTTTTGCTTCAGCTGCACCACATTTGCTTAAAGGAGTAGTCCAGTGGTGACTCAGTGGTGAGCAAGTTATCCCCTATCCTAAGGATAGGGGATAAGTTGCAGATCGCGGGGGGGTCCGACCGCTGGGGCCCCCTGCGATCTCCTGTACGGAGCCCCGACAGCCCGCGGGAAGGGGGCGTGTCGACCTCCGCACGAGGCGGCGGCCGACACGCCCCCTCAATACAACTCTATGGCAGAGCCGAAGCGCTGCCTTCGGCAATCTCCGGCTCTGCCATTGAGATGTATTGAGGGGGCGTGTCGGCCGCCGCCTTGTGCGGGGGTCGACACCCGCTATCTCGGCGGAGAGCCGGGGCCCCGTACAGAGAGAACGCAGGGGGCCCCAGCGGTCGGACCCCCCGCAATCTCAAACTTATCCCCTATCCTTAGGATAGGGAATAAGTTTTTCACCACTGGCCGACACGCCCCCTCAATACATCTCAATGGCAGAGCCGAAGATTGCCGAAGGCAGCACTTCGGCTCTGCCATAGAGTTGTATTGAGGGGGCGTGTCGGCCGCCGCCTCGTGCGGAGGTCGACACGCCCCCTTCCCACGGGCTGTCGGGGGTCCGTACAGGAGATCACAGGAGGCCCCAGCGGTCGGACCCCCCGCGATCTGCAACTTATCCCCTATCCTTAGGATAGGGGATAAGTTGCTCACCACTGAGTCACCACTGGACTACTCCTTTAAAAACCTTTTATGTTTTACGGCATCAAAACCTACCTTATGCAGTGCACACCTGACAGTTTTCAGATACTGGTACCCTAGCAGCCTGGCCCTGTTTCTTTGATACTTGAGAGTGCACAAAGATCCTAATTTACACATTGAGATTTTAATTATATATTGGGTAAGGTGGGACTTTCTGGTAGTACCAGCAGCTTAGTGTAGGTGCTGCTGCTGACAGATTCCCTTTAAACTTGATTTAAACTTGCAGTAATTTGAGGACCCATAGCTTTGTGTTTTTTTGGCTAGAATTTAATGAGTCAAGTTTTGTTTTTCGATCACAACTACTTCTGTCTGTAAATGTTTTTTGTGAGCATTGCCGCTCAGAAGTGAGTAAAGTTAGTTTTTTGGATTCACTGGTGCAACCATAGTTACTAGTGGGATACTAGGCTGCAGAACTAGTCTTCACCTATAGGCGGCCCCTTCATTGGATCTGTGCATTAGGGCAGTTCTGTTTTTGTCATACAGGGCAGCCCACATACCATCAGACTGATCACTAGACGGTGTGTTTCAGGGGATCCATGACCATCAACACCAACTGTGCAGCTCCCTCATAAATGAACAAGTCCACGGAGCTTGGGATGTCCTTAATCTGTAGCATACAATTTTAGGAAATAAAACTTGCCACGTGCTCTGTTTGCTTATTTATTTATCTATTTATTTATTTATTTTTGGGGCAAACCTGGCTTGTACTACATAAGTGGTGTATATTTAGCTGCTTCTGCTACCTCATCTATCATTTGTGTCTGTGGATGATGTTTTAGTTAGATGTTCATCTGTAAACAGCAGTCTGATGTAGAGTTCTTAGTATTACCACAGCCCTCAGCAATTTACCAATGTCTAATTGTTACTGTTCATTAAGCAAGCACTTGAAAGTCTTACACTCCTGTATATATGCCGCCAAATGAAGTAAGATCTAAGAGAGATTTGTATATACATTATTATGGTCAGCCGATGCTAATAGGATTATGAACATACTTAAATGATTATTTGTCATGATAGATATGCTGAAATAAACAGAAAATGGTGTAGACAGTAGCAATTCATTAAAAATGTAATTAAGTATCTCTGCCTCTGCTAATCTCCAATACAGCACATTTATAATTAATCTGTTACTTTGTAAACAAAATTGACCTGTTCTAGACACAGTTATATGCTCATCGCTGTAATACTTCAAGATTTCTACTGGAGTTTCTATCAAATATACATTTAGGTAGGTCTCACAGAACTAATATCTGCTTACATTAGGGTTATTCCACTCATTTACTGTCTATTTCTCGCCTATTCCCCCTACAGGTATATACTAGTTGTGAGAAGTGCAAAAATATAGCATAGAACAAACTCATTTGAACGTTCTGCAACCTTACCAAATGGTCTATAACCATATGAGAGGGATACAATAGATCACAGAGAGAACCATAGGAATAGATCTTGTCTGAGGACTTTTTATACATGTATAGAAATGTACATATTTTCTTCATTTTAAGGTTTTTATCGACTCTGTTACGTTGATGTATTTGCAAATTTAAGTAGGTATGTATTCTGTCTTTCTTCATTATTTCTATAAATGTTAAATGGGTTGTCTTGTATTTTAGAAAGGCCTTCCAGGTGATGACAAAATAGAAAATAATCCATACTCAAATTCCCTGATCCTCTGCCACTGCCGTTCTAAAGATCCCCCAGTCTTCTCTGCTTCTTTGTGCTTCTTATGATATGCTGACTTTGAAGGGACTGTCTATTCAGCCAATATCTGGCCATAGCAATGACCCACCTCATCCAGTGATTGACTGAGTGGGCAGTTTCTGCAGGGATGGCATGGCATTGGAAGCAGAAAGTAACATTAAAACAACATTCAGCTGCCATTTATCATATGCTGGTGCTGTTGCAATGCTGTCATTCTAGATGCCAAGAGATTCCTAGTCTCCTTCCTGACACATAGGAAATGCCCACTTAGCCAATCACTAGCTGAGGCAGGTTACCAGTAAGGCTGGTTGTGTTGTCTTGGCGTGGGCACCTTTTGAAACCATGAACAATGTTTGGGTTGCTTTTGCCTCTAAGGTCCCAAACTCAATCTGAGGTCTATGTCTTTAAATGTGTTTCTATGCAAACATATTTTGCCATGTCTTAATTTTTTTCCTGCATGCATTGAGCTTAAATGTAGTGCAAGGAGTTAATTGTCAGTACCCCAAATCCTTATCACTGTGTAAAGCTGGATAAATGTGACATGTCCATCCTTTAGCCAGTTAAGGGCCAAGGGCTGTCTGTCTGCACCTTAGTCCCCTGGGAAAGGGGAGAGACCTTAAGCACATGTTAGAGTCTGGCCTTGGCCCAAGAAGAAGTTATATAACTCAGCAGCAGCCCCCACACCTTAAAGCGAACCAATCAACAGATTTTAGCATATATATAACACTTGGCAATGCATTATATATGCTAAAATCATTATCCTCACCATCCCAGGGAGCAGAGCGATGACGCGAGCCATCATTCAAGCTGTCCAGGCGGGGGCCATGGCTGCAGCTAATGGAACTGGTAAGTGTAAGTCTGTTTAACTTTCTGGCACCAGTTGATTTAAAAAAAAAAGTTTTCCACAGGAGTACCCCTTTAAATGGGCACTGTCACCAACTTTATTTTTTGATATGTTGTAGTACTTATGTACTACAACATATCTCTAATATACTTTTTTTTTTTTTCATTAAAAAGGTTTAATTTACATTTAAAAACCGGCCACTGAAAAAGGACTGATTTTGGAGTGGCAATCAGTCCTCTTTCAGTTAGGCTGCACTCGCTCCCTGCCTGTCAATCAGACAGGCGGGAGCGACCGCATTGGCTCCCCGGCCACTGGCTGGGAGGCCACTCCTCCCGTACATCGCCGCCGCCGCCTCGTTGCCGCCGCTGTCCCTGCACGCCAGCTGCCGGACTCTGCAGTAACTGCAAGTGTAATGAGGGAACGGGGTATGCGGGGCGGGGGTGGGGGAGAGGAGGGAACGGGCTAGTGCTGTAGCGGGGTGGGGGGGGGGGTAACGGGCTAGTGCTGTAGCGGGGTGGGGGGGAGGTAACGGGCTAGCAAAAAAATAAAAATAAATAGGATGGTGGGAGCTACCCTTTAAGTATGTACTCTCACTTTGAGGTTACTCATAGCAGATCCCAGGACTATAAGCCTCTGACCCTGAACGTGCAACAATGGAGAAGATGAGCTAAGTTAAGTCAGCCTCAGGTCAAGTCACTCCAAGGGTACGGTCCCACATAGCATATTTGATGCTGCGTATTTGATGCTGCTGCCTATTTATCAAATATGCTGCTGCATCAAATACGCTACGTGGGACCAGAACCTTAAGTTTCAAGTGTCTAATCTCATCCTGCAAGTGCAGTGTAGTAAAAAAGGCCAAAACCTCCACACGCCTCTAAGCCCAACACGTACCACTAGGTATAGAGAACCAGTCTACTCAGAAGGACTACATGTCAAACAATTTCCAAGTCTATATTTTTCACATTGTTCAAGGACTGCGACATTGACATACTACCAGCTATCTTACCTAACTTGTTTATCAAGTGTGATATTCCCAATCTGTAACCTCATCAGTGTTTTCCGTTATATTGGATCTGCAGCATCATTAAAGGACAAGCTGTTATCCAGTAATCCTTGCTTTTCAGGTATTTATCTCCCCCATTTATCCCCACTGGACACTACAGTACTAGCTGTCTATCTCTTACTCCCGTCTACCACACAGTCATAACCTAAGAGGGCATCTGCTATGACTTTGGATGGAGATCAGAAAGCTATGAGCAGGAGTGGCAGTATCAGTACGACACCTGTTGTGGATCTGTGATAGGTAATTTCTCCATGTTTTTCTGCTGCCCTGAGCATGAACAATATTTCTCCGGATAATCCATTTGGACCATGATGGGTCATGATGGACCGCTAAACAATCATTGGCAGTGAAAGGGTTAATTTGGGGAAAACAAAGTTCTGAATTCTGAGAATTCCATTTTGAAAGGAAATAGCTACTGCTCAATAAATGTTATTTTTTGAGGTCAACAAAAACCCAGAAATTGAGTTTTTACTAGTAGAAGTGATGTTGTTTAGTTGAATTTACAAATCCACCTTCTAGATAGACAGTTTGTTTAGAAGAAGCCAATATGGAGAGGTTGCATTAACTGTGAACTGCTGCCACTGCAAAGACATTGTTTGGCTCATACACTTATTCAATCAGCTTTTTTACTCAATCAAAGTCAAGCACAGCCTAAAATAGCCAAGTTAGCACCGTCTACTCCTTTATCCTGGCTCAATTCCTCTCAAGTTGAAGTCACAGAGATATGAAAGTGTATAGGGATGACACAGCATTCTGCAGGATGAGAAGCATTATTCTTAGCTATGGCCAGGAGGGATTGATGGTGCACAACTTATAGTTTTAAAGAAGAACTCCAGTGGGAGGGTTTTCTTTTATTATTATGCTCTTTGTGGGGAGTATAAAAAAATAAAATAAACATCTACTTACCTCCAGTGCTCTCGTGGTGCCTCTGGTGTCCTCCTGCGGTTCTCAGCTGTGTGACTGAAGTCTACAGAGACGCCCTGACCTAGTATGTCATAGAGCAGTGTCATACACTGGGTGCTTCTGTAGTAAAATTATCATTTTTAAATGGTAGCTGTCATTTCAGCAAACTTTGCATAAATCAAAAGTAAAACTGAATATAAGAAACTTTGTAATATATTTTTATCAGCAATAAATGCTTCCTTTCCCTATTACCAAGCTACTTTCTTTCCCCCACTTCCTCCTTATTATTTACTCTAAAAAGCATCTTAGATCCACCCAGAGAGTCAAGATATACTAACGTCTCGCATAAGGATCAGGTTACATGCTAGTCTATAAAAGATAAAGGGGGCAAGGGGGAAGGTAGTTGGTAGCAGAGAAACTACAGAGAGATTACACAAGCTTACAGTGAATATTAGATCTCCCCCAGTGCTGCATACACTGCTCTGTAATGTCCTCCATGCTGCTTCTGTTGCTTTCACTTAGTGTGTACTATAGAGACATAGGAGAGCAGGATCTCCTCCTCTGTGTGTGTAATATGTGGGAGAGACCATAGACGTTAAACTCCACCCACCAGCTCTGGGAGTACCAAACATTATAGGTCAAATATTTCATATACAGGTTATATAATGACCAGAAATAGGGCTGAAATGACAGGTATAGTTACCTGAAATGACAGGTATGCTTTAAAGGGATACTCCACCCAGAGACATCTTATCCCCTATCCAAAGGATAACGGATAAGATGCCTGATCACAGGGGTCCTGCCGCTGGGTACCCCCGCAATATAGCAAGCGGCAGCCACCTGTTTCTTGCGCCGGAGTCTGGAACGCAAGTCTGTGACGTCATGACTCTGCCCCCGCGTGACGTCACGCCCCATCCTTTCAATGCAAGTCTATGGGAGGGGGCGTCACGGCCATAGACTTGCATTGAGGGGACAGGGCGTGACGTCACACGGGGGCGGAGTCATGACGTCACAGACTTCTGTTCCAGTGGTCGCCACCCAGACCGTCCAGCGCTTCCGGACAAGAAACAGGTGGGTGCCGCATGCTATATTGCGGGGGTTCCCAGCGGCGGGACTCCTGCGATCAGACAGCTTATCCCCTATCCTTTGGATAGGGGATAAGATGTCTAGGGGTGGAGTACCCCTTTAAATCCACAGCTGGACATCTGGTGTAAATGTGTATCATACATTATATAATGCTTTTGCCATGGTAAATGCTGGAGATATAACACTGTTTTTAGGCACCTAAAACGATAATGGAAGTTGTCTATTGTGGTCATTATGGTTCTGTCTCTTAATCGATGTTCCCAGCATAATTCTGCATTCATCATTTCTGCGCTCACTAAGAATTTTAGTTTTCTAGGCAACCAAACAGAGGATAACTTCCCGTTAAATGAATTATACTTTAATGGAAATATGTAATTTAAAATGCTCACTTTTTCAGTCCCTATTTTTTAAGCCATCTGTACTTCAGATGCTGACAGCAGGAGACAGAAGTAAAGGTGTAGTAAATAAAATCTCAGGAAATGAAACATTTACAAATGGGCAAATGTAATGTTATTGTTCTAAAAATTTGGAAATCTACATGAAACATTAGAACAGAACACCCACGCTCATCAAACCAGAGAAAAGTGGGAGAGAAACTTGGGGTTGTGAAGATGTCCAAAACTAACACTGCTGTCTATAGTACATACTCATACATACTGTAAACTATACCAATAAAAAATACTACAAAGTGGCTGCTGAATTGTATCTCTGTATACAGGAACTATTAGGCTCTTTTCACACTAGTGATTTGAAGTTCCGTTGCATGTTACGTCACTATTTTTGGCAAAAACCTGCTGTTACAAAACCCCTGACGGCCGAGACTAAATCAAATTGCAGCCTATGGGGTTTTGTAACTGCCCGTTTGCACCCGTATATGCCCGTAATTCATTACGGATGTTATACAGTGACGGGACATTGTGGCGGAAAATTTACTGAATGCAGTAATTTTTCCGCCACGATGTCCCGTCACTGTATAACGTCCGAAATTAATTACGGGCATATAGGGGTGCAAACGGGCAGTTACAAAACCCCATAGGCTGCAATTTGATTTAGTCTCGGCCATCAGGGGTTTTGTAACGGCAGGTTTTTGACAAAAATAGTGACGTAACATGCAACGGAACTTCAGTAACGGAAAAATCACTAGTGTGAAAAGAGCTTTGGATGTCTTGTTTACTGCCTGTGCAAGTCCACACTGTTTATAGGGTAGGGAATGAACCCACATTTTGGCCGCTGAGTAGCAGCTTCACTTATGTCATAATTTGGCCAAGAGTTACCATGAAGAGATAATCCTGTTAATATTGTATCATAGATATGAAAAAAGATACTGGCTGTTAAAAACCCTAATATCAGCTATTACTGTGTCTTTTGCAAATACCTCCTACTGCTGTAACTTAAAGTCAGTATACTGAGCTAGAAGATCAGGATGATCAATGATATATATGGAAGACAGCTATAAACTTATGGTAAGCGAAATTATCATGATTCACAAATTGACCTGCATCCTGCATCATGGAGTTCTGCCAGAGGTCACATGCATGAGCGATTTTCCGGAAGAACCATTGGCACTAGTCACTGCTGGTTTTAACCCAATGCTTTCTGACCAGGACATTATAAGCAGTCCTTTTCCATCAATCAGGGCATAGTCAAAAATTGATTTCAAGGAAAGCAGTCTCTTGTAGATGGCACTGTAGAGCAAGTTCTGGAAATGAGCTATTATTTTTTGCATACTTCTTTTTTCCCATGGCTCTTTGCACAACCTGTAAGACTCCATACATACCCCAATTTTGTCTCACCAAAAAGACACTGTACTCCTGCAGTCCCACATTAAAAGCCTCTCAGTTGACAGCCAACATCACGGTATGTAGTGACGAGGGGCAAGAACCACAAAACAGCTGTCTTCAGATGGATTACTCCCCCTTATTAAGATCTTGACTCGGCATATGATCCCCAGTCATGTATTAAGGCTCTTTAGAGTCAAACATTGATTTGAAGGGAAGCTATCTTGAAGGCACTGTAGAAAGTTTATTTTCCTTCTGTAATTGAACTCTTGTGTATCATCTTGGTCCCTAACAATAAGGTCCATTAGCTTATTGTGCCCTAAAAACATTATGGGGGAGATTTATCAAAACCTGTCCAGAGGAAAAGTTGCTGAGTTGCCCATAGCAACCAATCAGATCGCTTCTTTCAATTTTAACTAGGCCTATGAAAAATTAAAGAAGCAATCTGATTGGTTGCTATGGGCAACTGGTCAATTTTTCCTCTACACACGTTTTGTAAATCTCCCCCTATATATTTCTGTCTCTTCACTGCCCTGGTTCATTTATTCGACTACACCAGATTTTCTGCTTCTTGTCCTGCCCTTTTGCCTGTCTACCACTACTGACCAGCTGCTGCCTGCTGTGACTTCATGCTCCACCTGTCTACGATTTCTGCTGCATACTCGGTACAATGACTTAGTGTCATCTACTCAGTTTCATATCCACAGTTGCTAACAGAGACTAGTCTTGGGATGGTGACTGGGGATTCCATGTGGACATGTCCAGACCTCCTTGTGGGAGTTAAAGGGGTACTCTGGTGAAAACAATTTTTTTTAATCAACTGGCTCCAGAAAGTTAAACAGATTTGTAAATGAATTCGGTTAGAAGAAAACAGACATGGTCGCACATCTACAATCTTGTATAATGATCTGATTGCTTCTCAGCATAATATCAAAAACTAACAGGTTGTTAGTATACATTTTTGATCAAAAAGTACAAGCCCACTTGCCACGTCAAGGCCACCTATTTAGAGTGGGTCCCTAATGTCCCTAGCATAAAATGGCGTAGCACCGGGCGGCGACCACCACCGCCGCAACACCAGTGCCCACGGGGGGAACGACCCTCTGGCAGAGCAGCCCCGATGCCACTCAAACCAGTCTATGGGTTGCACCTCCCAACAGACACGGCGCCACGGCAGCAACGGACGCCGCACAGCACCACACCAGTGTGAACAAGGTGCAATAGCTCACTTACCATGCTCTCTCAGTCAAACTGGGAGGCTGCTAGGAATGAAATGGCCCATGTGTAGCTAACTACTACTTCTATAGGGTTGGGCTGAGGGGGTGGGGAAGAGTGCAGCACATGTTCAAATAAAAAAAAAAGGAGGGGATAGAAAACACAGTGTGAATTCGGATAGAAGAAAACAGACATGGTGCACATCTACAATCTTGTATAATGATCTGATTGCTTCTCAGCATAATATCAAAAACTAACAGGTTGTTAGTATACATTTTTGATCAAAAAGTACAAGCCCACTCGCCACGTCAAGGCCACCTATTTAGATTTGTAAATGACTTCTATTTAAAAATCTTATTCCTTTCCGTACTTATCAGCTGCTGTATGTTTCAGAGGAAGTTGTATAGTTCTTTTCGATCTGACCACGGTGCTCTCTGCTGACTCTTTCAGTGTCAGAAACTGTCCAGAGCAGGATAGGTTTGCTATGGGGATTTGCTCCTGCTCTGAACAGTTCCTGACATGGACACAGGTGTCAGCAGAGAGCACTGTGGTCAGACAGAAAAGAAATTCAAAAAGAAAAGAACATCCTCTGGAGCATACAGCAGCTGATAAATACTGGAAGGATTAAGATTTAAAAACAGAAGTAATTTACAAATCTGCTTAATTTACTGGCACCAGTTGATAAAAAAAAAAAAAAGTATTCCACTGGAGTACCCCTTTAAGGCTACTTTCACACTATGTGTGAGGCTCCGTTACAAACGGACATTAAGGGCTTTTTTTTCCCCCACTTTGAACGCTATTTACAATCGTTATTGTAACGGAGCCTAATGGGAGTCATAACGGGCAAAGAGGATCCCATTCAATAACGTCCGTTATGACTCGTGTTATTCCGCCGGAAGATAGTGGATGAAAAAGACGTCACCAGCACAAATTTTTCTCCCGCTATCTAATGACTGTCACACTACTGGGCACAAACGGTAATGTGAAAGCAGCCTAAGGATGAAAAACACAAACCCTTTAGACTTTGCTGTCAGTCAGATGGGTCCACGGCATTCGATCATGTTACATAAACATAAATAAGTCACCAACAGTGATTCTGTGGCTGCAAGATATTGAGGCCATCTGGAATATCTATCTGACATCTACTTTTTGATGATTTGGTACTTTTTCATTAACCTTATTGCCAGAATATATTGAAACAAAAGAGTTCACAGTCCTGATGGTTACAATTACATTGACTTGAACATATTGCCTGAATGGTTAATGTACAGACAATAGAATTAGCATTGTTTGTCTGGCTCATTATCATGTAATACACAATGCTTTTCAATTGTAACAACTAACAGGTGCGCGGACGGAAAGCGCCAAGATTCTTTTTTTTTTTTTAAGATTCTGGAGATGTTACAACTCACGGTCTAAAATGAATTAAACAGCTGCAGATAGCACAAGACGTTATGTTGGCACAACAGAGTGAACGTAATCTCCATTGTCTGCATTGAGTTATTTGAGGTCCTTGTCGGGCGGATGTTTCTAGAAGGGTGATCTTTTTATGGGTCGAAAATCTGGGACCCAAATAAATCCCTAGAACAGTGGTCTCCAATCTGTAAACCTCAGGCAGTTGCAAAACTACAACTAGTTGTAGTTGTAGTTTTGCAACAGCTTGAGGTTTACAGTTTAGAGACCACTGTTCTATAACTAAGGGGTCTTGTTTTCTGGAAAAAAAAAAGAATAGGAGTGGCGGAAGCTAACTAGACAGTTATAAAGTATGGATTTTTGGGTTTCTTTTTTTTATTCTGCAGTTGGGCTCTTATTATAATCAGTAAGTTCCCATTCACATCACACTTCAGGGCTTCCATCGGGAAAATGTCATAAAGGGATACAGACATAATGCCCAGCTTATTGCTGATGGGTCTGTAGACTTCAGTGGGCTGCATGTACTCTAATTGTAACTATAGTTGGTCTGGGTCCTGGAAAAGTCAGCGCTAGATTACCTCCTCTCTGTGCAAGTGTTTCGCCATTGTGCCACACTGGAACGAGAATTCACTGCAAATGTAGTGGTCACAGCACACATCAGAGATCCAGAATGGTTCAGAAAGGCTTAAAGGTTTATTGCACCATGATACAAAAGAGACGTGACTTTACAACACCAGTGCCTTTCTCAAACAAGAAAAAGTTGCATCTTTTTTGACATCTACATTTGCAGTATGTTTGGTCTGGTCCATAGTCATATTTAGACTACATTCAGAACATTCCAGCCTATGGGCACATGAAGACACCTCGTGATGTCCATCAGAATTCTTTTTTGACATCTTACCAATGAAAGATGTGAAATGTGATGTAAATGGGGTCTAAGCTAAATCTGTAGCTGGAGGCCTAAGCTAAGCTGAATCTGTAGCTGCATCTTTCAGGAACTTTTGCATAGTCCTTTAACAAGGATGACACAGACAAAGCTAGTAGTAGATGTTAAAGGGGTACTCCGTTCCTAGACATACTATCCCTTATCCAAAGGATAGGCTTATAAGATGTCTGATCGTGAGGCTCCTGCCACTGGAGACCCTTGCGATCTCCCTGCTGTACCGGCGTTGGTTTAGAGCATCGAGTGCAGCACCGGAGGCTCGCAACCTCACGGCCACGGCCGGTTCTGGAATGTCACGACCATGCCCCTTCAATGCCAGTCTATGGACTTTGAGGGGGCATGGCCGTGAGGGGGCATGGCCGTGACGTCATGAGAGTGGCGTGGTTGTGACTTCATGAGCCTCCGCCATGCATCTCCAGTCAACCGGCACGGAGCGAAGTTCCCGGTGAAGTGCCACAGCCGAGATCACGGGGGTCCCCAGCAGTGGAACATCTTATCCCCTCCTTTTGGATAGGGGATAAGATGTCTATGTATGGAGTACCCCTTTAACAACTGAAAAGGGTTCAGTAAATGTTTTGACTAATTCAATCAGTTAAAATTTTAGAGGTTGTTGCCAGGCCAAAGAACCCCTCCCAGCTTTGACTATTCGACAAAGACACTCGCTTGACTTCTCTTTGGCATAACTTCTATACAGTTGGGGCTAAAATGCCTTATGCTTAATGTCATATGATATATGCAGTAGTGTGAAATTCGGAATAGAAAATGTCTTTGGTATTTTCCAAATAGTTCTTTCTGTCACTGGTCTATATGGTGATGATCTCTATTCCCAGTGTCCAGATTTACCGCATTATGTGTAAATCTGAATATTGTTAAAGGTAGAGATGGCATATCCATGGCTCTGGCTGGTTTTCCATATTCCTGAGTGTATCTCATGAATTATTAGAGAACACCTTAGCCCGTACAATGCTATTTTCATGATTACTGCTTCCTATTTCTGTCTCCCCTCATTTCACTTCATCAGTGCTGTCTGCTCCTCTGCCTGCCAGCACGTTTCTTTCTTTCAGAGTCTATGACATCATCCCTTCCTGAAGGGAAGCGCACATGTACTGCACATAGCTCAGACTGAGCACCAGAACAAATGTTCCAATGAGCGTGAAGAAATGAGCATAAGCTTCATGTGTATGGCTCCCATACTTCAAGTTCTCTCTGCATATGTATCTATTCATCTATCCCTATCTATCTATCTATCTATCATATATCTATCTATTCCTTTATCTATCCCTCTATCTCTTTCTCTCCTTCTATCTCTATCTATCTGTCTATCCATTCATCCATCATTCTCTCTTTTTTTCCTTCTATCTATCCATACTTCCATCTCTTTCTCTATCTCGCTCTCACTCTCTCTGTCTGTCCGTCTATCCATTCATCCATCCCTCTCTTTCTTTCTTTTCTTGTATCCATCCATCCTTCTATCTCTCTCTTTATTCATCTATCTCTCCATCCACCCACACAGCACAGATGAAAGAGTCTTGTTTACAACCTGAACTTAGGGCTTATTCACTTCTGTTGTGTTCCAGTAAATGGAGGTCCGCTGGCCAATCTGTCGGAACGACGAAAATTAAGCGAAGGAAAAAATACTGCATGTCCTATTTTTTTCTCTGCTCAACTCAGATAAAATAGTGGATACCCCATGGACCCCATTTAAGTTAATGGGATTCATATGGATGTAAAATATATGCATAGTAAAGTAGCCTTACCTTAGGTTTAAAGGCAACACATGTGGACAATGAAGATCTCCAGATTAATATTTCCAACATTTATTCTTATTTGCATATGATTCTATGTAATGTCTCATGCATAGCTATTTTAAGATGAAGAATACATATGTTGGTTTATAGGCCAAAATATTGTTCCTTTTTTTCTGTGGCATTTTTATAGAAATGTAGGGGAAGATTTATCAAGAGGAAAAGTTGCCCATAGCAACCAATTAGATCGCTTGCTTCATTTTTGACAAGGCCTCTCAAAAATGCAAGAAGCGATCTGATTGGTTGCTATGGGCAACAAAGCAACTTTTCCTCTAGACAGGTTTTGATAAATCTCCCCCGTAGTTTCCTATTCTGCTGCCATCGGCTCCTCTTGGTGATAGGCTGTAGATAGAAATGCATTTTAATCTTTGTCTCTGGAGTGTAGCTGACTTGTATGACCTGTCAGAAGTTCTTACAAACTGGAATGACTCTTTAATACACTGTCGCGCTGTGATGTTTGACTCTTCAGCGCTGAACGTAATGTGGACCGCCTCCCTGTTTATACTCTACAGACATGTAAAGCAAACCGTGCAGTCAGACAGAAGACAGAGGCCACATTTGCTAGAGCTCAGTGATAGTTTATATAAATGTGCCAATGTGCCCTAGTTGTCTTTTTAACCCTTTGCCTTCCTCAGGGAGGAGTGATAACTTCTATCAGACACTGCCTTTTGGCAGCATTAGTATCTGATGTCATTTGATTTCTTGCCATCGGATATGGTAACTATAGCAGCATATAAACAGCATACAAAACAGTTGACATGATTACTTGACAAATCTAATAACCCTCATCTTTCTGTGGATTTTTTTTAACATTGTGTACTGAACATTCTAAACAGTAAAATAAACAGAAAAGGGGGTTTGGCACATTGCCTATTGACTATAGATATGTACTAAAATGATGTCTATGTATTCTTTGTGTACTTGCAGCTGTACTTAAGATCTCAACTTTTATTGGAAAACTTTAGTTGTTTTGAAGTAAAAATGCATAAAACAAGAAACCACAGAGCGCTCCGTAGTGCAATAAATTAGGGTGAGAGAATCTCAAACAATAATGATGGAAAATTGCTCACCCCATGGGTTGTGCTACCAGTCAGGCACAACACTGATGTCAGTATATTAGTAATGGTTCCACCATGCAGCCAATCCCACCACCAGAGATTTGATGTCAAAGTACAAGACAACAGCCTCCAACCACTCAAGAGTTCGGATTAAATCTATTTTTTACTGTATCTCGCTACTGCCTGAGTATCCTTGTGGCCATTGCTGCTATTCACCTGTTACGCCATTTTAAATCCCTGAGTGGTTGGTGGCTGTTTCATTGAAGTAAAAATGGAAAGACTGAAAAGACTACATATACATCTTTATATTTACAAAAAATCAAGTTGAATGCAGCACTCCAATGTTAGTGAAAAAACAGTGAAAAGGTTTTATGCAATCATAATGTAAACAGCTACATTTTGACTCTCTTCAGATTCTTTTTTAAGCTCCAGATTAGTAGACTCTGGAGAGAGTCAAAATGCTATATGTCTGCCCCCCAGCGCATCTATATACACATGCCGCCGCAGCGCTATGAGTGAAAAGTATTGTAACAGCAGCATCGGGCCGGCTGATGCTAGAATGCTTTTCACATATAACGCTGCGGGGGAAACATTATACATGCACTTCGGGGATATATATTTATAAATGCGCTAGCGGGGGGCATATCTTTATTAATGTGCTGTGGTGGGAATATTATAAATGCGCTGGGGGGCTAGATATATAGGCTATATATCGTGCCCCCCACGGTGCTTTTAATATAGATATGGCCCCCCCTGCCACTCACAATGTTCATTTTAAAAAACACCACTGGGAGCCCGGAATGGCTCCTCAGTACCGGCCATTCAGGGCTTCCCGCGGGGGATTTAAAAATGAAAGTTAAAACACATCGCAGGGCTGCGGACCATGCCGCCCGCTCCCCTGCTTAATAACTTCTGATCGCATCGGGTCTCGGAAGTGAGACCCGGTGCGATCAATCCCTCAGCCCCTGTACTACAACCCCCATCGTGGAATAGAGACTGTTCCATGATGGGGGTAGAACAAGCACTAATGTAATCTCCCCAGCCACCCACAGACTCCTGCAGCAAGGGAACTACTACTCCCATCATTGAAACAAGTCTGTTCCATAATGGAAGTGGTAGTAGTCCCACAACGCTGCAGGAGTCTGCTGATTTCATCTCTTCTGAGCATCCTCAGAAGTAATAACGGTTAGTATAAACCAGGGGCAAACGGCTGACATTAAAGGTTTATCCGTTTGCCATAGACTTCAATGTTGAATTTAAAAGACCCGCTTTACATCTGTTATTTTTGACAGCTATAAAAATTCAGCATGAAACGTCTTTAGGCCGTCAAAAATAACTGGTTACAAAAAGAACTGGTGCAAACGGGTGATAAAGGACTGTAAAAAAAAGCCAATTGAAATCAACGGGATCCATTTACAGCCCTTTGCAACCCGTTTGCTAAATTAGTAAATGGGTTGCATAACGAGCATTTTTTGATGGGAGTAGGTGGCTGTGTGAACGAGCCCTTACCCTTATTTTTGCTTGCACCCATTCTTGTCAGTCTCCTTCGAGGAGCTCCAGCCGTTAAATATATATTGTGTATTAAGATTAATTATAATACTTTAGTTAAAGTACATTTGCAATTGCTACTAAGGTTATGTTCAGACTGCTGTTGTGCTTCAACCCATTCGGGGTCTATTTGGTTTGTTTTTTTGTGTCAAATGGACACTGATTTGGTCGGAGCACAACTGACTGCCAGATCCCTACAGATCCCATTGACTTGAATGGGGTCCTTCAGTTGTACAGTATTTTACAGGAGTTAAGCAGATAAAAAATAATAGGACATGCTGAATTTTTTTCCTCTGTTCTACACCCGTCCCTATGATTGACTGACCGACGGTGCTCCATTTACCAGAGCACAGCAGCCGCGTGAACTGAGCCCTAATGCTGTTTCTGCCCTCAGGTAGATCCATTGAAATTCTGTTTAGCTGTATTTTAAGCTGCCACTGCCCTGTGGACTGTGAAAGATTTCCCTATATATCAAGAACCCTAACCTCAATTTATATGCCAATGCATTGACCTAAGTATTAAAAGAATGTCAAAATGAATATTTTTCAATATTTATTGCTCCTGCCTAACTGTAAAGTGTTTCCTTATCAGGGTGCCTCCAGTTGTTGCAAAACTACAACTCCCGGCATGCCCAGACAGCCAAAGGCTGTCCGAGCATGCTGGGAGTCATAGTTTTAGCAACAGCTGACGGCACAATGGTTGGAAAACACTGCTTTTACAGCAGAACGGAGGGATGGGAATGGGAGCAGAAAGATGAGGGCTGGAAGTATTTTTGTACAATGTTAATATTGCAAGTTCTATAAATGTAAGGAATCTTTGACAGATGGATACATAAAGACGTGTTCACATTAAACAGCACTGTGGAGTTAAATGAAGTAATCAAATTCTCATTTTGAATAAAATTTATTCCAGGTCACTGCTTGCTGAACCTTGTGTCTGCGAATCAAAGCATTACAATGAAATTACATATTGAAAAAGGACAGTGTGAAAAAGTCCACCATTGTTATCCCTGGGATGTGAATTTGCTGAGATTTTATATTCATCTCCACTATACACGAACAATACACAATTTGGTATAATCAAGCAAAGCAAATACAATTGTGCTGAATTCTCCGGACTCTGAGGAGCCGGATATAGAATAACATGTTTGATGAGAAGACATTTACAAGCATTCACTATTTTTGTACAGTAAGGTTTTGTTTGTTTCTTATTATAATTGTATTTGCTTTTTCTTTGAGACCAGCAGAAGCGGGAGAACGGTTATAGGGGTTGTTTAATCCGTAAAGCATAGTCAGTGCCAACAGGGATAGAAACATTACTTTCTTAACTGTACTTTTTATGCAGCTTTTCATCTATGCCAGTATTGTGATGTGGAAAATCATGGGAAAACAGCCCATGGCAAACACTTTACTGTGATATTGGCGGTATAGAGCTGAAGGTTTAAGAGTTATGAATTAGCTCTATCAGCATAAAGACCTCAGCTAGGGCACTCAAAACCCCATAATGACAAAGTGAAAAACAGAATGTTTGAAATCTTTGTTAATTTAGGCATTGACAGTGTTCAGACCCTTTACTAGTACTTAGTTGATGCACCTTTGTAATTTAGGCATTGTGTTCAGACCCTTTACTAGTACTTAGTTGATGCACCTTTGTAATTTAGGCATTGTGTTCAGACCCTTTACTAGTACTTAGTTGATGCACCTTTGTAATTTAGGCATTGTGTTCAGACCCTTTACTAGTACTTAGTTGATGCACCTTTGTAATTTAGGCATTGACAGTGTTCAGACCCTTTACTAGTACTTAGTTGATGCACCTTTGTAATTTAGGCATTGACAGTGTTCAGACCCTTTACTAGTACTTAGTTGATGCACCTTTGTAATTTAGGCATTGACAGTGTTCAGACCCTTTACTAGTACTTAGTTGATGCACCTTTGTAATTTAGGCATTGTGTTCAGACCCTTTACTAGTACTTAGTTGATGCACCTTTGTAATTTAGGCATTGACAGTGTTCAGACCCTTTACTAGTACTTAGTTGATGCACCTATGTAATTTAGGCATTGTGTTCAGACCCTTTACTAGTACTTAGTTGATGCACCTTTGTAATTTAGGCATTGACAGTGTTCAGACCCTTTACTAGTACTTAGTTGATGCACCTTTGTAATTTAGGCATTGTGTTCAGACCCTTTACTAGTACTTAGTTGATGCACCTTTGTAATTTAGGCATTGACAGTGTTCAGACCCTTTATTAGTACTTAGTTGATGCACCTTTGTAATTTAGGCATTGACAGTGTTCAGACCCTTTACTAGTACTTAGTTGATGCACCTTTGTAATTTAGGCATTGACAGTGTTCAGACCCTTTACTAGTACTTAGTTGAGGCACCTTTGTAATTTAGGCATTGACAGTGTTCAGACCCTTTACTAGTACTTAGTTGATGCACCTTTGTAATTTAGGCATTGACAGTGTTCAGACCCTTTACTAGTACTTAGTTGATGCATCTTTGTAATTTAGGCATTGACAGTGTTCAGACCCTTTACTAGTACTTAGTTGATGCACCTTTGTAATTTAGGCATTGACAGTGTTCAGACCCTTTACTAGTACTTAGTTGATGCACCTTTGTAATTTAGGCATTGGCAGTGTTCAGACCCTTTACTAGTACTTAGTTGAGGCACCTTTGTAATTTAGGCATTGACAGTGTTCAGACCCTTTACTAGTACTTAGTTGATGCACCTTTGTAATTTAGGCATTGACAGTGTTCAGACCCTTTACTAGTACTTAGTTGATGCACCTTTGTAATTTAGGCATTGACAGTGTTCAGACCCTTTACTAGTACTTAGTTGATGCACCTATGTAATTTAGGCATTGTGTTCAGACCCTTTACTAGTACTTAGTTGATGCACCTTTGTAATTTAGGCATTGACAGTGTTCAGACCCTTTACTAGTACTTAGTTGATGCACCTTTGTAATTTAGGCATTGACAGTGTCCAGACCCTTTACTAGTACTTAGTTGATGCACCTTTGTAATTTAGGCATTGTGTTCAGACCCTTTACTAGTACTTAGTTGATGCACCTTTGTAATTTAGGCATTGACAGTGTTCAGACCCTTTACTAGTACTTAGTTGATGCACCTTTGTAATTTAGGCATTGACAGTGTTCAGACCCTTTATTAGTACTTAGTTGATGCACCTTTGTAATTTAGGCATTGACAGTGTTCAGACCCTTTACTAGTACTTAGTTGATGCACCTTTGTAATTTAGGCATTGACAGTGTTCAGACCCTTTACTAGTACTTAGTTGAGGCACCTTTGTAATTTAGGCATTGACAGTGTTCAGACCCTTTACTAGTACTTAGTTGATGCACCTTTGTAATTTAGGCATTGACAGTGTTCAGACCCTTTACTAGTACTTAGTTGATGCACCTTTGTAATTTAGGCATTGACAGTGTTCAGACCCTTTACTAGTACTTAGTTGATGCACCTTTGTAATTTAGGCATTGACAGTGTTCAGACCCTTTACTAGTACTTAGTTGATGCACCTTTGTAATTTAGGCATTGACAGTGTTCAGACCCTTTACTAGTACTTAGTTGATGCACCTTTGTAATTTAGGCATTGGCAGTGTTCAGACCCTTTACTAGTACTTAGTTGAGGCACCTTTGTAATTTAGGCATTGACAGTGTTCAGACCCTTTACTAGTACTTAGTTGATGCACCTTTGTAATTTAGGCATTGACAGTGTTCAGACCCTTTACTAGTACTTAGTTGATGCACCTTTGTAAGCAATTGCAGCCATAGTTTTTGGATATGATATTTTGTCCTGATATACATTGTCAGCTGTGAGACTTATATATACAGGGCTGTGTCTTTCCAAATCATGTCCAGTCTTCTGAATTTACAACAGGTGACTCCGATCAAGATGATCAAGAGAAATGGGAGGAGCCAGAGCAAAATTTCATAGCGTCATATCAAAATCTGAAAGAGTCATATCAAATAGTGTGAAATGTTTGTTTTTCAGCTTTAATAGATTTGCAAACATTTCTAAAATTATATTTTTATATTCTCATTATGGGGTATTGAGTGCAGAACGACGGGAAAAAATTGATTTTTATTTTATTTTAGCACTAGGTTGCAACATGACAAAATGTCAAAAAAGTGAAAGGGTCTGAAAACTTTCTGAAGGCATTGTATCTGACCTCAGACCATAAAAGTCTTGTTCTTGAAAACAATACTAGCTTATAATGGGAATCATCATAAACCAAAGTCTGACCCTTTATAACTTTAAAAAAAACTTGTCACAGGCATATGCTGTGCGGTGTAGGAAACTGAAGGACATATGGTATCGGTGGCATGAAAGCATTTTGTCTCTTCGCTATAACCACAAGACACATCTCAAGAGCTTATAAAATGAGATGATGAAGTGGTTTATTTCAGCGGCGCTGCGAGCTCTTGAAGGAGCGTGATTAGCACCATGCATTCGCCTCCTGTAATAACCAAGGTTAGCTTGATTGAAATTTGAATTAAAATCCTATTGGCAAAGATGAAAATAAGAAATTTTGTTCTATATTTGTAACTCATATATTCATGTGTATGTCTAAGAATGGCAAGAGTATAGCAGTCCCAAGTATAGATCCCTGAGAGAATGCTTTATCTTAATTTCCCTGTACACATCCTATTATATATTATCAATATGTTGTCAGGGAATGAAGCTTCCAGCTTTCAAGGCTAGTGCTTGGAGCAGAACATGCCTGCTCAGCCAATGGCTGAGACTAGACACCACTCGGCCAGTGATTGGCCAAGTGGGCAGGTCCTGCTTTACTCGCTCTTCTCGGAAGCAGGAAGAAGATTAAGGGACCAGATGTGTTGAATGGGAGCTTTGAGGGACCAGCAGGGAACTGGGACTAGGTAAGTATGGCTTTTTTTTCTATTCTATTTCCCTAGACAAACAGTGCACCCAATAACAGTGCCACCATCCATACAGTGTTCAGTAATGCCTACCACACTGTGCACCCTTTTTCTAAGGGATCATAAAATGGATAACATTTTGTCATTCGAGCACTGAAATCTTGATGATATGGGTATGCTATATATAAATATAGGAATTTGTCATTCAAGCACTGAAATCTTTATGATATGGGTATGTTATATCTAAATATAGGAATTTAAATTAATAAGCACATACAAATAATCAACATATTTTTTCTCAGCTCCAGCATGACAGTCTATGGTGCAGTCTCATTTATCTAGGGTATAAGCATGTATAAGAGTCACTTCTTTTACATTTATAGAGATAAAAACATAATACAAAACTAACCCTGTCTATTGACCAGGGCTGTGGAGTCGATAGATAAATGTTCCGACTCCGGAGTTTTCTGTACTTCCAACTCCTCTGTATTAATATGCGAATGTATTTTATACATTCCTTGAAGGAAAGAAAGGCACCATACATGTCATTACCACAGGACTACTGGCTCGGAAGCCAACAGTCTACTGTATTGAACAGTTTGTGTGCTGATCTGCTGCTGAAGATAGGGCAGTGGGAGGATCCAGGAAGGGGCATTTATTATAAAACATGATTTCCCTAGTAGAATCCCATAGTCATGTTTAAAGGGTTACTCCGCCCCTTAGACATAAGATGTCAGATCGCCGGGGTCCCGCTGCTGGGGACCCCTGGGATTGCCACTGCGGCACCGCGCTTTCATTACTACACAGAGCGAGTTCGCTCTGTGCGTAATGACAGGTGATACAGGAGACGGAGCAGTGTGACATCATGGCTCCGCCCCTCCTGACATCACGGCCCCCCCCCCCCATTAATGCAAGTCTATGAAATCACGCCCCCTCCCATAGACTTGTATTGAGGGGGCTGGCCGTCACAAGGGGCAGAGCCGTGACATAATGACGCTCTGGCCCCTGTATCGCCCGTCACTACACACAGAGCGAACTCGCTCTGTGCAGTAATGGTAGCGTGGTGCCGCAGCAGCAATCCCGGGGGTCCCCAGCAGCGGGACCCTAGCGATCTGACATCTTATCCCCTATCCTTTGGATAGGGGATAAGATGTCTAGGGGCGGAGTACCCCTTTAAGCTAACAATCGAGTTTAGAAGTTTTTATAACCTTAGCTGAATGGCAGCAGTTTTTCCAATGGTTTACAGCTTCAGTCTTTAACTATTGACCCTCCATTCCCTTCACTTATACAAGTGTCTCTAGTCTTGCAAAAAACATATTTACTTAATGCCTTATCAGTGAGAGGCTAGGTTACCCATGGGTTTCCTGTAACAGTTGAACACAACACTATGGAAAGTATAAGTATTGCCACTCCTAATTGTGCGTTGCGTGCCATATAGTGAAGCACATGAAAAGCATGCTTCTTCACGGTCACTTAACGTGTTCGTTTTGCGGTTACTTGAGGCACTGCATTCCTCTTTATTCTTAAAGTAGAGAAGTCATTAATTATAACTTTTTGTGAATTGGGACATTTAAACTTTTTTTTTTATTCCAATCTAGATTTAGTCGGAGTCGGTGCATTGTTTGCTGACTCCGACTCCAGGTACCCAAAATTTCGTCCGACTCCCACTCCACAGCCCTGCTATTGACTTGCAGATTCATTGTTCATATACTGTTTTGTTAGTTATCCTGAGTAGCTGCCACACTATGACATATGGAAGCTGAAGTCACAGACTTGATGTTTCTGAGGATCTTAAAGGGGTACTCTACTGCCTCAGCGTCCGAAACAACTTGTTCCGAACACTGGGAGTGAGCTGCGGGGGTCGTGACGTCACACCACGCCCAGGCAATGCAAGTTTATGGGAGGGGGCATGACAGCCATGGCTGCCACGCCCCCTCCCATAAACTTGCATTGCCTGGGCGTGGTGTGACTTCACGACCCCCTCAGCTCACTCCCAGCGTTCGGAACAAATTGTTTTGGATGCTGAGGCAGTGGAGTACCCCTTGAAGGTTACACATTCTGCCAATTTTCAAGTACAGATTAGAAAATTATACTTTGTAAATTTAAGAAGTATTCTGGACAACTTGATGATCTGAAATTTGAATTCTCTACATACTTACATAGTTAGTACGGTTGAAAAAAGACATACGTCCATCAAGTTCAACCAGGGAATTGAAGGGTAGGGGTGTGGCACGATATTGGGGAAGGGATGGGATTTTATATTTCTTCATAAGCATTAATGTTACTTTGTTCCAGGAATGTATCTAATCCTGTTTTAAAGCTGTTAATTTTTCCTGCTATGACCAGTTCCTGAGGTAGACTGTTCCATAAGCTCACAGTTCTCATGGTAAAGAAGGCGTGTCGCCCCTTGAGACTAAACTTTTTTTTCTCCAGACGGAGGGAGTGCCCCCTCGTCCTTTAGGGGGGTTTAACCTGGAACAGTTTTTCTCCATATTTTTTGTATGGGCCATTAATATACTTATATACGTTTATCATATCCCCCCTTAAACGTCTCTTCTCAAGACTAAACAATTGTAACTCCTTTAATCTCTCCTCATAGCTAAGATGTTCCATGCCCCATATTAGTTTAGTCGCGCGTCTTTGCACCCTTTCCAGCTCCACAGTGTCCCTTTTATGGACTGGTGCCCAAAACTGAACAGCATATTGCAGGTGAGGCCGTACCAATGCTTTATAAAGGGGGAGTATTATGTCCCTGTCCCTCGAGTCCATGCCTCTTTTTATACATGACAATATCCTGCCGGCCTTGGAAGCAGCAGCCTGACATTGCATGCTATTCTGTAGTTTGTGATCTACAAGTACACCCAGATCCTTCTCTACCAGTGACTCTGACAGTTTAATCCCCCCTAAGACATATGACGCATGCAGGTTATTAGTACCCAGATGCATAACTTTACATTTATCCACATTGAACCTCATTTGCCAAGTGGATGCCCAGACACTTAGTCTATCCAAGTCATCTTGTAACCTATACACATCCTCTATAGACTGTACAGTGCTACAAAGCTTGGTGTCATCTGCAAAGATAGAAACAGAGCTGTTAATACCATCCTCTATATCATTGATAAATAAATTAAACAACAGCGGGCCCAGTACTGAACCTTGGGGTACACCACTAATAACCAGGGACCAATCAGAGTACGAATCATTGACCACCACTCTCTGGGTACGATCCATGAGCCAGTATTCAATCCAGTTACAAACTAAAATTTCCAAACCCAAAGACCTTAACTTACCTGTCAGACGTCTATGAGGGACAGTATCAAATGCTTTAGCAAAATCCAGAAACACTATATCCACAGCCATTCCTCTGTCAAGGCTTCTACTCACCTCTTCATAAAAGCAAATTAGATTGGTTTGACAACTTCTATCCTTAGTAAACCCATGCTGGCTATCACTTATAATACAATTATCCCCTATGTATTCCTGTATGTAATCCCTTATAAGTCCTTCAAACAATTTACTCACAATGCACGTTAGGCTTACCGGTCTATAGTTTCCTGGCGAAGACCTAGAGCCCTTTTTGAAGATTGACACCACATTCGCCTTGTGCCAGTCCCTTGGCACAATACCAGACACCAGTGAATCTCTAAATATCATGAACAAGGGTACAGATATTACTGAACTTACCTCTCTAAGAACTCTTGGGTGTAGTCCATCTGGCCCTGGAGATTTGCTTACATTTAAATTACTTAACTTACCTTGTACCATCTCTACATTAAGCCAGTTCAGTACATTACATGATGTGTTACCAGCACTGACCTGGCCAATGTCAGCTCCTTTTTCCATAGTGTATACAGAACTAAAGAACCCATTCAGTAGCTCTGCTTTCTCTTTATCGCCTGTGACAACCTTCCCATTATCATTATTAAGGGGTCCTACATGCTCTGTCCTTGTTTTTTTTTGCATTTATATATCTAAAAAAATATTTAGGATTAGTTTTGCTTTCTTTGGCCACCTGTCTCTCATTTTGAATTTTTGCAGTTTTTATTACATTTTTACAGATTTTATTAAGCTCTTTGTACTGTGTAAATGTTATAGCTGACCCATCAGATTTGAATTTTTTGAAGGCAATTTTTTTGTTGTTTATTGCTCTTATAACATCATTTGTCAGCCATTTAGTTTTAATCGTTTATATTTGTTCCCCTTTGGTATATATTTAGCTGTATAGTTATTTAGAGTTGATTTAAAGATGTCCCATTTACCTTCTGTATCAGTATTTGACAACACCTCCCCCCAGTCTATGTCCTGTAGTGCAGCTCTCAGCCCAGGGAAGTTTGCCTTTTTAAAGTTATATGTTTTTGACTTCCCCGCCTGTCTTTGTTTTCTACATTTTAAATCAATAGTAACTATATTGTGGTCGCTATTACCAAGGTTTTCCCGCACAGTTACATTACCAACCAGCTCTGCGTTGTTGGAAATGATCAGATCCAACAAGGCATCACTTCTTGTTGGGTCCTCCACAAACTGGCCCATAAAATTATCCTGCAATAAATTTAGGAATTGTCGCCCCTTTGTAGTTTTAGCCAGCCCCCGACCCCAATCTATATCTGGATAGTTAAAATCTCCCATTATTACCACTGTACCTGCCCGGGCGGCCCTCTCTATTTGTTTATACAGCTGACCTTCTATCTCTTCAGTGATATTAGGGGGTCTGTAGATTACACCAAGTATTATTTTTTCAGTATTTCCCTCCTTTTGTAATTCTACCCACAGTGATTCCACATCCCCAGAACCATCACACACTATGGCATCGTTCACACTGACTTTCATACCACTTCTTACATACAGACAGACTCCACCACCTTTTCTGTTCATTCTATCTTTGCGAAACAATGTAAACTCCTGCAGATTGACAGCCCAGTCATGCGAGGAGTCCAGCCATGTCTCAGTGACCCCAACTATATCAATATGTTCCTCCAGTATCAAGGCCTCAAGCTCCCCCATTTTATTTGCTAGGCTTCTGGCATTTGTGAACATACACTTTACATTTCCATCCTTTATGTTATTGGGGTTAATGGGATTCAAGGGTGTAAGTTTTATTTTCCTATGAAGCTTATTCCTATTAACTATTCTAACCCCTCCCTCCGCTCCACCCCCAGGTACATTTATAATTCCCACCTCTCTATCTACACTATCTTCCCCCTCTTTGCTGTAGGTTTCCTCCCCCCCAAGTCCCTAGTTTAAACACTCCTCCACCCTTCTAGCCATCTTCTCCCCAAGCACAGCTGCACCCTCCCCATTGAGGTGCAGCCCGTCCCTACGGTAGAGCCGGTAACCGACAGCGAAGTCAGCCCAGTTCTCCATGAACCCAAACCCCTCCTTCCTACACCACCTTCTGAGCCACTTGTTTACCTCCCTGATCTCCCGCTGCCTCTCTGGTGCGGCTCGTGGTACTGGCAGTATTTCAGAAAATACTACCTTGGAGGTCGTTGCCTTAAGCTTGCGGCCTAAGTCCCTGAAATCATTTTTAAGGACACTCCACCTACCTCTTACTTTGTCATTGGTGCCAATATGTACCATGACTGCTGGGTCCTCTCCAGCCCTGCCCAGCAACCTGTCAACCCGATCCGCGATGTGCCGAACTCGTGCGCCATGCAGACAACACACTGTTCGGCGATCCCGGTCTTTGTGACAGATCGCCCTATCTGTCCCCCTAATAATTGAGTCCCCCACCACTAGTACCTGTCTGGCCTGCCCTGTACTCCTCCCTCCTTCCTTACTGGAGCAGACACTGCCCTGGCGGTCAGAGGCAGAGTCCTGCTGCAGTTCTGCTAGCTCTGTAATGGCATCCCCCTCATCTGCCAAGCGGGCAAACTTGTTGGGGTGTGCCAGTTCAGGACTAGCCTCCCTGATACTTTTTCCCCTACCCCTCTTTCTAACTGTAACCCAGCAAACTGCCTGACTGTCCTGCAACTCTGTCCCACTGTCCTCCCCCCACCTCTACTTCCAAGAGTGCCTGCTCAGTGAGCAGGAGACTCCTCTCCATGTTGTTAATGCTTCTCATTGTTGCCAGTCGCCCCTCTAGATGTAGGATCTGGGCTTCCAAACGGACAACTAGCACACATCTCGCACAACAATATGCACCCTCAAACTGTTGTTCAAGGATTGCATACATTGAACAGGATGTACATTGGACTGCATTTTCCAACATGGAGGCCATCTAGTTATGGGGATTTCACAAATGTATAGGCAAAAACAGACAGTCAAAATTACACTTAACATTTTTTGTAGACCTTGTGGGTTCAGAAATTAACACTCACAGCGATCTCAACCTCCTGCTTTCAACCTCCTGATTTTGTAACTCCTCTTTCACGCCCCCTCTTACACAGCAACACTCAGAAGAGCAAGCTCTCAATAAGAGTCCCAAGCTAAGATTTATACACCTGTGCCCAATCTACTCCTCCTCCCCCTAGAGGTGGAACTGAGAAAAATAACAAAAACACTTCCGTCTCCTCTAAAGTGTTACCTAAACTGTTACAGGGGCTGCATTTAGAAATTTTGGCTTAGTCAATATTCCCAGTCCTTACTATGCAGAGAATACGGGGAGGCCCTTGATAAAAGTCATAATATTATGGTGGCATTGTTGTGATGGCTTATACAACATTAAACTGAAAGAACTCCTTGCAGATATATATATATATATATATATATATATCTGTAATAAACAATAACTCCATAGTTGTAGGGAATAAAGCAACTGTCTGAAGGTATCGTTTTAGAATGCAGATACCCAGAAAGCATGCATTTGCTTGAGGAGTCCTTGCAGCGGGGGACCTGTTTTCTTACGTTATTTTCAACCACAAGAAATCATGTAATAATAGCGTGTACGCCTCGCTAGCAGTGAGAGGATTAAACACAGCTCTGTAGATTTCCTGACTCTTTTTGGAGTTTAGATGTCTACCAAGGGCTGTTTGAAGGAAAGTACTGGCATCCAGAGGCCCATAACTGTTTGCAGCTGTGTTTATTTTCTTGGATTTTGACTCTTCTTGGCTGAAATCCACTGCTGAGAAATGAAATACTTAAAGCAGCAGTTCATTTCCTACAGGCCGCTATACAGAATTATTTCACTCTCCCGTACAGTATATTTATAGTGCGTATTGATTGAATAATTGTAATAACTATGAAAAAAATATATATATTCTTTGTTTCTGAGCATTGTATTATAACCATAAATTGCTTTATGTTGTGTAATTACAGCTTTGTACCAAAGACATTTGTGATATGCTATGGAATTTATGTGTTGAACAATGGTTCAACTTTATGTCCAAAAATGGAAAAACTGAAAAGACTGCAATTGTATGTTTTTTGATTGTGTATGAAATATAGCAGAATGTTTTATAGGTATATGTATATCTTAAAGGGGTACTCCGCCCCTATACATCTTATCCCCTATTCAAAGGATAGGGGATAAGATGTCTGATCGCAGGCGTCCCACCGCAGGAGCTAATTTAGAGCATCGGGTGCAGCGCCGGAGGCTCGTGACATCATGATTAGAGATGAGCAAAGTTACAGTGATTCGATTCTGCACGAACCTCGCGGCTCGGCGGTTTCTGACTTTAGCCTGCATAAATGAGTTCAGCTTTCAGGTGCTCCAGTGGGCTGGAAAAGGTGGATATAGTCCTAGGAAACTCTCCTAGAACTGTATCCATCTTTACCAGCCCACCGGAGTGCCTGGAAGCTGAACTAATTTATGCAGGATAAAGTCAGCAACTGCCGAGCTGCGAGGTTCGTGCAGAATTTAAGTACCCTAACTTCGCTCATCTCTAATCATTGCCACACCCGCTTGTGATTTCACAACCACGCCCCCTCTATGCAAATCTATGGGAGGGGTCCCCAGCAGTGGGACCCCCGTGATCAGACATCTTATCTATATAAGATGTCAAGGAGCAGAGTACCGCTTTAATGCTCGAATATTAAATGATGTATGGGAATGATACCAATGATACTTAATTTTCATATACATCATAAATCTGGTCACTCTTCAACACAACCTACTGACCATAGAAATGGTAACCCTTGATCTTGCAATAAACTGTACAATCATTATTATTATGTAAATGAACATAAATGTTCAGTTCAGTTACTTCACTTATCTGTGAATTTAGATATAGGGGGATTCTTAAACACATTAAAAAGGGTTTTACTGGCTTATAAAAAATGACAGCAACATAACAAAAAAGCACACTTATGAGAGGTTACATATCAGCATGGCATGTCATCACCTTAAGCCCAGCAAACATTTAGTAATGGCTACATTAACCCCTTGATGATTTTTCATTTATTCCTTCAAGCCATCTAAGGACCATAATGCTTTCAATTCTCCACCTAGAGACATATATGAGGGCTTGTTTTTTGTGCCAGTAGTTGTACTTTGCAATGACATTATTCACCACTAAATCTCACTTTCCTCCCTCTCACATACCAGACAACCCACCCATTTAAGCTCACTGGAGCTCCTTTACATGCGTTCTGTGGATAATGATCTCCCTCCACCCAGTGGTCGATCCACCCATTGAAGCAGACACGCTCCCTTTGCACACCTAACTAGTGATGTCATGTCTCAGGCCATACTGAGACCTGGGAATAACGGGCGATAATGGGTTAAAACAGCTATTAGAAAAATCCCATAGACTATTATGGGATTTTCTAATAGCCATTAGTGATTTTGGACAAGCCGTATAACTGCCGATTGAATGCACCCTTACATGTATATCCTGTGTCCTTAAATGGGCACTGTCAGATACAAAAACTTTTGATATGTTGTAAAGCATGTATAACCAATAGGTTTTGCAATTGCTTTCATTACAAAATTTTCAGTATTTCATACTGAAAAAGCCAGCCAAACAAATGCCCCCCCCCCTGCCTGCTTAGACACATTCTAGTCCTGCTGTGTCCATGTGTCATCACCTATGTCATGGACACACTTCCTTGATTGACAGCTGTGAGCGCAGGGATCACGCCTGGAGGAAAAATCCTCCCACTGTCAGCTTGTATCCTGCTACTGTCAGTGAGGACAAGCTGGGAGTTGTAGTTTACCTAATGCTAGGGGAGATGTGAGCACAGCATACAGAGGGAAGGGGCGGAGACCTGCACAGTGAGGCCACGCCCCCTCCCTTTGAGAGGAATTCAGTCTAGTGAGATAAATTTAAAGTGTAATGAAAAAATAAATAAAGGTGCTAGACACATAAAAATTAGATGTACATGGTCAGGATTAGGTACTGAGTGATATATTTAAACAAAAATGTTTTTGTTGGATCTGACGGGTACACTTTAAGACGTTAAGAGAATTTCTGATGTACGTTATTCTAAATCCATTGGGCTGTGCTTCCACCAACTAATCAGCAGAAACAAACCCAGATATGGCTATGTCAATAGAAAATATTTAAAAAAAAATTGTCACTAAAATAATTAATATAAAAAAAAAACTAATTTTTTCCAACTATGTAAAGAAGTGCATGTCACTTGTTTACGTGGATGCAAAAGATATGATGTTTTGTATATACTGTATGCACAGACTACCACTTTCCCATAGACTTACATATAGCACATTCATTTTGAAACTATGGATGTAAAATTTCAGCAATTGAAAAGAAAAATGTTATTTAAAAAATGCACTGTGTGAATATAGCCTTAGATAGCAGACTTCTGCTTATTGGATCTGTGGATTGAGACCCTACTTTTACACCGCTGTATCAAAGTGCTGTGGCTCATCTGTGACAGCTTTACATTATTATTTTTTTTTTAAAGTAAAACAACCTTATCTTGATCGGTTACTAGCGCTTTGATGTTTTATAATATTGCCACTTAATCTGAACTGCATCTCAACCTTGCAGATCCCTCCCTCTCATTAAACCAGAACTGTTTACTCACATTATCATATGAAAATGGATTTGTTCCATGTCAGTCTGACATCATGTACAATCCTCGGGCGAGGAGAGTTGCTAAGTAATTAGGAAGACTTTGACAGACATTCCACTAATTGTACAAGCAGGAGCCAGACCTCATATCCCTTGAATTCCAGGAACACAACCCCCACTGCAGCATATGTGGCCTGCAGTCATTTCATTCACTAATAAAGTGGCAGTTCTAGATATTATAAGCTACTAGTACGTATTCAAACCATTCATATTATTCAGTTTAGGTTATTATCATAAAAATACATGTTCACAACACACTAATATAAAATAACATACAGTACCCTCCAGCCCTGATTTCCTGATTTATATATATTAACCTATACCCAAACAGGGAGAGATCTATAAACCAGGGCTGGTAGGGCGGGGAGAAGCCTTCGGTGACCACCCCATTGACTAATGGTTCAGGTTGCATGAAAGTGATGACAGGTTCTCTTTAAAGTAGAACTCTAATCAGTGGACAAGAAAGTTAAAGTATGTTAAAGGGGTACTCCACTGGCCAGCGTTCGGAACTAAATGTTCTGAACGCTGTTTTAGTGCTCCATGGGTCGGCCACACCCCCTAGTGATGTCACAACCACGCCCCCTCAATGCAAGTCTATGGGAGGGGGCATGACAGTCATCACCCCCCCTCCCATAGACTTGCATTGAGGGGGCGTGTCCGTGACTTAACAAGGGGCATGACCGACCCCCGCAGCGCGAAAACAGCATTCAAAACATTTCGTTCTGAACGCTGGCCAGTGGAGTACCCCTTTAAGGAGCAGAAGGACATGTGAAAGCTAATTGACCAACCATAAATGGCACACTTCTGTTTTCCATTCTTACAGAAACATTAGAGCCATATTTATAGTTTTGAAAGGGGGAGTCTCAGCGGCAGCAGCAGCGCCAGCGGCAGCGCTGCGGGCGATCCGATCGTCCATTCAAAGTACCGCACTGCTGCAGATGCCATGATCTGTATTGATCACGGCATCTGATGGGTTAATGGCGGACATCCGCGTGATCGCAGATGTCCACCATTACCGGCGGGTCCCTGGCTCCTGATAGCAGCCGGGACCTGCCGGGCATGATGAGAGCACCGCTCCGGTGCTCGCGATCATGGCGGCGCGTAAATGTACGTCATGGTGCGCTAAGTACCACTTCACCATGACATACATTTGCGTCTATTGTCGTTAAGGGGTTAAAGATCATAACCCTTTAAATATTCCACCTAAAAATCCATATTATGGCTTATTTTTTGTGCCACCAATTCTACTTTGTAATGACGTCAGTCATTTTACCCAGAAATCCATGGCAAAACGAAAAAAAATCATTGTGCGACAAAATTGAAGAAGAAACGCCATTTTGTAACTTTTGGTGGCTTCCGTTTCTACGCAGTGCATTTTTGGGTAATGACACCTTCTCTTTATTCTGTAGGTCCATACAATTAAAATGATCCCCTACTTATATAGGTTTGATTTTGTCGTACTTTTGGAAAAAATCATAATTACCTGCAGGAAAATGTATACGTTTAAAATTGTCATCTTCTGACCCCTATAACTTTATTATTTTCTGCATATTGGGTGGTATGAGGGCTCATTTTTTGTGCTGTGATCTGAAGTTTTTATTGGTGCCATTTTAGTTTTATCAGACTTTTTTATTGCACTTTTTATGGTATAAAAGTGACCAAAAATACGCTATTTTGGACTTGTTTTTTTACATGTATGCCATTGACCGTGCGATTTAATTAACAATATATTTTCATAGTTCTGACATTTACGCACGCAGCGATATTTATTTTTATTTACATAGTTTTTTTTATGGGAAAAGAGGGGTGATTCAGACTTTTATTAGGGAAGGGGTTAAATCACATTTATTAACACTAAATTTTTTTGCAATGTTATAGCCCCCATAGGGGACTATAACATTGCATACACTAATTCCCTACACTGATCACTGCCATGCATTAACATGGCATTGATCAGTGTTATCACTTCTTCTGCCTGGACCTCAGGCACGGAGCAGTCCTTTGGCGATCAGACAGCGAGGAGGCAGGTAGGGATCCTCCTGGTGTCCTGCAAGCTGTTCGGGATGCCGCAATTCCACCATGGCGGTCCCGAACAGCCCGACTGAGCTGCCGGGATGGCAACTTTGATTGCCGCGTCTGAATGGTTAATACGGGGCATCACCGCGATCGGTGATGTTAGGTATTAGCCGCGGGTCCCAGCTGTTGATGGCAGCCGGAACCGACTCGATATGACCCGGGGTCACCACATGACCTCGCGTTATATTGCGGGAGCCGGTGCAGGACGTAAATATACATCCTGCGTTGTTAAGGGTTTAAAGTAAAAAATGTCTAAAAATAATAGAGGACGTACCATTTTTTGGAATACATTCCCTTCAGAAAAGGCAGCGACCACATATCAGAAAAACATCTCCACATGAACAAAGTGGTATAAATTACGGAGGAAGAGTTTCATTTGACAGAATATGCCTCCATGCATAATGACTTTTCCATTAGGATATGAACAGCAGCAGTACAGAACAGAGACATGGCAGGGATGCTCAGTAGTCTTTTAAAGCGACAGAATGAAACAGCGGGAGAATTTGGGGAGTTTCGGCATTCCAAAGGTTCCCACTGTCTGGTCCAGTTGAAATCAGCTTCTCTTGTGCAGCACTTGCTATTAAAGACTAAGCTCAGATAAAATTGCTGCTATCAAAGGCAATTTACATTGCAAAATATTTCTCTCCAGCTCTCATTTGCTGACCTCTGGCTGCTTGTTACTGCCTATTTGCTGCTGGCATTCTTCCTAACAGGATAGCAGCTCCAGCGCTGTCATTAGTCAGAATGATTATATTCAGTGATTGTGGCTTTTTTTGACATATCATTTGTGATAGAGACGTCCAGAATAGCATCACTGCTGTGAATAGATATCATCAATAAACTTAAATATTCTACTTACATTTCCACGGCAGGTCACAGAGGTTCGATAGAGCGGTTTAGGAATGAGATTTGGTATTGATATATGCTGTATGTACACACCATAATAAAAAGTTATTGCTTCTGTTTCAGAGCTTTGCAGATCTAAAAACCAGACACTCCAAAATGGTACTTATTAGTACCTAATGCTTTCCATTTATGGGGTGGTATGGGCCATTAAAATGCACTTATGGCATCAGCTTGTGACTGACTGACTTTAGAGTTCAATAAAGTATATGTATAGGTATTTCCTTCTCTAGCCATCATTGTAGGGGCCAAAGACTTAGAAGTGGCAGGGAGCTTGTCATTATAATAACCTTTCCTATTTCACAGAGTTGCCCTGCCAAAAAAAAAAGAGTGTTAACATTATAAGTGGAGTATGTGATGACAGGTCAGGATAGTGCTCAAGTTGTTAACCTTCTTAAAGGGGTACTCTGCCCTTAGACAGCCTTCGGCTGTCCAGGCATGCTGGGAGTTGTAGTTTTGCAACACTTGGAGGCACCCTGGTTGGGAAACACGGATGTACACAGTGACCCCACCAGCAGAATAGTGAGTGCAGCTCTGGAGGTCAGATGAATATACTGTATATCAGTGTCTTCCAACCAGGGTGCCTCCAGCATGCTGGGAGTTGTAGTTTTGCAACAGTTGGAGGCACCCTGGTTAGGAAACACTGCTGTATACAGTGACTTCACAACAGCAGATTGTAGGAAGAATTCACCACGTACACGCTACTCCTCTGGCTGCTCCGGGATATCTAGCTCCATCCCCACAAGTCACAAGATTGTGACATCACCACAGGTCCTCAAAGATATCACCCTCTCCAGCATTCAGAAGGTACAAAGCAGGTCCTGGTCAGGCAGTCACTGCCATTATGCGTGTGGAGATCCCTGTTTTTTAGTGACTGACTATCAGGACTTGCATGACACAGGGGGAGATTTAGGGTTAAAAAAGATTGCAGGTACAGGCCCTCACTCAGGAAGCTGGCCACCTTTCTTTCCTGGCCTGCCGGGCCTGGAGCAGGAGCTCCAAGAGCTCCAATGATAATCCGGACCTGAGTACCAGCATCTTCTGTGGTAAATTCAGTTGATTGGGCATAATATGGAAAGACACAGCCCAGTCTATATAGGATCTCACAGATGACTATGGGGGAGAGTTATCAATAGCTGTGTAGAGGAAAAGTTGCCTAGTTGCCCATATCAATCAATAAGATTGCTTCTTTAATTTTTCAGAAGCCCTTTCAAAAAATGAAAGAAGCAATCTGATTGGTTGCTATGGGCAACTGCTCAACTTTCCTTTTACCGGGGTTTTGCTAAATCTCCCCCAAATGTATTTAAAAGCAAAACCTATTCATGAGGAAGAAAGAACAGCCTCAGAGAAAGGATTGCATTGATGCACAGATCTGGTGAAGGTACAAATACATTTCTGCTGCCCTGAAAGTTTCAAAGAGCACAGTGGCCTTCATAATATGCTGTGTGAACTTTGTTTAACAAAATGTGAAAAGAGTGGAAATGCACTATAGAAGGGTTGCTGAAAATGCATTTGCATGATAAACCTAATCATTTATCCACCATTTATTAAACATTTATCCAGCAATGTCACGCCCCCTCCCATAGTCTTGCATTCAGGGGGCCAGTAATCGCCAGTAATCAGACCCGGAGTGAACGTGCTCCGGGGACTGCTTCTAACAGGGTTCTGCGTGCAAGATCACGGGGGTCCCCAGCGGCGGGACCCCCGCGATCAGGCATCTTATCCCCTGTCCTTTGGATAGGGCATAAGATGTCATAGTGCCGGAGTAGCTCTTTGAGATTATTAAATAGAAGTAATTTACAAATCTGTTTATCTTTCTAGCACCAGGTGATTTGAAAAAATCACTTTCAAAGCAAAATTGCTTTGAAAGGTTAGTTGCATTTACCAAAAAATCAGCAGATTAGTACAGGATATTGCATATACATGGGTCTACAAGAGCCAATACATATGGAGCAAAAAAAAAAACACGGATTTATGATAGGTATGCTGCATATTTTTCCCTTGACATCTGCTTTATATTGAACGCCATCTTATCAGCAGTGTCTGGTGGTTCTTATAATGCCAATGAAATAACTTCTCAGTAGTAGTTTTTATTGGTTTCATATTTGGTTGGTATCACTTGTCTGCCAGCTGAATACCAGGGCAGTACACTTGGCATTCAAGAAGCTCTCGCAGCCTTTTCACGCACGCCTGAGGCTCACATTCCAGTCACATTTGAGTTGGCAATATAGCTCTTCTTTTTTCTGGGGTTTATACAAAATTAAACTGGGATTGAGCACAGCGGCCTCAACAATATTTGCCTGTGAACGTTTAGTGGCTGCTTTCATAAATATCCATCCAAATACTTCACCTAATCCCTGGATCTCCTGCATCTCCTGCCTCATCTTATTGTGTTTCAAGGCGTATAGAGATGGCAGTGAATTGCTGTAGTGCGGATAGTGGCTTTAGGGTTAGCGCACAATAGTGCAGTTTATTGCTTTCTAATATCATTGGTTTAGGCCGTATAGACATCAGTACTGACAAAACAAATAGCACTTATTAGATGACTGCTGAGAACAGTTTGTGTTTCTCAAGAATATTGGAGCTGGAAGAATTCTGCAAAATGGGACTTTTCTGTTTATTTACAGTTTGCATGTATACATACAGTTTGTTTTTAAACCCGAACAACTATCCAACAGTGTCTGTAGCTCTTAGCAGCAACTAGAGCTGACTTTAAATGGGCACTGTCAGATTCAAAAACTTTTTATATGTTTTACATCTTGGCAAAATATTAAAGGATATATATTTGGATATATAGATTGCAGGGGTCCGACCACTGGGACCCCCCACGATCTCCTGAACGGGGTCCCGGCAGTCTGCTGGAAGGGGGCGTGCCGACCCCCGCAGAGAGCGGCAGATGACACGCCCTCTCCATGTATCCCATACAGATGCATTGAGGGGGCGTGTCGGCCGTGGCTTCCTCCATGGGTCAGAATGGCTGCTTCCGGCAGACTGCCAGGACCCCAATCAGGAGATCGGTCAGGTCGGACCCCCCCCCCCCCCCCCCGCGATCTATAACTTAACCCCTATCCTTTGGATAAGGGATAAGGTATGTTTTACTGCACTACTCCTTTAACCTTTTTAATTTACTTCATAAGAAAGTTGTATTTCCTTTTTATGGAAATGATGGCTTTGTCCAAACTGAAGCACAGGCATAGACAAAGTCCAGTAAGTGAGGGTGGGCTAGCACTCCTCTGTGCTCTCTCCTGTCTGATAGTACTCCTCTGTGCTCTCTCCTTTCTGATAGTACTTCTCTGTGCTTTCTCCTGTCTGATAGGACTCCTCTGTGCTCTCTCCTGTCTGATAGGACTCATCTGTGCTCTCTCCTGTCTGATAGTACTCATCTGTGCTCTCTAATGTCTGATAGGACTCCTCTGTTCTCTATCCTGTCTGATAGCACTCCTCTGTGCTCTCTCCTGTCTGATAGTACTCCTCTGTGCTCTCTCCATTCTGATAGGACTCCTCTGTGCTCTCTCCTGTCTGATAGTACTCATCTGTGCTCTCTAATGTCTGATAGGACTCCTCTGTTCTCTATCCTGTCTGATAGCACTCCTCTGTGCTCTCTCCTGTCTCATAGTACTCCTCTGTGTTCTCTCCTGTCTGATAATACTCCTCTGTGCTCTCTCCTGTCTGATAGGACTCCTCTGTGCTCTCTCCTGTCTGATAGGACTCCTCTGTGCTCTCTCCTGTCTGATACTACTCCTCTGCGCTCTCTCCTGTCTGATAGGACTCCTCTGTGCTCTCTCCTGTCTGATAGTACTCATCTGTGCTCTCTCCTGTCTGATAGCTCCTCTATGCTCTCTCCTGTCTGATAGTACTCCTCTGTGCTCTCTCCTGTCTGATACTACTCCTCTGCGCTCTCTCCTGTCTGATAGGACTCCTCTGTGCTCTCTCCTGTCCTATCAGACAGAGGAGTGCTAGCTCACTATCACTTACTGGACTTTGTCTATGCCTGTGCTTCAGCTTGGACAAATCCATGATTATATAAGCCATGATTTCTATAACATGGAAATTATATTTTCTTATAAAGTATATTAGAAATGTTAATGTTTTGCCAAGATGTACAACATATAAAATGTTTTTGTATCAGACAATGCCCATTTAAGCTACACAGCGCTTCAATGTTTAGAATCCAATTCAGCTCTGAGATCCTCAGGGTAAATATACATAGGTGCAAAATTCCTGGGTTCCCCTTTACTAATTTGGAGGAGTGCTTCTTCCTAGTCCTAGAAATAGCTGTACAGTTAGAGTTGCACAGTATTTTCTGCACTGATCTCTCTGATCAGGAGAGTGAAACAGCAGGAAGCTGAGCTATCAGTGTTCAGCCTCTGGTTACAGCTAGACTTTAAAGGGGTACTCCGGTGGAAACTTTTTTTTTTTTTTTAAATCAACTGGTGCCAGAAAGTTAATTTCCTTTCTGTCTGACCACAGTGCTCTCTGCTGATATCTCTGTCTGTATTAGGAACTGTCCAGAGTAGGAACAAATCCCCATAGCAAACCTCTCCTGCTCTGGACAGTTCCTGACATGGACAGATGTGTCAGCAGAGAGCACTGTGGTCAGACAGAAAAGAACGACTCAATTTCCTCTGTAGTGTACAGCAGCTGAAAAGTACTGGAAGGATTAAGATTTTTAAATAGATGTAATTTATAAATCTGTTTAACTTTCTGGCACCAGTTGATTTAAAAAAAAAAAAATTTTTTTCCACCAGAGTACCCCTTTAAAGGGATAAGTAACCAGTGATCTCCACAGATGAAGCATTAACCCTTCCACTGTCGTCCATCCATGAATGAATGATAGGTGAATGAATGATGTGAGTTTCTGTCCATCGCTATTTTTCATCTATGAAACCTTCCTCCATAGCATTGTGGCTTGTCTGCATCCTGCTGAGAACCATTTTTAACTTGCTTTTGTATCAGTAAGTGCGACCTACTTTCAGTGATTTTAAGTAAATTTGATCCTATTTTCTGTTACTTATTCTCTCATTTCCATTAAAATATGAGTTGCCTCCCACCCATACTATCTCCTGTTTTTTCCATGTTATGCAGGTGCATACAGTGGTGTGAGTACTGAGCTCCAGCCACAGTAGTTATTATGTAGTGGCCGTGAGAAGTAAATCATCATGTGACATATTAAAGGGGTACTCCGGTGGAAAACTTTTTTTTTTTTTTAAATCAACTGGGGCCAGAAAGTTAAACAGATTTGTAAATTACTTCTATTAAAAAATCTTAATCCTTCCAGTACTTATTAGCTGCTGAATACTACAGAAGAAATTATTTTCTTTTTGGAACACAGAGCTCTCTGCTGACATCACGAGCACAGTTCTCTCTGCTGACATCTCTGTCCATTTTAAGAACTGTCCAGAGTAGGAGAAAATCCCCATAGCAAACATATGCTGCTCTGGACAGTTCCTAAAATGGACAGAGATTTCAGCAGAGAGCACTGTGCTTGTGATTCAGCAGAGAGCACTGTGTTCCAAAAAGAAAAGAATGTCCTCTGTAGTATTCAGCAGCTAATAAGTACTGGAAGGATTAAGATTTTTCAATAGAAGTTATTTACAAATCTGTTTAACTTTCTGGCACCAGTTGATTTAAAAAAAATAAAATAAAAATAAAAAAAGTTTTCCACCGGAGTACCCCTTTATAGTGTAGCTCCCACCATCCTTTATTTTTTTTTTGCTGTCCCTGCCTATTGCCCATCTATCCCTAACCCCCTCCCTGCCTTTAATTCTTTTTTCTTTACTATATTAAAAATTGCTTATTGTCTGCCTGATAGTGTGCTCACTGCCAGACAGACTTCCCCAGCAGGCGCGACGTCACTGATGCCTGCTGGGGCCGACACTTCTGCCCTTAGTTCACCTATGCAGTGTGCCTTCAGCTGTATCACCACTACAACTCCCAGCTTGCCCTGACATCTATTGGCTGTCAGGGCATGCTGGAAGTTGTAGTGGGGAAACTGGAGGCACCCTGTATAGGTGAAAACAGCTGCCGCACATCCTGCACATGCCGCATATCCCGCTCCCCTGAACCCCGCCACACAACCCGTTGTTTCACCACTACAACTCCCAGCTTGCCCTGATATCTATTGGCTGTCAGGGCATGCTGGGAGTTGTAGTGGGTAAACAACTGGAGGTACGCTGTGGTGAAAACAGCTGCCGCACATCCCGCTCCCCCGAACCCCGTAACGCAACCCACTTTCACCCCGAAAAAGAAAGTGAATAAAGTACAGGGCAGTCCTACCTCACAAGGCCAGGGAGCCTGCGCGCATCCTCCTCTTTCAAAGCGCTCGCTCCCGTCTGTCTGATTTACAGGCAGGGAGCGAGCGCAGGCTGAATGAATTAGGAACGATGTCCATCCGGCATCGGTACGAATTCATGCGTGACGTTACGCCAGCCTGCAGCCGGTTTTCAAATGTGAATTAAACAATTTTAATAAAAAAAAAAGGATTAATGTATATTAGAGATATGTTGTAGTTGTAGTACGACAACATATAAAAAAAAAAGTTTGGTGACAGTGCCCATTTAAAGGGTTTAGACATTCCCATTCTTCATTATAAGGGGCCTGGATGTTTTCTTTAGATTAAGCTTATAGTTGTCTTGTTACTAATGATATTTAGTTGAGAGTATTGGGTTACACTTTATTCATTTCTGTTATTTTGATATACACTCACTGGGGGACATGTATCAAAGATTTTACTCCTGTTTTGTGTGTATTTTTTGGCGCAAAATTTTGCGCAAGCCCTTTTTTTGCGCATTTTTTTGCGCACGTTTTGGTAGAGCATGTCCTCCAGATGTGGCTGAATCGGGGTACCTTGGAGTGACATCTATAGTACACAGGGATTTATTAACTGCGTACTTTTCCTTTACACCAAAAATTTTGCCGCAAGAGCTGTTTTTTTGGCGCAAATATAAGCCATCTTATACTTAACGTAGCAAGATGCTCTAAATCATCGATTCTATTTTCCAAAGAGTGGATTGAGGAGATTACTATATTTACCCGCAATTTATGAAGCTCATTGCGCTTGATTGATAAATTTAGCGCTTCTGCGCATAATTTAGAATTCGGGAAAAGGGGTAAACTGCTTCTACCATACACGAATAATGATACATGTCCCCCACTGACCACTTTCTGAGGAGGCCATTGGAATACAATGAACTTATTGCCATGTTCAAGAAACCAGTTTGACATTATATGTGTTAAAAATGTGCATTCTCCTGCTGGAAGTAGCCATCAGAAGAACCATCCGTGTTTCTCAAGGATATTGTAAAATGAAATTGAATTGGTAAAGTTCTGTTTATGAGCTGAAGGAAGAATTTTAGTCTTGTTTGCCCTTGATCTGAAAATACATACAGGCCTCAGAAAAATGACATTTTCCAGTATTTTTGTATATTTTCTGCTATTTTCCAGCATGCATAATGCTTTTACACAGTCCGTAGTGAATTGGTGTAGAGATTGCTATAGCTTTCCCTCAGCGCCTCAGACGCCATGTATAATAAGGAATAGTTACTGTATAGAGAAAGTAAAGGATGACCTCAGCACAGCCAGTCAGCAGGCTACTAAATCACCTTGCAGCTTGCTCCATTACTGGCTGGAATTTGATGGATTACCTGTTTTATCTCAGAGATCCTCTGGTGGGACATTTGATGACTTTGATAAATGAGACTTGGAAATTTCAAAAAGGAACATATATATTTCTAAGCAAAATATATTATCCCGAAATGTAATTTGTAATAGGACCGGATATTGCTCTATGCGCTTCATTGACTTGTATCATAATCTGGGGTATACTTTGAAGAGACGTTGCATGGACAAATTACTTAATCAAGTCCATGTTTTATAGATCAACCTGCTTTGAATTAAAGAAGCACTTGTATTTTCCTTTAATTTGTGTTACCCTGATGAGCCTGGATTGAATCGGACAGTTGAAACGCGTTGGGATTTCATATTTGCGGGTATTTAAGATTTTAAATACACGGTCTTTTTTGTTGTTATCACTATTTTGGATTGATTTTTTTTCTGTTTGGAGCCCCGGGTTGGAAGGCCCAGTCCCCTCTCTCCCCCACCTTGTTATCCCCAATTTTTTGTTTTCTCCCTCACTTAGGGAGTGTAGGGTCCGGCACCGTGGTTGAGGCCACCCTGTTAAGGAGGTGGGTCCCTCAAAAGGCAGGGACAGAGGGATGGGCATTATTTGTTAGTGGGCACAAATCCCCCCCCCCCCCCCCCTTATTCCATCTATTTGCCTATGTTATACTACCAACATTATCAAAAAAATGAGAATCAGTTGTCTCTAACTATATTAGACATTACTTTAGAATATTCCCCTCTGTCATAAACCAGGGTCTACTTTATATCATCTACTGCCAATATCTTCCTATCTGGGCTTTGCACCCCTTGGCTCCACAGCACAGTTGTTTTGGCGTTAAGATTTTTGTAGTGTTGCACTGTAAATGGCACCTCATCTTGATTTTTTCTATATTATTTTTGAAATATTAGATTTTTAATGAAGGCTAATTAAAGGTTATGTTTTAGATATCATTATGATCAGGAGGACATGTCTCGGTGATTCTTTCTGTTAATATCCTCTTGACTTCCATTCCTTGTTATGGACTACAAATACCATGTGGCCCTAGGTCGGTGTTTTTTTATGTTCCTTTAAGGTCATATTTAAATAAACTGAGCAGTATCGATTAGTATAAATCAGTGGTCTTTAAACTGTGGCCTGGCCCCTCGAGATGTTGCAAAACTACAATACCCAGCATGCCCGGACAGCCACCGGCTGTCCGGGCATGCTGGGTGTTGTAGTTTTGCAACATCTCGAGGGCCACAGTTTGGAGACCACTGAATAAACAGAAGTATGTAATGTCCTTTAAATTGAATGTCAGCTGTATTTTCTGCTTAAGGGTTCAGACACCATTGGATAGCTGTTTGGGTATAAACGCAACCTGCACCTTCCCTGGAGCTGATGGTGGTTGCCAAATTTATAAAATTGCCTTGTTATTTCTCAACCAAGTGTCAAGGAGGAGGGGCAGTGCTGCTTATTTGTCACAGCCTGGCACGTCTACTTCTTAGCAAAACCTCTTCTGCCCTAGACAGTTCTTGCCCGGACAGAGGTGGCAGCAGAGAGCACAGTGGTCAGACTGGAAAAAAACTACACAACTTCCTCTGGAGCATACAGCAGCTGATAAGTACTGGACTAAGATTTTTTGTTAGAAGTTATTTACAATTCTGTTTAACTTTCTGGGGCCAGGTAATTTGAATTTTTTTTTTTTTTTTTACCACGGAGTACCAGTTAGGTGGCATGACAAGTTGTGGCACTTGAGCAGCTCGGCACCACTACCTTGACACTTGGCTGAGAAATAACAAGGCAGTTTTATAAGTTTGGCAACCACTATCATCTCCAGGAAAGATACAGTTTTATACCCTAACAACTATCTAACAGTGTCAGCAGCTTTCAGCAGCACATATAATTGGGAGGTAAGTGGACGGCGTCTTCCTTATACACTATATACATCTATAGATCACTGTATATAGTGCATAGCCACCAAAGGGGCTATAGGAGCAGGGAGTCCTGTCAGTCTGGTGACAGGATTCCTGGCTCCTGTATAGTATACACTGGTACACTATGCTCCCCTGTATACTATACGGCCAGAGGAGGTGTATAGTGATGCTATATATACATCACTTCTCATCTCCTTACACTCTGTGAACCGGGCGCTCAGCATCCGACCCACAGAGTGGTACCTGAAGATAGTGAGAAAACTGCCACAGGAGACATTTCACACAACAGAAAAACTGCCAAAAGGCAGGAAAAAGCTGTGGCAGTTTTCTGGCATTTGACCTCTATCTTCTGTGATTTTTAGCAAATTTTATTCTGTTTTCTATTACTTATTTTCTCTCTTTCATGTAACTATGTGTTGCATGTGGTATGAGTACTGAGATCCAGCACAGTAGGCATTATGTTGTAAAAAGCAGTGAAAAGTAAATCATCATTTGACATAATAAAGGATTTATACATTTCCATTCTTCATTATAAGTGACCTGGATGTTTTCTTTAGATTAAAGGAGAGCTCCAGAATATAAAAATTGTCCCCCATACTGCCGGCAGTAAAAAAATAAAGATGTACATACCTTCCTCCGCTCCCCCGGGGCCTCCGGTAACCGGCTCTTGTCTCCGCTGCGATCCTCTTCCTGGTTGCTGGTGGTCAGCGAGTCATACAACACTCAGCCAATCACCGGCTTCAGCGAAGTCCCGATTCGGCCGGTGATAGGCTGAGCGGCAGTGTGACTGTCACGATGCCGGCTGGCAGGTAGTGGATCCTCTGTGCCAGAGAGGGATTGGCGTGGACCGTGCTAGAGGATCGGTTCTAAGTCACTACTGGTTTTCACCAGAGCCCGCCGCAAAGCGGGATGGTCTTGCTGCGGCGGTAGTGACCAGGTCGTATCCCCTAGCAACGGCTCAACCTCTCTGGCTGCTGAAGATAGGCGCGGTACAAGGGAGTAGACAGAAGCAAGGTCGGACGTAGCAGAAGGTCGGGGCAGGCAGCAAGGATCGTAGTCAGGGGCAACGGCAGGAGGTCTGGAACACAGGCTAGGAACACACAAGGAAACGCTTTCACTGGCACTAAGGCAACAAGATCCGGCGAGGGAGTGAAGGGGAAGTGAGGTGATATAGGGAAGTGCACAGGTGTAAACACTAATTGGAACCACTGCGCCAATCAGCGGCGCAGTGGCCCTTTAAATCGCAAAGACCCGGCGCGCGCGCGCCCTAGGGAGCGGGGCCGCGCGCGCCGGGACAGAACTGACGGAGAGCGAGTCAGGTACGGGAGCCGGGGTGCGCATCGCGAGCGGGCGCTACCCGCATCGCGAATCGCATCCCGGCCAGAGGCGGTATCGCAGCGCCCCGGGTCCGTGGAACCGACCGGAGCGCTGCAGTGAGAGGAGTGTAGCGAGCGCTCCGGGGAGGAGCGGGGACCCGGAGCGCTCGGCGTAACAGTACCCCCCCCCTTGGGTCTCCCCCTCTTCTTGGAGCCTGAGAACCTGAGGACCAGACTTTTGTCCAGGATATTGTCCTCAGGTTCCCAGGACCTCTCTTCTGGACCACAACCCTCCCAATCCACTAAAAAGAAGGTTTTCCCTCTGACCTTTTTAGATGCTAAAATTTCTTTGACGGAGAAGATGTCCGAGGAGCCGGAGACAGGAGTGGGGGGAACAGATTTGGGAGAGAAACGGTTAATGATAAGTGGTTTAAGAAGAGAAACATGAAAGGCATTAGGAATACGAAGAGAAGGAGGAAGAAGAAGTTTGTAAGAGACAGGATTAATCTGGCGCAAAATCTTGAAAGGACCAAGATAGCGTGGTCCCAACTTATAGCTAGGGACACGGAAGCGGACATATTTGGCGGAGAGCCATACCTTGTCTCCAGGGGAAAAAATGGGAGGAGCTCTTCTTTTCTTATCCGCGAATCTCTTCATGCGTGAAGAAGCCTGTAAGAGAGAATTTTGGGTCTCTCTCCATATGATGGAGAGATCACGAGAAATTTCATCCACAGCGGGCAGACCAGAGGGCAAGGGGGTAGGGAGGGGGGGAAGAGGGTGACGGCCGTACACCACGAAAAACGGGGATTTGGAGGAAGATTCAGAGATTCTGAAATTATACGAGAATTCGGCCCAAGGTAGAAGATCTGCCCAGTCATCCTGGCGGGAGGAAACAAAATGTCGTAAATAGTCACCCAAGATCTGGTTAATTCTTTCTACTTGTCCATTGGATTGAGGATGGTATGCAGAAGAAAAATTTAATTTAATCTTGAGTTGTTTACAGAGAGCCCTCCAGAATTTAGACACAAATTGGACGCCTCTATCCGAGACGATCTGCGTAGGCAACCCGTGAAGACGAAAAATGTGTACAAAAAATTGTTTAGCCAACTGAGGCGCTGAAGGAAGACCAGGAAGAGGGATGAAATGTGCCATTTTGGAGAATCGATCAACGACCACCCAAATAACAGTGTTGCCATGGGATGGGGGTAAGTCAGTAATAAAATCCATACCAATCAGAGACCAAGGTTGTTCGGGAACAGGCAGAGGAAGAAGAAAACCAGCGGGCTTCTGGCGAGGAGTCTTATCCCGGGCACAGATAGTGCAGGCTCGCACAAAGTCCACCACATCAGTCTCTAGAGTCGGCCACCAATAGAAGCGAGAGATGAGTTGCACAGATTTCTTGATGCCCGCATGACCTGCGAGATGGGAGGAGTGACCCCATTTGAGGATTCCGAGGCGTTGGCGTGGAGAAACAAAGGTCTTTCCTGGAGGAGTTTGCCTGATGGAGGCTGGAGAAGTGGAAATCAGGCAGTCAGGAGGAATGATGTGTTGAGGAGAAAGTTCAATTTCAGAAGCATCTGAGGAACGAGAGAGAGCATCGGCCCTAATGTTCTTATCAGCAGGCCGAAAGTGAATTTCAAAATTAAATCGGGCAAAGAACAGAGACCACCTGGCCTGACGAGGATTCAGCCGTTGGGCAGACTCGAGGTATGAGAGGTTCTTGTGATCGGTGTAAATAATAACTGGAAATCTTGATCCCTCCAGCAGATGCCTCCATTCCTCAAGTGCTAATTTAATGGCTAGAAGCTCTCGATCCCCGATGGAGTAGTTCCTCTCCGCCGGAGAGAAGGTCCTAGAAAAAAAACCACAAGTAACAGCATGCCCGGAAGAGTTTTTTTGTAGAAGGACAGCTCCAGCTCCCACTGAGGAGGCATCAACCTCCAATAGGAAGGGTTTAGATGGGTCAGGTCTGGAGAGCACGGGAGCAGAAGAGAAGGCAGACTTGAGTCGTTTAAAGGCGTCTTCCGCTTGAGGAGGCCAAGACTTGGGATCGGCATTTTTTTTGGTTAAAGCCACAATAGGAGCCACAATGGTAGAAAAATGTGGAATAAATTGCCTGTAATAATTGGCGAACCCCAAAAAACGTTGGATGGCACGGAGTCCGGAGGGGCGTGGCCAATCTAAGACGGCAGAGAGTTTATCTGGATCCATTTGTAGTCCCTGGCCAGAGACCAAGTATCCTAGAAAAGGAAGAGATTGGCATTCAAACAGACATTTCTCAATTTTAGCATAGAGTTGATTGTCACGAAGTCTCTGAAGAACCATACGGACATGCTGGCGGTGTTCTTCTAGATTGGCCGAAAAAATTAGGATATCATCAAGATATACAACAACACAGGAGTATAACAGATCACGAAAAATTTCATTAACAAAGTCTTGGAAGACAGCAGGGGCGTTGCACAGGCCAAAGGGCATGACCAGATACTCAAAGTGTCCATCTCTGGTGTTAAATGCTGTTTTCCACTCATCCCCCTCTCTGATGCGGATGAGGTTATAGGCGCCTCTTAAGTCCAATTTAGTAAAGATGTGGGCACCTTGGAGGCGATCAAAGAGTTCAGAGATGAGGGGTAAGGGGTAGCGGTTCTTAACCGTGATTTTATTAAGTCCGCGGTAGTCAATGCAAGGACGTAGAGAGCCATCTTTTTTGGACACAAAGAAAAATCCGGCTCCGGCAGGAGAGGAGGATTTACGGATAAAGCCCTTTTTTAGATTCTCCTGGACGTATTCAGACATGGCAAGAGTCTCTGGGGCAGAGAGAGGATAAATTCTGCCCCGGGGTGGAGTAGTGCCCGGGAGGAGGTCGATAGGACAATCATAAGGCCTGTGAGGAGGTAGAGTCTCCGCTTGTTTTTTGCAGAAAACATCCGCGAAGTCCATATAGGCCTTAGGGAGACCGGTTACTGGAGGAAGCACAGAGTTACGGCAAGGGTTACTGGGAACCGGTTTTAGACAGTCCTTGGAACAAGAGGGCCCCCAACTCTTGATCTCCCCAGTGGACCAATCCAGGGTTGGGGAATGAAGTTGAAGCCAGGGAAGTCCAAGGAGAATTTCCGAGGTGCAATTGGGGAGGACCAAAAGTTCAATCCTCTCGTGATGAGATCCGATGCTCATTAGAAGGGGCTCCGTGCGGAAACGTATGGAACAGTCCAATCTTTCATTGTTTATACAATTGATAAAAAGGGGTCTGGTGAGACTGGTCACTGGGATGTTGAACCTGTTGACGAGAGAGGCCAAAATAAAATTTCCTGCAGATCCAGAGTCCAAGAAGGCCACAGAAGAGAAGGAGAAGGCAGAGGCAGACATCCGCACAGGCACAGTAAGACGTGGAGAAGCAGAGTGGACATCAAGGATTGTCTCACCTTTGTGCGGAGTCAGGGTACGTCTTTCCAGGCGGGGAGGGCGGATAGGACAATCCCTCAGGAAGTGTTCGGTACTAGCACAGTACAGGCAGAGGTTCTCCATGCGGCGTCGTGTCCTCTCTTGAGATGTCAGGCGAGACCGGTCGACCTGCATAGCCTCCACGGCGGGAGGCACAGGAACAGATTGCAGGGAACCAGAGGAGAGAGGAGCCGAGGAGAAGAAACGCCTCGTGCGAACAGAGTCCATATCTTGGCGGAGCTCCTGACGCCTTTCGGAAAAACGCATGTCAATGCGAGTGGCTAGGTGAATAAGTTCATGAAGATTAGCAGGCATTTCTCGTGCGGCCAGAACATCTTTAATGTTGCTGGATAGGCCTTTTTTAAAGGTCGCGCAGAGGGCCTCATTGTTCCAGGATAATTCAGAAGCAAGAGTACGGAATTGTACGGCATACTCGCCAACGGAAGAATTACCCTGGACCAGGTTCAACAGGGCAGTCTCAGCAGAAGAGGCTCGGGCAGGTTCCTCAAAGACACTTCGAATTTCCGAGAAGAAGGAGTGTACAGAGGCAGTGACGGGGTCATTGCGGTCCCAGAGCGGTGTGGCCCAAGCCAGGGCTTTTCCAGACAGCAGGCTGACTACGAAAGCCACCTTAGACCTTTCAGTGGGGAACTGGTCCGACATCATCTCCAAGTGTAATGAACATTGGGAAAGGAAGCCACGGCAAAGCTTAGAGTCCCCATCAAATTTATCCGGCAAGGATAGTCGTAGTCCAGAAGCGGCCACTCGCTGCGGAGGAGGTACAGGAGCTGGCGGAGGAGATGGTTGTTGGAGCTGTGGTAGTAACTGTTGTAGCATAACAGTCAGTTGAGACAGCTGTTGGCCTTGTTGCGCAATCTGTTGTGACTGCTGGGCGACCACCGTGGTGAGGTCAGCGACAACTGGCAGAGGAACTTCAGCGGGATCCATGGCCGGATCTACTGTCACGATGCCGGCTGGCAGGTAGTGGATCCTCTGTGCCAGAGAGGGATTGGCGTGGACCGTGCTAGAGGATCGGTTCTAAGTCACTACTGGTTTTCACCAGAGCCCGCCGCAAAGCGGGATGGTCTTGCTGCGGCGGTAGTGACCAGGTCGTATCCCCTAGCAACGGCTCAACCTCTCTGGCTGCTGAAGATAGGCGCGGTACAAGGGAGTAGACAGAAGCAAGGTCGGACGTAGCAGAAGGTCGGGGCAGGCAGCAAGGATCGTAGTCAGGGGCAACGGCAGGAGGTCTGGAACACAGGCTAGGAACACACAAGGAAACGCTTTCACTGGCACTAAGGCAACAAGATCCGGCGAGGGAGTGAAGGGGAAGTGAGGTGATATAGGGAAGTGCACAGGTGTAAACACTAATTGGAACCACTGCGCCAATCAGCGGCGCAGTGGCCCTTTAAATCGCAAAGACCCGGCGCGCGCGCGCCCTAGGGAGCGGGGCCGCGCGCGCCGGGACAGAACTGACGGAGAGCGAGTCAGGTACGGGAGCCGGGGTGCGCATCGCGAGCGGGCGCTACCCGCATCGCGAATCGCATCCCGGCCAGAGGCGGTATCGCAGCGCCCCGGGTCCGTGGAACCGACCGGAGCGCTGCAGTGAGAGGAGTGTAGCGAGCGCTCCGGGGAGGAGCGGGGACCCGGAGCGCTCGGCGTAACAGTGACGTTTTCGGCCCCGGCAGCAGGTGCCGGTGTAGAGTAGAATTGTGTGTCTTGAAGCGTTCTCACCCTGCCGCTCAGCCTATCGCCGGCCGAGTTGGGACTTCGCTGCGGCCAGTGATTGGCTGAGCGCAATATGGCTCGCTGACCACCGGCAACCATGAAGAGGATCGCGGTGGAGACCGGAGCCGGTTTACCGGAGGCCCCGGGGGAGCGGAGGAAGGTATGTACATCTTTATTTTTTTACTGCCGGCAGTATGGGGGACAATTTTTATATTCTGGAGTTCTCCTTTAAACTCATAGATGCCTTGTTACTAGTGATATTTAATTAAGAGTATTGGGTTACACTTTATTCATTGGCACATCTCAGCCCTCAAGGTAAAAACACATTAATTTCTGTTATTTTAGTTATAAAATGAATTATTACTTAGAAAGCTACTTCATTGGATTATTTGTTATAGAGCGATAAATTCATTTTATTTATTGGACACCAGTAGTCTTCTATTATTCTGCATTTGTGTTTATTGTTGCGGCTGCTTTCTATGATAGCTAGATTACTATACGCTGGATTTAGCAGCCTTCTCCTGAAGGATAACATCTAGAGTGGAGACGCAGTGAAGGATTTCTGGCTGGCCTGCCAATGTGGGTCACATGGGAAGAAACAAGGATTTAGGAAAAACTTCAGGCATGCAGATGAGATGCCTGCTGTTCTCAGCAGGTGGACCTGCCTGACCTGCTGTGTGCAACTGACACTGTGTGACCTTATGGGAAAAGAATCATTCCTCCTCAACTGTTACTGCATCTAATCCCTCATTAACCCTTTAGCCTCCTCTATCTCAGAGCAGAGCCATGACTTTCTGGTGCCGACGGCTTCTGCTAGCAATGCTAAGTAGCAATTAATGGTATCCCATCTGCTATACATCAGGGAACTCCCCGAGCAGCACATCATTTCACACGTTATCAAGCGAAGAATTATGGTGGTTATGTCTTCTTATAATATGAATTTCACATCTAGTCAACAATGTGATACACCTCTCTATATCTGAGTTTCTTTTTCTATTTACACACTACTGTTTATTGATATGTGCAGCTTTTCCAAAAACAACATTAATCCGGTAAGAAAATGTATGATTGCTGGGGGCTCCACCTCTGGGATCCCCCAAGTCCACTATTTCTTCTCATTGTATTAGCATGGTAGAGAGGAGTTTGAAAAGAGCAGTGGTCAGGTATGTGGGCTGGGAATAACAGAGACAATATTGGCTAATGAAGCGAGATCCCCAATAGCACTAGGAATGATCTATAGGTCAGGGTCTCCCTTATCAGAATGATTTTTCCGAGACACAGGGCCAGCTCATTTGATATGACAGGAGCCTCTCCCCCAATGATGCAATATTTTGGTTTGTGAGCTTAGGGAGGTATTTTTATGTGAGCTTAGAGCAGTAGAGCAGTAATCATTTTTAATATTTTTTTTTGTATTATTGAATCATCTTGTTTTTCTGCTCCCTACATCCTGAACTTATCATTAACTCTTATGAAAACTGCTCAAATCTGTCTTTAGAGGGATCAGCTCACTGAAGTACCAGGTGATAGTTGCCCATGGAAGTCTATGAAGGAGTAGGAGGAGAGGGGGAGTGGCTGTAGAGAGACAGAAGCAGGGGAGGTTTCATCAACTTGCAGTGAGTATTTTATGTCATCTTATACCTCAGTGAAGGATGCACAGCTTACACTGATCAGTGCGGCTCTATAATGTCCTCCATGCCACTGTTTCTGTGCGTGTGCTTTAGAGACATAGGGATACAGGATTTCCCCTTCTGTATGTGTGCAGTGTATGGAGGCCAGAGGTTGGGTTCTACACACTAGCAGAGAAACTACAGAAAATTAGAAATGAAGGCTGCAGAGCAGAAATCTTGCAAAAATGCAGAATACAAGTTATATCACAATTATACTATGATGACTTAACCTAAGGATGTAATGCCAACATTTTTCCTAGAAATTCCCTTTGGGATTTTATTCAAGAAATTCAACTTCAGTCTCTAGGTTTTGGTGCTTGCTTGATGGTTTCCCTATATTTGTTGTTGGCAATATTGTGCAGTGTTAATATTTTAACCTGCCAAATCTTTTTCATACTTGGTTCTTTTGCATATTTGGACAGAATAGCTGTTTGTTGAACAAGCATTTTGACAAAATGAATCTCTTTTATGACCAGCTTTAGACACTGCCGTGATGGAAGTAAAAGCTAATGCCACCCAAAGACAGCTATTAATCCTGACTGCTCTAAAAATATGCACATTTACCTTGGCCAAGTATGCATGTTTTTTCACTAGGGACAGGGAAATAGTTGGGGGACACACTTCTAGGGAAAAAAAACAATTGAATCCGACAGATTGGAATCCAAGTTTACCACAGGTTAAATATAGCACGAAAACTAAGGCTTATATTTGCAGTACATTGAATGGATTGCAAACTTTTGTTTTTCAAATAAAGCTTGACAATAGATGCAGTTGGTAACTTTTCTTGTAATGTCCTTAACCCCTCAAGGACTCAGCCCATTTTGGCCTTAAGGACTTAGGACTTACCTGTACGTCCTAAGCCTGCTCCCGGTGTTAAAAACGGGGTCACGCCGTGACCCTGCATCACACCGGGTCGGTCCCGGCTGCTAATCATAGCCGGGACCCTGGGCTAACAGCGCACGGCATCGATCGTTGTGCCGCGCGCTGTTAACCCTTCAGACGCGGTGAGCAAAGTTGACCGCCGCGTCTGAAAGTGAAAGGAAATGCTTCCCGGCAGCTCAGTCGGGCTGATCGGGACATCGCGATAAAATCGCGATGTTCTGATCAGCTGGGACGCAGTCGGAGGTCTCCTTACCTGTGTCCGCGGCGTCCGATCGGGGTTTGATTGCTTCAAGCCTGAACTACAGGCTTGAGCAATCGAGCCCCTATCTCGCTGATCCGTGCAGACCTATGATCAGCATAGGAGATCAGTGTTTGCAGTGCTATAGTTCCCTATGGGAGCTATAGCACTGCAAAAAAAATTAAACATATGTGGTATCGCCGCGTGCGTAAATGTCCGAATTATAAAAATATACCATTAATTAAACCACACGGTCAATGGCGTATGCACAAAAAAATTCCAAAGTCCAAAATAGTGCATTTTTGGTCACTTTTTATATCATGAAAAAATGAATAAAAAGCGATCAAAAAGTCCGATCAATACAAAAATTGTACCGCTAAAAACTTCAGATCATGGCGCAAAAAATTAGCCCTCATACTACTCCCTACGCAGAAAAAAAAAAAAGTTATAGGGGTCAGAAGATGACAATTTTAAACGTATAAATTTCCGTGCATGTAGTTATGATTTTTTCCAGAAGTACGACAAAATCAAACCGATATAAGTAGGGTATCATTTTAACCGTATGAACCTACAGAATAAAGATCAGGTGTCATTTTTACTGAAAAATGTACTGCATAGAAACGGAAGCCCACAATGATTTTTTTTTCCCGTTTCGCTGTAGATTTTTGGGTAAAATTACTAATGTCACTGCAAAGTAGAATTGGTGGCGCAAAAATGAAGCCATCATATGGATTTTTAGGTGCAAAATTGAAAGGGTTATGATTTTTAAAAGGTAAGGAGGAAAAAAAGAAAGTGCAAAAACTGAAAACCCCTCAGTCCTTAAGGGATTAAGGACCAGGTCAACTTTTGTTTTTGCACTTTCGTTTTTTCCTCTTCCCCTTCTAAAAATTATAACTCTTTCAATTTTGCACCTACAGACCCATATAAAGGCTTGTGTTTTGCGTCACTAATTGCACTTTGTAATGACATTAATCATTTCATAACATAATCGACGGGACAACCAAAAAAAATATTACTTGTGCTGTGAAAATGAAAAAAAATGCCATTTTGTAACTTTTGGGGGCTTCCGATTCTACGAAGTGCACTTTTCAGTAAAAATAACACCTCATCTTTATTCTGTAAGTCCATACGGTTACAAGAATACCAAATTTATGTAGGTTTTATTTTATTCTACTACATATAACTACAAATATAACTACATGCACCAAAATTAGTGTGTTTAACATTTTCTTACCCCTATAACTTTTTTATTTCTCCGCATACAGGGCTATATGAGGGCTCATTTTTTGTGCTGTGATCTTAAATTTTTATCAGTATCCTTTTTACTTTGATGGGACTTTGTGATCGCTTTTTATTAATTTTTTCATGGCATGTGAAGTGATCAAAAATGTTCAGTTTCGGAATTTGGTGTTTTTTTTAACATGTACACCATCAAACATGTGGTTTAACTAACCTTATATTTTAATAGTTCAGACATCTACGCAAGTGGAGGTGCCACATATGATTATGTTTATTTTTTATTACATTATTTTATTTTAAAAAATGGAAAGGGGGGGGGGGGGGGGTCAAACTTTTATTATGAAGGGGTTAATTCACTTTTATTTTTTATTTTCCCAAAGGGGGCTATAAGATGCAATCCTACGATTGCATACCCTGTTCAATGCTATGACATAGCATAGCATTGATCAGTGTTATCGGTGCTCTGATTTTCCAGCTGCCATATTTAGCCAGAGCCTCAAAGCATTGATCGGAGGCAGGTAAGGGCCCTCCCGCTGTCCATTTAGCTGATCAGGACCCACGAATTCGCATTGGATGTCCCGATCAGCTGTCCTGAGCTAACCGGCACCGTTAACCCCGCACCTTAGAGGCCACAATCAACTTTAATCAAGGATTAATGCGGGTATCGGCCCGATCGGAGATGGCCAGCATTAACTGTGGGTCCTGGCTGCTGATAGCAACTGGGACCCACCGGGTATGAAGCTTGCTCATCTCGAGAACATGCTTCAAAACCCGGTAATGGGACTAGGTACGCCCTCAGTCCTTAAGTACCAGGATTCAAGGAGCATACCTGTTCACCCTTCATCCTAAAGAGGTTAGTTTTGGACATCTGCCATAGACTGTTAAACATTTTAATGTCTTGCATTGAAAACTTAAAGGGGTATTCCAGGATTTTTTCAATTTGACTATGCTACAGAGGCTGTAAAGTTAGTGTAGTTAATAATATAGTGTCTGTATCTGTGTGTGATGGTGGTTTCACAAATCTTGAAGTTCCATCTTTTTGAAAAAGAGTCTATATTATGAAAATGTTTTCTATGATATTTTTCTCCCAGACCAAAATACAACATGATAGCAGAACTGAACTAAGGCTGATGTCAGGTGTTACCTGCTTCAAATATTAGATCTGTACCACCTCTGACAGCACCATGCTAACCTGGACCCTGCACATAATTGTTATAGTTGCGCATTTCTGAAAAAATAAATACATAAAATAAACTAATAATAATAAACCTGTATAAACCTGTGTAAACTGTAAGCATCATATTTACAGAATTTATAAAATTAATCAGAAAGGGCCCATGTTTAGTTTCCTTCTATAGAGACAGTACACATTGCTATATTAAACATGTTTAGGAGCTGCCTTAATTATGCCTTAATCTTGGCATTTAATGCAAAGGGGCTATAAGTAGTGACAGTATATAACAAATCAGAATGTACTGTGACACAATGAAGTTCGTATAAAATCCTGTTCTTCATACTTATCTACATGCATAGTTGTAGCCTCTGAATGGGTTGGATTTGAGTCAGTCTCAAGTACTGCCTGAACACTCATAATTTAGTAATCCTTTCCCTTGGGATGCGCTGGAGACAGATGAACAGCACAAATTCAGATTTTAATAGAAAATATAAAAATTTAGTGGATTAAATGATAATGTCCTTTCAGGCGTTACTAAACAATTGCTGATTTTCCATACTTTAGCTAATATAATTTCATGTCCAGTTCAATGAAATAATTAAGTTCTTGTGTAGTCTTAATAAATGCCCTCACCCCCCGCAGCATGAACGCTTCTGCTGTGGAATGTTAAAGTGAGTGTATTAGTCAGTGGGCAGCACAGTAAATCTGAATAGATTGGCAGTCCATGTGTATATTCACACTGCACTGGCTGACATCCAATGTTCATTTCTACTTTAATGTACTTTGATGGGGATTTAACTGCATTTCTCAGATAAGATGAGATAAGGTGCTAAGGAAGTTCAATAAATTGTTCTGTGAACAAATGGATTTATAAATGTGTCAAATTCGCTACCTGCGGAGCTTGAGAGATTCTGAAAGTCAAAGACATTAGGCTTTCTCACTTTGCAATTAGAGGCATTGTTTTTTTGGGATAATATATGTCTAATACATGGAATGCCTTATTGTAATTGTTTAATGTCGTGAAGGTGATAACTTTCACACATTGCTAATTTTTAAGTGCATTAGAATTGACTCACTCTCCTGTATAAATAGTTGAGGGGAATACTCAGAGGCCATTGTTTTAATGCATTTCTCATGGTTATGGGTATGACTTTTTATTTAGTTTTTGAATGCAATGGGATAAATACAGTCAATAAACACGTTTAAATGTTTCTTTTCCTCCATGACAAACCTTTAATGACCCTTTGGTGTATAAGACTAATGTTTTAATATATTAGTTTCTTGCCATATTATCAGTACTTTTAGCTATAGTTCCGAAGCCTATAGCTATAGCTATAGTTCCGAAGCCTAGGTTTCCGGGACTGGGGACGTGACGTCACGCCACACCCCCTCCATTCATGTCTATGGGAGGGGTCGTGGCGGCTGTCACGCCCCCTCCCATAGACATGAATGGAGGGGGCGTGGCGTGATGTCACGTCCCCAGTCCCGGAAACCTGGAGGTTTCCGAAACTGGAGATTCAGCATAGAATGCGGGTGCTACAGGAAGATCGCGGGGGGTCTCAGCAGCAGGATAGGGGATAAAATGGATAGGGGATAAAAAAGTTTTGCCCTGAATACCCCTTTAACTAGGGATCCCATGGTGTTGCATGTATGGTGCTTTGGAAAGTGTTTCGGTGGAATTTGTTTTGTAATCATGCATGGAAATTGCTCCAGCCTGAACAGAATCGGAAATCCAGTACCAAAATGTATCACTCTAGGTCCCTATTCCCACTTTATCAATTCTCATTTGATATTGCTGTGTTAGTTACTGCAGATACCTCCTGACAGCTGTTTTAATAAGCCCACCAAATAAGAAAGGGTTGGCCATGTTATAAATATAGATGCGAAATGCCCTATCATTATACGTTATATATAGGATGTCTTCAAAAATGTGTGTAAATTGCATCTTCAATGGTGAAGTCAGGGAAATGCATTTTCAATGGTGAGGTCATCAAGGAGGAAGGTCTCGGCAGGGCAGTATCAATATATGTCCTATTACTTTACTGTTCTGTAAAAAAACTGCTAATAATATTCGTTAATCCCACTATTGTATCACCCCTGGTGTTGACAGTTGGTGAAGTAGTTAATTTGTTCTGCAAAAACACATATACACTTTAGTTTTCTATACTGCCACCTCAGGTAAACAGCATTCTCTTAGCTGTACATTCTAGAACTGGTAAAGGAGAAACTAGTATAATTAGTTGTCTTTAAATACCCAGCTTTTTCCTGACCACATGTTCTTGAGTTTGAATTTTTGAGGCTTAAAGGGATACTCTGTCCCTATACATCTTATCCCCTATCCAAAGGATAGGAAAAAAGATGTCTGATCACAGGGGGCCCGGCCTCTAGGACCCCTGTGATCTCCAGGCTGACACCGCAGTGTTTGTGATGTCAGGCCACGGCCTCTTCATTCATGTCTATGAATAGGGGAGGAGATGTTTAGGGGTGGAGTACACCTTTAGGGTCTCAAATCTCCAGTGTAGAATTTAGAGCCTTGAGGTTAAGGTCTCTGGTCTGAGTCTGAAGTTTGTTGTCAGAGTCTACCAGAGTCATGTGAAATCCACACTGGCTATGACGTAGATTTACCAAAGACCAGCTTGGCCCTGGCCTGAGGGACATTTTGTTTCTTTTTACCACTACATCCTATGGTGGGCCTGTTTCAGTGAGTTTGAGTGGATAACAATTTTAGATGTTGGTAACCTTTGTGGACCTCCGATTCGTTACAGACTACCGTTTCATCACCTGGAGCCATCTGGTGGGATTCTCCAAGTCCTAAAACCCTTCCCTGGCAACAACATCTCTACCAGCTCACCAGATGACCACAGCTATATCCTAGTCTAGTTTACAGTATATCAAAAGGACCCTCTTTTGGCATACACTGGGCAAATCGGACCCTATGGACATGTGGACCCGCATGGACATTCAAATGAATTAGATATTCTGCAAAATTTCTAGGTGGGGAACTGGGAAAGGAGGAGGCAGGGTGGGAGGGCTGTGATGAAGAGCTGAAGGAAAGTAATGAGTTCTGGGAATTGTAGTACTGATCAACAGCTCCATCAGCAAGTGCAGGACTAAAACCCCCAAAACAAAAAGAGTTGTTGGTGGTTTCAGAACTGGGGCAGACAGGTAAGCAATGCTATATTCTTCTGCAGCATTTTATGTTTTTTTTATACCTGTGGTCAGAGTGCCCCTTTATATTAAAGTATAAATAATCAAACCATTACAAATCTTCTCTCATTTCGATCTCTAGTATTGTGCTCCCTTAATGTATGCATTTTTACTCATCTATCAATGTAAGTACACCGTATAGGATTTAGATTCCTGTTAAATCCAGAGGATGAGGATATATGTCACTGATTATTCTTCACATAAAACGTGCAGTACATAAAGTGCAGTTTACAGATTGACTGGAGAGAAAGCCTTTCCATCTATTGATTATGTCTCCGGTAACAGTGGGGGATTCCATTTGACTTCGTCACTTCCAAATGAGACCGCAAAGAACATCTGGCCAAAGACTGCATCACGTCAGCTTTGTGCTGGGCATGGCAACACTGGCAAAGTCTTTTATTATCGGAATCTGTCAGTCAAAGAGAGAGTTTGGGACACTGATGAAGGTCACTATGGTTCTTGTCATTTTATAGAAACTGTGCTGTAGGATTTGACCACATTTATTACTTTTTTATTCAGTCTCTTAATAAGAAAAGTGCTGATCCAGGGACTATGGTTACAAAGCACTGGTTGTTTTCATATGAACGCCTATAGATATGGAATATTTGTTATATCCTGTCCATACTGTACACTGAATCATAAGCTAGATGTGTTAAGGAGTTGCAGAAGAGCATCTGTTGATTAGATATTTTATATTTGGCTGAAATACAAAATCCTGTTTGAAAGATTAAAGGGGTTCTCCGGTGCTTAGACATCTTATCCCCTAGCCAAAGGGGACCCCCGTGATCTTGCACGGGGCACCCCGTTTGTAATCAGTCCCCAGGGCGTGTTCGTTCCGGGTCTGATTACTGGCAATCACGGGGCCGGCGGTGTGTGACGTCACGCCTCCGCCCCCGTGTGACCTCACGTTCCACCACTCAATGCAAGTCTATGGGAGGGGGCGTGACAGCTATCACGCCCCCTCCCGTAGGCTTGCATTGAGGGGCAGAACGTGACGTCACACAGGGGCGGAGGCGTGACGTCACACGCCGTCGGCCCTGTGGTCGCCGGTAATCAGACCCGTAGCGAACAGGCCCTGGGGACTGATTACAAACGGGTGCCGTGTGCAAGATCACGGGGGTCCCCAGCAGCGGGACTCCCGCGATCAGGCAACTTTTTCTTCCTGTTTGCATTCTTGGCTCAGTCATCTTTATGCCTGGCATGGTACAGTATATAAATGTAGCGAAAAAACTGCCTCCTTTAGTTTAGGAGCTCTGATAAATCCTTACTTACATTATGTACATCATACAGCATGTCTGTCAGGTCAGTAGGCTGTCACCTGCTTTCAATGGTAACAAACAAAATTGTTAATGTAGCCCTGGACTATAATACAGGCGGCAATTCAAGACCAGTATAACATAAGTAATGTAGTGTTTTTACTAGGCAATGTAAAAATAATGAAATGATGTTTAGAAATGATTATACTTTAACATGTGGGAGTCATTTTTATAAATAAGTTCATAACTTTCCTAGATCTTGGAAATACTTGATGCATTGGAGGTAAATTCTTCACCCCCCTGGTATATTTAGTGGTAAATGTTTCCTGAATGAACTTGTCATACAATACAGAATGTAGGCGCTCATGATCTTAATAATATACTGTTGTTCTTACAAACATAAGAGCTAAGGTAATATAATAAAGCTTATGTATTCAAGATTCTGAATATGAAATAACTAGAAAGGGACTCAGAAGCATCCTCTTCAAAAACCCTCCTTTAGAGCATTTTCAGTCCCATTTTCCCAATACAATTCTGCCAGCTCTTTGGAGTAAAAATATGAAAAATCTTTGGAGTACTTTCCCATGACGCATTACAAAAGAATATTAAAAGTCAAGCTAATGACGGTCTTTCTCTGTTCTAGCTTCCAGGACTGTGCATTTGTTGATGGGAAGCCAAGCTTTACTCTTCATAGGCACACAGCCTCAGATAGGCTTTCCTTGTGTGTCAGGTGTTCAGGGGCCATTGTCACATGCCTCAGTAGATGTAACGCTATCTTTCTTGTCTTCCTCTTTTGTGACATGTAGCTTTGTCAATCTGTTTCTCAATATTTTTTTTCACATATTTTAACTTCATTAATGAGTAAACTGGGACCAATTTAGGATGGCACCCCCCATCTATCAGAAAAATGCTTATAATGTGTGGCTGTCCAATACCATTGTATATAAAAAGACAGGCAAAGTATAGAATTCTTAGGCAGAACTCTACTACCAGCCCTTTAGCTGTCATATTGGCTAATTTCCCTTATTACAAATCTCAATGAAGGTTGGTTAAAATTAGCAAAGGAGATACCTCTGTATCCATAGCTGTTCCTCTGTTACATGTTAATTCACTTAAAAAAAAAAAATAATCCCCCTGGGGCATACATAAATATATTACTGAATAGCTGCTTTTCCAAAGAGGTTTTTTTTAGGGCAGGGAGAGTTTTTTGATATGTTGCTGAGGCTTCAGGGAAAATAAAAAGTATACTCACCCAGCCCAATCCCCCACCGTTACCACTTTTCAAAGCGTCCAGTCTCTGCAGCTCTCATTCTGATTCCTGTCACATGCCATCCACACAGAAACTGACCGCTGAGCATAGTGATTGGTCAAGCAGGCAGTTCCTGTCACACTGCACATCACAGGAACCAGGAAGAAGACTGCAGCAGGGACCGGATGCTCAGGAAAACGGCATTGGTGGGGGATCAGGCCCAGTAAGGATACTCTTATTTATTTTTTTAACAGCAGCCTTAGTAACGCATCATAAAAACTCTCCTGTCTAGAAAACCTCCTGAAGGGAAATCTGGTCAAAATGGTCAAATACTATAGAAACATGTGATGAGATGACATTAATAAAGTATGTAATATTGGGCCACTACTAATTTCCAGACAAAGGATTTAATGAAGGGTTTAAACCTTTGGCACTGCCCTGAGATATCTGTTGCTCTAAATCTGACACAATAAAACTATGAGCAGTGCCAAAGGGGTTGAGAGCACCTTTTTGTTCTTAGACTGAGATCACAGACTTCACCTACATTATATTCTCACATGTATTTAGGTCAAACAATAAATTCATTTTAGACAAAAAGAAGAAAAGCAGTCTTCACTCACAATGCATAGGGTGGCTTTATTGCAGCAGATAAAGCAAATACATCTTCAGCAGGCAGAGACGAGAGTAAACAGGGGCGTGCAGGACAGAACTGTTTGGCGCGACTAGCACGCTTCCACAAGCCTACCTTTCTGTACGGACGTAGCACCACCTGAAGTGTAATAGACTTGGACTGCTAGCCTTGCGGACTCTCTCCCAGTGTGTACGCACTCTCCTAGTTGTGCAGGGGTCCTCACCTCTATTCTAAACACAATAAATTCATTTTGACAGAACTGGCCTTTTAAATTATTTTCATTTTATTTTAATTATTTTTCAGTTTGCTTTTGACTTAGCCCTCCTCCAGAAGGAACAAAGTGTCTCTCTTGGGCAGGGTTTCCCAACCTGTGTGCCTCCAACTGTTGCAAAACTGCAATTCCTCGCCTGCTAGGAGTTGTTGTTTTGGAACCTATGGTTGAGAAACACTGCTTTATGGTCACCTATAAAGAGCTACCAGCCAAAACTGTAACCAAAGGATCGCCGGTGTCAAAGTTGGCAGCAGCGTCTAAAGGGACATTTAAACACTCCCTCATGGTCCAGTGGGGTGGATTGCCCCAGCGTGATTGCGGGGGGGTTGGGGGGTTTAGCTATATAATTGGGGGGGGTGATCCAACCGGAGGGCTTACCTCTGATCCATATTGGTCCCGGCTCTGTGATTGATAGAGCCTGGCAGAACCAGGCTTTATTAATCAAGTGCAGAGCACACAGATCTTCTATGGAACCACATTGATCTGTTTGAGGGGACTAAAGGTGTGGAAAAAAAAAAGTTGAATAAAAAGTAAAAATAAAGAACAAAACACCTATTAACTCCTTCCATATTAAAAGTTTGAATCACCCACTTTTTCCAAATTCCATATAAAAAAAAATATGCAAACATAATAAAAATAAACATATGTGGTATTGCCGCGTACGCAAATGTCCGAACTATAAAAACATAATGTTAATTAAACCGCATGGTCAATGGAATTTACATTAAAAAAGTACCAAAGTCCAAAATGTCATATTTTCGGTCACTTTGTATATAATAAATAAAACCTATATAAATTAGGTATCATTGTAACCGTATGGAGCTACAGAATAAAGATAAGTTGTCATTTTTACCAAAAAGTGCACTGCATAGAATCGGAAGCCCCCAAAAGTTACAAAATGGCATTTATTTTAAAATTTTACCCCACAAATTTTTTTTTCTTCTTTCGCCGTAGATTTTGTAGTGAAATGATTGATGTCATTACAGAGTGATATTGGTGGCGATATTGGTGACCCTCATATGGGTCTGTAAGTACAACATTGAAAGTGTTATGATTTTTAGAAGGTGATGAGGAAAAAATGAAAGTGCAAAAATGGAAAAACCCTGCGTCCTTATGGGGTTAAAGAGCTACCGTGTACAGTAAATCAACCAATAAAAGAGCCACGAAACATGACTAGGAATATAAGTCATGTAGAGTCTTCCACGCAAGGAAACAAGACACCCATCAGTTTTCTTTCTTGCTAATTTGCATACCTTTTCCTATGGAGCATTGTCAGACTCCATACACTGCTAAATCTCCTCTATGACAAACAGTACTTCCTAGAACGTTGTTTCTGATACTCCTTTTTAAAACAAGGACAAGGGGTACAAATAAGTGAAGTCAGTAAGACTAAGCCAAGATTTCCGACGTATCTTCAGAAAGGCTCAACATACTCACAATAAAGAAAAAGAAGAGGAAAAAAAACACTTTCACTTGACATCTGCTACTTTGTATATATAAGACATCAGGGAGGCTTTTAAGTAAATATGGTTTTGCGCTTTGTGATTACTAAAACATGCAGAACTGATTTACATTGCCTCTAGTGTATATTTTGTCCCTCTCACCTGAAGATGAGTGCTTGGTTACTATGGAAACAGAATGGAGAAGGAACACGTACGGAGCACACATCTTTTTCACTGTGCAGCCACAGGTACAGATGCCGCAGGACAGTCACCAGCTGCTGTGCAGACCGCAACTTAAGCCATTTCAAGCCATGCCGGCGCTGAATGCATGCTATCATTTACTATTGTATTCCCTTCATTTAGAGAAATTGTGCAGGCGGTGATTCACTTAGGAGTGGGAGCCCAGTCAAATTCCTTATAAGACAGACAGGACAGTGGGAGGATGACATGAATCAGATGTAAGTGGAGAGGCTTGGAAAGCTGTGCACTTCCATTTCCAATCTATTCAAGAGTCACTTAAGTGGTAAAGGCATGACATTTTATCAAAGATTTGCATGTTTAAAATGTATTTTCTTGGACGACGGTGCACACAGAATAATCAGTATCTAATCCTGTACAAAAGAATTAGGATCCATACACACCAAGTTATTGCTGTCCGTGTAATGTACATGTTTTATAGGAAAAAAAAACGTGCAGAGAATGGATGCCGTATAGCATAATCCATTTCTCATTGATTTACTGACTGTAATGTATATCTTTCTTTTGGCGTAGACAATAGTGCAGTAGACTACGTTTTTGCATACAGCAAAGTTTTACGGACTGTAATTAAAACAGTGAAACAGAGACAAAATGCATTTTGAACGCACACTGAACTGAACCATTTGGTCAGATTTCGTTACCCAGGTAGTTTAAGGGGTACTCCACTGAAAAGCAATTTTTTAAATCAACTGGTGCCAGAAAGTTAAACAGATTTGTAAATTACTTCTATTTAAAAATCGTAATCCTTCCAGTATTTATCAGCTGTTATATGCTTCAGAGGAAGTTCTTTTCTTTTTGAATTTCCTTTCTGTCTGACCACAGTGCTCCATGTCAGGAACTGTCCATAGCAGGATAGGTTTGCTATGGGGATTTGCGCCTACTCTGGACAGTTCCTAAAATGGACAGAGGTGTCAGCATAGAGCACTGTGGTCAGACAAAAAGGAAATTCAAAAAGAAAAGAGCTTCCTGTTGAGCATACAGCAGCTGATAAGTACTGGAAGGGTTTTGATTTTTAAATAGAAGTAATTTACAAATCTGTCTAACTTTCTGGTACCAGTTGATTTAAAATAAAAAAAAAGTTTTCCAGGGGAGTACCCTTTTAACCCCTTAACGACCACAGACGTATATGTACGTCCTGGTGCAACGGTACTTTGCGCACCAGGACATACATTTATGTCCTACATGACCGCGAGCATTGGAGCGATGCTCGGGTCATGCGCAGCAGGTCCCAGCTGCCCCCAGCCAGATAAAACCAACTATACCTCCAGGGCATTATAATTATGCATGCCCATCTGACAGATTCAGGAACCTGTCACACAAGACTAAAACACTGCATAACTCCGAACAGGGGGTCAGATTGAAAAATCATAAAAAGGTTTGTGATAAGTCCTCCCCCCGTCCTAAGGAGACTATACATACAAGTACATAGTGATGTTAGAATAACCACAGGTCCCCTTTTAATGGAAAATAGCCATGCATGCAAAATCAGTCCCTATTCACACCGAAAAGTAAAAAATCAAGAATAGATTATGCACAATCCTGTTATTTAACTGACATTATTGTTGCTTGTTTATTAGGTGTTTATGAAGGTGTTTATGATTCTACCTGCTCCAAAAAATTAAGGGAACACTAAGATAACACATCCTACATCTGAATGAATGAACTAATCGTATTAACTGCAGTCCAAGTCTCAAAGAATACCCAAAAAAGGGGAGGAAACGGCACAAGTACTCTACCCTTCTAGTGTAATGTGAACACCGACCTGCGGTATGCTGACCGTTAGGTGAGCGTGTTACACATGGGATTAGAAGATGGATCGGATGGGAGCTATAGTGTCTGGAGGTGCTCTACGTGTGTGATACACTGTAAACATCTGTAGCAAGCGTAGAAGGAAAGTAACAGAGCACTCATGCTGCGACTTCTTTATGGAAGCTGGAACTTAATCCCGATATTCCATGGCGGGGAGGCGAAAGGTGTAACGAGGGGCCTCAGATGCCGGCCATGGACCGTATCATGCCCACTGGCGCTTTGTCAGGCCGTGTATGCACATCTACTCTTCTAGACTAATGGTCATATGCAGTAAGCCGGTGACCGGTGTCAAGTGACGAAAGCTTTGCTAAAAAGACAACATATATTCTTTTTTTCTAGTCTCTAGCCACATTGTTGCAGAATTTTTTCAATATACACTTACAGTAATAACTTAGCTACGCTCATAGCTATAAGTTTTAGTATTTCACCATTCGATACACTAATGATTAGAGATGAGCAAGCTGAATCCGGTGAACCCGAAATACTTTCGTCTTTACATAGTTGAATGTGCTGACAACAAAATCACACAAAAATAATCTATGGAAATCAAGTTTATCAACCCATGGAGGTCTGGATATAGAGTCACACTCAAAATCAATGTGGAAAACCACACTACACACCAACTTTGATGTAATGAGGCTCTGTAGTGTGTTTGGCCTCCATGTGCCCGTATGACCTCCCCACAACACCTGGGCATGCTCCTGATGAGGTGGCGGATGGTCTCCTGAGGGATGTCCTCCCAGACCTCCGGGACTAAAGCATCCACTCCTGGACAGTCTGTGGTGCAACGTGGTGTTGGTGGATGGAGCGAGACAAGATGTCCTATATGTGCTCAATCGGATTCAGGTCAGGGGAACGGGCGGGCCAGTCTAGAGCATCAATGCCTTCCTCTTGCATGAACTGCTGACACACTCCAGCCATATGAGGTCTAGCATTGTCTTGCATTAGGAGGAACCCAGGGCCAACCGCACCAGCATAAGGTCTCACAAAGTGTCTAAGGATCTCAACTCGGTACCTAATGGCAGTCATGCTACCTCTGGCAAGCACATGGAAGGCTGTGCGGCCCCCCAAAGAAATACCACACCATTACTGACCCACCGCCAAACCGGTCATGCTGGAGGATGTTGAAGGCAGCAGAACTTTCACCAGGGTGTCTCCAGACTCTGTCACGTCTGTCACATGTGCTCAGTGTGAACGTGCTTTCATCTGTGAAGAGCACAGGGTGCCAGTGGTGAATTTGCCAATCTTGGTGTTCTCTGGCAAATGCCAAACTTCCTACACGGTGTTGGGCTGTAAGTACAACTCCCACCTGTGGACGTCGGGCCCTCATACCACCCTCATGGAGTCTGTTTCTGACCATTTGAGTGGACACATGCACATTTGTGGCCTGCTGGAGGTCATTTTGCAGGGCTCTGGCAGTACTCCTCCTGCTCCTCCTTGCACAAAGGCAGAGGTAGCGGTCCTACAGCCTCCTCTACATCTCTTGATGTACTGGCCTGTCTCCTAGTAGCGCCTTCATGCTCTGGACACTATGCTGACAGACAAAGCAAACCTTCTGGCCACAGCTCGCATTGATGTGCCATCCTGGATGAGCTGCACTACCTGAGCCACTTGTGTGAGTTGTAGACTATGTCTCATCCTACCACTAGAGTGAAGCACCGCCAGCATTCAAAAGTGACCAAAACATCAGCCAGGAAGCTTAGGAACTGAGAAGTGGTCTTTTCCACCATCTGCAGGACCACTCCTTTATTGGGGGTGTCTTGCTAAGTGCCTATAATTTCCACCTGTTGTCTGTTCCATTTGCAAAACAGCATATGAAATTGGTTGTCAATCAGTGTTGCTTCCTGAGTGGACAGTGTGATTTCACTTGGAGTTACAAGTGTGATTGACTTGGAGTTACAATGTGTTAAGTGTTCCCTTAATTTTTTTGAGCAGTGTATATTGGTCTACATCTATAGCTGCATTACCTTTTAGCTGCAGCCTTTAGTGTTTAGAGCTGTCACAGTGGGAGTGGGAAGTGGGTTTCTCTGCCAATAACCTCAGAGAAGAAATTCCATAACCTGCCGTGCAGAAAAGGTCAAACTCATTTTTGCAAAGAGGAGTTGGGTTGGTTTAACCGCGCATTACAGAACTCCGCTTCATTACTAGTAATTAATCCTCAAGGTTCCCGAATGTCAGTTCAGGGAGGCACTACCATAATGCAGGTAGGCTAGAAAAAGTAATTGCTATTTTTCTTTGCTGTGTGTGACCTAATTGAGAGCCAATCCTGCCTTGTGTTTTCTCTGAAGTATTCATAGTCAAGTAGCTATAGCCTTAGCTAAGGACATAGTGGAGCAGTAAAATGCATCTTCATCATGGCGATTCTACCGCACACGCTATATTTCTTATGCTGAACTTTTCTCCTGTTAGTAATTTGCAAAATGATAAATTCCAGTCTATTTTGTTAACATGACCAATACATGAAGAATTCCAGACCTTGCAGGGAAAGTATCTTTTCCGGGTAAAGGAAGCAGGGTTTGTACTATCTTGATGCAGGGATTACAAATTTTGATGTAATATTGTGCAGACGAATTCATCATTTATATTCCAGGCTGCAAGAGATCATCTGCTTAATGTTATTGAATTGTTACCTATAAAGAGTATGATTTCTTCTAGATGTTGCAAAACTACAATTCCCAGCTGGAGGGCCGCAGTTTGGAGACTACTCTTCTAGACTAATGGTCATATTCAGTAAACCGGTGTCAAGTGACGAAAGCTTTGCTAAAAAGACATCATATATTCTTTCTTTTTAGTCACTAGCCACATTATTGCTGAATTTTTTCAATATACACTTACAGTAATAACTTAGCTACGCTCATAGCTATAAGTTTCAGTGTTTCACCATGCGATACACTAATGATTAGAGATGAGCGAGCTGAATCCGGCGAAACCGGATTCGACCCAAACTTTTGGATTTTTACAGCTCACTGCCCACTCGAGCTTTTACTGGTTCAGCTCGCAGGAAAAAAACAGAAATCATGGTTTGGCGGACGGAACAAGCAGGGCGGGCAGGGGTTGTGAGATGACATAGGGAGAGCAGCAGATCACATGATAACTCAGGTCTACAAAAAAAAATTACAAGACGATCTCTTGTACACGTCTGGATTGATGAACTGCCGGATTATCAAACGTTGCTGTGGTAGGGAGACAGTGGTGGTGCGTCTTCAGAAAAGGCACGTGTGCAGCATATCAACCTCAAAGGCAAGAAGTAGGAAAAGAATCGCACTCACCACATGGCATGTCCCAGGGTAATCAGATGTTTATTCCATAAGAAATCATAACAGCAAGAGACAGAGACATTTCTATGGAGCGGGGAGTGAGAGCAGCCGGAAGAAGCGTCAGATGACGCGAAACTAGTTGCCACCCACCTGTGTGCCCCTGTGTCTTGAAAGCGGCTGCTCTCACTCCCCGCTCCATGGAAATATCTCTGTCTCTTGCTGTTATGATTTCCTATGGAATAAACACCTGATTACCCTGGGACATGCCATGTGGTGAGTGTAATTTTTTTCCTACTTCTTGCCTTTGAAGTTGATAACTAAGGTCTAATATGTGATTTGCTGCCTACTGTGTCAATCAAACACAAAGGCCAATAGGACACAGCCAGGGACACAGATAAAACGGCACTGACATCACCCACAGCATTCAGACCGCTGGGAACTTGTGTGGAGAAGAAACATAGAGAGGGAGAGAGCCAGACATAGGGACAGTTAGTGGTTAGAAAGATAGATACAGATTAGAAAGAGAGAAAAAGATAGATAGATACAGATTAGAAAGAGAGACCTTGTACATGTGAACAGGAGTCAATCCACATGCAAGAAACCTATAAGGGTTCCTATACACCAGGGACAAATACCTGAATTTAATAGTGTTCCTCAACCAGCTACAGTAGCCAGTGCCATGATCTGTACCTAGTTTGTTTTTCTGTAGCATTTTATATAGTTTTGCAAACACTGTCAGTACACCGTGTGCAGTAATCACAGCCAGTCAAAAAGCCTGTTGATAAGTTAGGGTGGGTTCACATTTTGTTTTGACCATACGGTCACCAGATCTCACTCATTTGAATGAGCCGACCAGAGTCACCCAGTGACTCCGGTCGGCTCATTTTTGCCCCGAACCCAATTTTGGGACCTAAAACTGTGGTATGCCACGGTTTTAGGCCCGGTCACAAAACTGGATACGAGGCAGAAATGAGCGAACCGGAGTCACTATGGTCGGCTCATTCAAATGAATGAGATACTGTCTTGGTCCGGCTGGGATACGGGAGCGCCCAGTTTTCACTCCCCCTTGCCGTATGGTCAAAACATAATGTGAACCCACCCTAATATGTATCTGCCATCTAGCCTGTAGTTTTAATAGAGGTCTGTTGCATTTCATATAGTTCCGCAAACACGTCAGTACTCATTGTGCAGTAATCTCTGCCAGTCAAAAAGCATGTTCAAGAAATACATATCTACCCTGTAGTGTTAAAAGAGGTCTGTTGCATTTCATATAGTTCCGCAAATACCGTCAGTACTCATTGTGCTGTCGTTCCTGGCATGCAAAAGCGTATTCCTGTACAAAACATGTCTGGTAAAGGAATTGTCCGTCCTAGAGGGTCTGTTTCCTCATCTCTGTCTTTGCTCCCCCACTGCTACGCAGAAGGATAGCACTAGCCACAAGGAGGAGTTGGGTCACAGTCAGCCTTTGGAGCCTGTTGCTGAGGTGGGGGAAGTGGGCTGCAATGGCAGGGCATAGCACTAGTGGGACTTCGTGGTGGATGTGGTGTGGGGGTGGGGTAAAAAGGAGGCCACGATGACACATCAAAAGTGATAACTGAGAGGACTGGTGGGGATGGTGAAGACGAGTTTAAAGAGTAGGATGTCAGCAGGCCTTTTGGTCCAAGCAGCTCAGGAGCAAGTGACTGTGACACTGGTGCTGGATCTGAAGGCTTAAGAAATTTTTCTTTAGAACAGCGGCACAGTCGGGTGTTGATTTACGGTATCCTTGCTTGTGGAAATTCTTCTTCGGCGTGGTCACCCCAAAGCGAACAAGATTGTCAGCCAGCAGCGTGGAAAAATTTACTTTTACTATAAAGAATCAGGCATGGATCAGTGAAGAATTTAAACCTCCTGTGCTAGATGCCACTAATTAGGCAGTACTACCACCACCCTTGCTGGATGCTAGTGACATCAAACCGCCATCTCATGCTGTACGCTATAAACATCTGTCTTCCATCTCATGCTGTACGCTATAAACATCTGTCTTCCATCTCATGCTGTATGCTATTAACATCAGTCAGCCACCACCTGCCGTACGCAGGATACTAATACACAAACCATCATCGCCAGAAAAGGGATAATTTTTTCAGCTTTGCATACAAGAGCTATTTATTCTTCAGTCTTTACTACTTTAGAACGCCAATTCTGTTACTACTCCCAAAAAAGGGTTAATTTTTGGCACACTGGGATAAAGCCACAGCATCTTCCCATGCCTCCTTGTGCATATTAACTCTGGCAGGCAATTACTGACAAGAAGGGATAATTTATGCCGCTTTATTTTGATGTGAATAAGTCTATAAAATGGGTGAGCGGTAATAGTTATCATGGGTTATCATGTCGCCATAACGAATCCTTAAAAACACTTTAAAACTACTTGAACAGTTTTAGACAGGGGTTTAGAGCTGTTAGGCAGTTTAATAAACATGTTTAGGGGCTTATTTCATTGATAGGCGGAGTTGAACCGAGCCAAACCAAACTCATGATTTTCAAAAAGTTTGGCGAACCAAACTTTGCAAAAGTTCACTCAACTGTATTAACCCCTTAAGGACACATGACGTACTGGAACGTCATGTGTCCGCTCCCAATCTATAACGCGGGGCCACGGGACCCGTGGCTAATAGCGCGCGGCATTGATCGCAGTGCCGCTTGCTATTAACCCTTTAGACGCGGCGTTCAATGTAGAACGCCGCGTCTAAAGTGAAAGTGTGCCGGTAAGCTCAGTGGGCTGTTCGGGATAGCCGCGGTGAAATCCCGAACAGCTTACAGGACAGCAGGAGGGTCCCTACCTGCCTCCTCGCTGTCCGATCGCCGAATGACTGCTCAGTGCTTGAGTTCCAGGCATGAGCAGTCAAGCGGCAGAATCATCGATCACTGGTTTCTTATGAGAAACCAGTGATCAATGTGAAAGATCAATGTGTGCAGTGTTATAGGTCCCTATGGGAGCTATAACACTGCAAAAAAAAAAGGGGAAAAAAAGGGAATAAAGATCATTTAACCCCTTCCCTATTAAAAGTATGAATCACCCCCCATTTCCCATAAAAAAAAAACACAGTGTTAATAAAAATAAACATATATGGTATCGCCGCGTGCGGAAATGTCCGAATTATAAAAATGTTTCGTTAATTAAACCGCACGGTCAATGGCGTGTGCGCAAAAAAATTTCAAAGTCCAAAATAGTGCATTTTTGGTCACTTTTTATATCATGAAAAAATGAATAAAAAGCGATCAATAAGTCCTATCAATGCAAAAATGGTACTGTTAAAAACTTCAGATCACTGCGCAAAAAATTAGCCCTCATACCGCCCCATGCACGGAAAAATAAAAAAGTTATAGGGGTCAGAAATGACAATTTTAAACGTATTAATTTTCCTGCACGAAGTTATGATTTTTTCCAGAAGTACGACAAAATCAAACATATATAAGTAGGGTATTATTTTAACCGTATGGACCTACAGAATAAAGATAAGGTGTCATTTTTACCGAAAAATGTACTACGTAGAAATGGAAGCCCATAAAAGTTACAAAACAGCGTTTTTTTCAATTTTGTCTCACAATGATTTTTTTTTTCTGTTTCACCGTAGATTTTTGGGTAAAATGACTGACGTCATTACAAAGTAGAATTGGTGGCGCAAAAAATAAGCCATCATATGGATTTTTAGGTGCAAAATTGAAAGAGTTATGATTTTTTAAAGGCAAGGAGCAAAAAACGAAAATGCAAAAACGGAAAAAACCCCGGTCCTTAAGGGGTTAATGATGTAGTAATATAGTGATCCCAGTGGTTATATTTGACTTGTACTTACATTTGGAAACTAATTTAGCCTGGAACTCAGATGCTGTTTTTGATGCAGTTTATTGACCAGACCTGGGCCCAGTAGGAAGAAAAATATCAAATGTACAGTCATAGCCGTAAATGTTGGCACCCCTGAAATTTTTCAATAAAATTAAAAATTTCTCACAGAAAAGGATTGCAGTAACACGTGTTTTGCTATACACATGTTTATTCTCTTTTTGTTTATTGGAACTAAAAAAAAAAAAGGGGGAGGAAAAAAAGCTAATTGGTCATAATGTCACACCAAACTCCCATGGTCTGGACAAAATTATTGGCACCCTTAACTTAATATTTGGTTGAACACCCTTTGGAAAAAAAATAACTGAAATCAGTTGCTTCCTATAACCATCAATAAGCTTCTTAAACCTCTCAGCCGGAATGTTGGACCACTCTTCTTTTGCAAACTGCTCCAGGTCTCTCTTATTGGAAGGGCACCTTTTTCCAACAGAAATTTTAAGCTCTCTCCACAGGTGTTCAATGGGATTTAGATCTAGACTCATTGCTGGCCACTTCAGAACTCTCCAGCGCTTTGTTGCAATCCATTTCAGGGTGATTTTTGACAAATGTTTGGGGTCATTGTCCTGCTGGAAGACCCAAGGTCTCGGACGCAAACCCAGCTTTCTGACACTGGGCTGTACAGTGCGACCCAAAATCCGTTGGTAATCCTCAGATTTCATGATGCCTTGCACACTTTCAAGGTATTGAAACTATACCTCTTGATATTAACAACCATTTCAAGCCCTGATCAACAGGGAATCTTATTGGATTTTTATGTTTAACACATTGGCCCCGGAAGGTCTTAATGAGTTTATAGAACGGACTACTGTGTGATCTAATATTATAATTATATTCCCAATGTTTTTGGATGTCTTTTTTTACATCCTTTTTTTATATATATTTTGTAAAATGTGTGAATTGTTGATGTCACTTACAGTCTTGTGATTGGAATTGTGGGTATTTATTACGAGCATTAAGTGACTTTTGTTCTCTTCTCCTCTTTCTGTTATCCATGCTTAGTGTGACACACAGACACACAATGCAAAGACTAAGTGAACTTCTCTCCTTTTTATCTGCTTTCAGGTGTGATATTTATATTGCCCAATCCTGTTACTTCCCCCAGGTGAGTTTAAAGGAGCATCACATGCTTGAAACAATCTTATTTTTCCACAATTTTGAAAGGGTGGCAATAATTTTGTCCAGACCATTTTTTGGAGTTTGGTGTGACATTATGTCCAATGTTGCTTTTTTTCCTCCCTATTTTGGTTTAGTTCCAATACACACAAAGGGAATAAACATGTGTATAGCAAAACATGTGTTACTGCAATCCTTTTCTGTTAGAAGTACTTAATTTTCTTGAAAAATTTCATGGGTGCCAACATTTATGGCCATGACTGTATAATTGTACCTTTTCCTGCCATTTTCCTGTGAGTATGTCATGTGTACTTCCTCCCAATTTATCAAACAGGTGCAAAAGATGTAGCAATATAGCAAAATGTTATAAATAAGCTACCCCTGCAAAAGTGAAAACTCTTGTGACATCAAGCACACTACTCATTGAAATAGAATATACACATAAAAGTCCCAGTTTGCACAATTCACCCTTGGACAAAAATGTGTGGCAATATAACAAGTAAAAAACCTGGGTAAAATTATAAATTCTCCCCTAAGTCCAGCCTTAAAGGGGTACTCCGCCCCTGGCATCTTATCCCCTATCCAAAGGATAGGGGATAAGATGTTAGATGGCCGCAGTCCCGCTGCTGGGGACCCCGGGGATCGCCGCCGCGGCACCCCGCCATCATTACTGCACAGAGCTAGTTGGCTCTGTGCGTAATGACGGGCGATACGGGGGCCGGAGCAACGTGACGTCACGGCTCCGCCCCTCATGACATCACAGCCCGTCCCCTTAAAGGAGATGTCCGGTGCTCACTTTTCTTATTTTATCCGTTCCGGGCTGAAAAATAAAAGAAAACAAATTTTCTCTTACCTGCCTAGGCTCCCCCGGTGCTTCAGTACAGATGTTCGGTCCCCCGGCTGTATTCTTCTTACTTCCTGTTAGCCCGGCACGTCACACGGAGCTTCAACCTATCACCGGCCGCAGCGATGTCCCGCCTCGGCCAGTGATAGGCTGAAGCTCCGTGTGACGTGCCGGACTAACAGGAAGTAAGAAGAATACAGCCCGGGGACCGAACACCTGTACGGGAGCACCGGGGGAGTGTAGGCAGGCAAGAAAAAGCTTATTTTCTTTTTTTTTGCAGCCCGGAACGGATACAATAAGAAAAGAGAGCACCGGACATGTCCTTTAATGCAAGTCTATGGCAGGGGGCGTGACGACCGCCACGCCCCCTCCCATAGACTTGTATTGATGGGGGCGGGTCGTGATGTCACGAGGGGAGGAGCCTTGACGTAATGATGCTCCGGCCCCTGTATTGCCCGTCATTACGTGCAGAGCGATCTCGCTCTGCGCAGTAATGATAGCGGGGTGCTGCAGCAGCGATCCCCGGGGTCCCCAGCAGCGGGACCGCGGCGATCTAACATCTTATCCCTTATCATTTGGATAGGGGATAAGATGTCTAGGGGCGGAGTACCCCTTTAATATTTTCCCTCCCTTTCCCCAAAATGACTTCAGCTGTCACAATACTTGATGTGTGACCTCCACTTAAAAGGGACACTGCTGGATGGGGATGCTTATCCCACTCTAGATAGAAGTGAAGAACTAACCCTAATGCCTGCCTCATGTGTGTGTCTTGGTATCAAAACTGTACAGTATGTGTGGACATGGGAGTGTGGTATATAATATTGTAAACCACCAAATAACATGCGTGAGCAATTTACATAATCTATGAGGCTAATAGATGTTCTAACAATTTTTTTCATTTTGAGAGTGGTCGCCTAAGTGGGCATTTCCTGCAGGGCCTGTACGTCATTGTAGTGAGATAGATGGTAGTCACCCTCAAAATGAAAAACACTGTTATAACATCTATTAGCCTCATAGATTATGTCAATGCTGAGGCCAGTGGTTGGCTAAACAGTCGGTTCCTATAGTTATATAGCGAGTACCTCCATTACGCAGAGAGCAAAAGAATATTAGAATATCCAGTATGGGAAACCGTACAATCAAAATGTTTTGTGAAGAAAGATGTAAGTATTATAACTGCAAATGCTTCAAATAACCAGATTAGTGCTGGGCGGTATACCTGTTCATACAGAATACCAAAATTTTTGTGCTGCACGATATGAATTTTTGCCATACCGCAATACCGGTTGAGCCGGCCGACTTCTTACATGGCAGTGGGCTCAGCCTATCACCTGCCGAGGCGGAACATCGCTGTGGCCAGTGATAGGCTCACGCCTCTCCGACGTTCCCATCCCCAGGAAGTAGGAAGGTGCGTTAAAGTTTATTTGGTTTATCTTTTGCAACCCTGGCATAGGGATACAGCGTACAGTATAGGGTGTCAGCGCCGGCGTCCCGCAACAAACAGGAGGACGAGGAGGGCAGCGCTTGCGGGTGACGTGATACACATATTTGGTCATACTGCCCAGCTCTAAAATAGATGAGAAAAAAAGAATGTATAGTGGAAATGATAAAATTGTTCATCAATAACTGATTCGACTCTAAAACTTTGAAAAAAGAATGTATCACTCACACTGTTAGAACTCTACTCCAGGCCATATTAATGTTTCTGCTTCCAACACATCATATAAAACTGACTATTCACTTGCTGCCTAATGTGTCCTGCCTGTTGACAGATGCCATTGTCACGATCATGCAGTCATTTAGGAAGAAGGGGCAGTCAATTTTAGGTCTAAAGTAGAAAATCCTTCAGAGAGCTTTCAAGAAAGAGGTTAATTCGAGAAAATCAAACTTGAATCTTGAAGTGCTTTGTATAGCTGTGAAAGCGGGCTATGATGAAACGCTGGTTATGTCTCTATGGGCTACTTTTATGACTTTGCTTTGTAGAAAAGTAGTCTGAAAAAAGACAAAAGGTAGGCTACAAATCATGTTGCTTTTAAGTCTGTCATTACAGGATTTACCCAGTGTTTGTTTTGGCACACGAGGAATTGCCGCAATTGAATCTAGTTCTCACATAATATTTATTTCTCCTATTTGTGACCAGATTAGAATTAGATCACAATTTAAAGGCTAATAGGGGAGATTTATCAAAACCTGTGCAGAGGAAAAATGGAGCCGTTGCCCATAGTAAACTATCAGATTTCTTTGTTTTTCAGAGGCTTTTTAAAAAAGGCACCCCTCTTTCTCTAAACAGCTTTTGATAAATTCCCCCCCAAATTTCTTCAAATAAATTTGATCTCTTTAGATACTTGCATCTTTGGGTCTGCGTTTTTCAGCAGTTAGGTAAAAAGGATTGAGATTACAAATTGTGTAATATATATATATATATATATATATATATATATATATATATATATACTGCTCAAAAAAAAATAAAGGGAAAACAAAGATAACACATCCTAGATCTGAATGAATGAACTAATCGTATGAAATACTTTCGTCATTACATAGTTGAATGTGCTGACAACAAAATCGCATAAAAATTATCAATAGAAATCTAATTTATCAACCCATGGAGGTCTAGATATGGAGTCACACTCAAAACCAAAGTGGAGGATGACACTAAAGGCTGACCCAATTTTGATGTATTGTCCTTAAAACAAGTCAAAATGATGCTCAGTAGTGTGTGTGGCCTCCACGTACCCGTATGACCTCCCTACAATGCTTGGGCATGCTCCTGATAAGGTGGCAGATGGTCTTCAGAGAGATGTCCTCCCAGACCTGAACTAAAGCATCCGCCAACTCCTGGACAATCTGTGATACAACATGGCATTGTTGGATGGAGCGAGACATGATGTCCCAGAAGTGCTCAATCGGATTCAGGTCTGGGGTACGGGCGGGCCAGTCCATAGCATCAATGCCTTCCTCTTGCATGAATTGCTGACACACTCGTGCCACATGAGGTCTAGCATTGTCTTGCATTAGGAGGAACTCAGGGCCAACTGCACCAGCATATGGTCTCACAAAGGTTCTGAGGATCTCATCTCGGTACCTAATGGCCGTCAGGCTACCTCTGGCAAGCACATGGAGGGCTGTGCAGCCCCCCAAAGAAATGCCACCCCACACCATTACTGACCCACAACTAAACCGGTCATGCTGGAGGATGTTGCAGGCAGCAGAACGTTCTCCAGGGCATCTCCAGACTCTGTCACATGTGTTAACTTGCTTATATCTGGGAAGAGCACAGGGCGCCAGTGGCGAATTTGCCGATCTTGGTGTTCTCTGACAAATGCCAAAGGTCCTGCACGGTGTTGGGCTGTAAGCACAACCCCCACCTGTGGACGTTGGGCCCTCATACTACCCTCATGGAGTCTGTTTCTGACCATGTGGACAGATACACATTTGTGGCCTGCTGGAGGTCATTTTGCAGGGCTTTGTCAGGGCTCTTCCTACTCTTCCTTGCACAAAGGTGGAGGTAGTGGCCTTCCTCCATGTCTCCTGATGTACTGGCCTGTCTCCTGGTAGCGCCTCCATGCTCTGGGCACTACACTGACAGACACAGCAAACTTTCTTGCCACAGGTCACATGAAGTGCCATCCTGGATGAGCTGCACTACCTGAGCCACTTGTGTGAGTTGTAGACAACGTCTCATGCTACCACTAGAGTGAAAGCACCGCCAGCATTCAAAAGTGACCAAAACATCAGCCAGGAACATAGGAACTGAGAAGTGGTCTGTTGTCACCACATACAGAACCACTCCTTTATTGGGGGTGTCTTGCTAATTGCCTATAATTTCCACCTGTTGTCTGTTCCATTTGCACAACAGCATGTGAAATTGATTGTCAATCAGTGTTGCTTCCTGAGTGGACAGAGTGATTTTGCAGAAGTGTGATTCACTTGTAGTTACATTGTGTGGTTTAAGTATTCCCTTTATTAATTTTTTTGAGCAGTGTGTATATGTATATATAATTTTTTTTAAACATTTATTTAATTATTTTCCATTAATAAAACATGAGTCAGAGACAATTCCCCCCAACATAAACCACATGATGATTGGCTGTAACATCAGCAATCGAAATGAAAATGCATTCATTAACCCGATATGACAATGTTAAAGTTTAGCTGTTGGTATCTCTAGAAATTATTATTGTACACTAGTGGTACCAGGGAAAACATAGCATTCTAGAACTTTTTACTCAATACTATATCACTGGCAGTTAACACTTGGGTAATCAAAGGCCAGTTATGGCTTAATATCTTTTATAAATGGGAACCCCCATCTAAGAAGCAAAGGAAAAGCTGATAGGGTGGACTTGCTGTCCATGTATTGCAGGTATTTGAATGCTCTCCAGGTAATACTACACTTCCCATGCATTGGCCACTGCAGGTGAAATGTTGAGACAGACAAAAACCTTCCCTACTAAAACTAGCTGCTTTTTGGGAGCGTCAGACCCATAGTGATTAAACGACGGCTACAATACCTGCTATCTGAAAATCCAGAACATAAAAACAGAGCGCTCCATAGCGTAGTATGTTCAATGTGACATGCCTGACGAAGCAGCCAGCTGTGCTGCGAAACACATTGCATTCTGGGTATAAAAGTCTTTTAAGATCTCACTCCTTGATTGTGTCCATTGCCGTCTTGATCCACCCTTTTGAAGCAAGTATCCTATACACATCATCTGAAAATCCAGTCCTACATCCAGCCAATTCAAAATCCAGACCTTTAGTCCTAAAATAGTCTTAAAATCCAGAGTTGTATTCAGATGGTACTGGTTGTCATTGAACACAGCCGACAAGGTTGTTGTCAGAAATATTCCTAATAGCCTAGCTGAGTTATTCTAATGCAGAAAGACAGTTTGTTTTCTAACAAAAATTGCTATACAGTGTCTGGGGCAAAAAACATACCTACCAGAAAATAAATTTTAACCAGTTAAGGACTCAGGGCATACCTGTACGCCCTGAGTCACGTTACCGGGGTTTAAAGCTTTCTCACCACCGGAGAACGCTTCAAACCCCGTGGGTCCCGACTGCTATCAGCAGCCAGGACCAAGGGTTATTGCCGAGCACCGCCGATTGGGCTGATGCCCGTCATTAACCCTGTAGCCGCCGCAATCAAAGTTGATCGCGGCATCTAAAGTGAAAGTAAAACTATCCCAGCAGCTCAGCGGAGCTGATCGGGACTATCGCTACAGCATCGCGATGTCCCAATCAGCTTACTGGAGGACAGGAGGGTCCTCACCCTCCTCCTGGTCATTTGATCGGCGATCTACTGCTCCAGTAAATAATCATATGTGGTACCACCAAGTGCGTAAATGTCCGGACTATTAATATATAAGGTTAGCTAAACCACACAGTCAATGGCGTACATGTAAAAAAATACCAAAGTCAAAAATTGTGAATTTTTGGTCACTTCATGTACCATAAAAATATTAATAAAAAGCGATCAAAAAGTCCAAACAAAACAAAAATGGTACTGATAAAAACTACAGACCATGGCGCAAAAATGAGCCCTCATAAAGCCCCATACATGGAAAAATAAAAAAGTTATAGGGGTCAGAAAATAAAAATTTTAAGCTTATTAAATTATACTAAATTAGTAAAGTATTAGTAAATTATACAAATTTTGGTGCATGTAGTTATAATTTTTTTAAAGTAGTAAAATAAATAAAAGCTATATAAACTGGGTATCCCTGTAACCATATGGACCTACAGAATAAAGATAAGGTGTCATTTTTACCAAAAGGTGCACTGTGTAAAAATGAAGCCCTAAAAATTTGCAATATGGTGTTTTTTTTATTTAATTTCACCCGTCAAATAATTTTTTTTATTTTTGTAGATTATGTTATAAATTAAGTAATGTCATTACAAAGTACAATTGTTGACGCAAAAAACAAGCCCTTATATGCGTCCGTAGGTGCAAAATTGAATGCATTATGATTTTTAGAAGGTGAGGAGGAAAAAACTAAACTGCAAAAACGAAATTTTTTGAGTCTTAAGGTGAAAATGGGCTGAGTCCTTAAGGGGTTAAGAGATTTGAATAGAGATTTCTGCGGCCTGCAAAATTGTGAATACAGCTCTTGACTGTAATGCAGCCTTACTTTTGATCTGTATTCTATAAATTATGCAACATATTTACAGAGTTACTCCAATGTTTATATAGATTGTGTAAAGTGTAAATTTCTGTTTAAATATACGTTTTCACTTTAGAATGAGAAGTTTTTATGTTATTTTTACACATAGTTTTAGTTATATAGTATCATACCAACTCATTGGAAAATCTGAACAGGTCATGAGAAAAGAGGTACTACCTATTAATGACATGTTGAGTAGCGTGTACTAAGATGGAAAAAAAGGCCAATAAGCACACCAAAGGGTGAAAAATAACTGGAACCAGGCTAAAAATAACAGTAGTATTAAAAAGCTGCTCCCTTTAGGAGCTGCTGTTAATCGGGCACCACACTAATGTAGACTTAAAAGAACACAGAAGGAGAGAAGAGGCTGGCATCCCCATGCTGACCAGTATGGTACTGCTGGAGTGGGTCTACAAGTTTTAATGCCCAACTAAATGGTAAAGAGCAGGTCCACTACAATGTCATCAAATGGATGCCCAGCATGAGTGTAGGAAAAGGGGGGTACAGAGGTAGCAGTCACACCTGAGCCCTGGCATCTTCCCCATAACAGACCAGTATTATAATTGCCACATGTTGCAGATTTGGCCCTGTTAAAGATTTTGCATGAGGGCCCAGCAGCTACAAGACTGTTGAGACCCACTTACCTCCTATTAAACTGTAACTTCCCCTCCCCCTTCTACAATAAATAAATAAATAACTGAAGCAACAACCATTTAACTTTTGTGTGGGTGAGGATCAGCCACAGCTTTATTTATAAAAATAACTCTCAATAATAATTTAACATAAAAACATAGGCACCATTGGCTTCTTGACAACCCGAGAGGTGAAGCCACACCGTCCTGTGTGCAGGACTACCCCAGGTTGCCCCTGCTTTCACCTTCTTCTTGCCGCAACGGAGCAGACCAGTTAGCCCTATGCTGGGCTCCGACCCCCACCCAGGAGATACAGGCCATGTTCAATCCTGTTATGCAATCCCGCCAAGGAGATATCGAGCCCGATATCCGTCAGGTGAACACCATCCGACCTGAGCAAGGTGCGGTTGTCCCCCTCCAACTGAACGTACCTAACCACCGCACGAAACGAGACATGCGCACATTCTCCGTCCAGCGTGCCCTCCCCGTGCCCCATGCCACACTGGCCGAGGAATGATCCATTAGGAGGAGCTCCGAGAAGAATCCAGGGAACATAACACAATCCGCTCTCATCATGGTCAGGAGCTCCGCCAGAGGGGTGGAACAGAGGTCATTGCCCCCGACTTGTAAGGCAAGCAGCACTGGACCGATGCTCAAAACCTCGGGCAATACCTGGGGCCACCTCAACCTCCTGATGCCACGCCAGCAGATCTCCACGCCCTGAAATCCAAGGTTCCTGCCGCAAGGATGCACCTCTGACTCGCCCGAAACACATAAGAGTGCCCGAGCACCCACACCTCTGGCCTGCAAACAAAATCACATGTCAACCATCAAATCAGGGCGGATATAACGGGCATATCACGCAGATCTCCAGCGCCCCACACGCTGCACCTCCGACTCCAGCAGCCCAGCCCTCGCCGCCTCCGTAGCGGCCCTAATACGAAACAAGTGAGTTCTAAACTCACGAAAATCCAAACCCACCAAGAAAGGACACACCGAAAAAAATGCCAAAAACTGAAACTGGGTAAGCGGGGAGGCATCCTCGTGCAAAAGAAAAGAGGGAAATACGTCCGACTCCCCAAGCCCTCCAGGACGGAGACGGGAAGGAGAAAGAAGTTCCCCAATTCTCATCGCCCTGAAAAAAGCCAGTACAAGAGCAGCAGAAAACAAAACCATCTCAAAACGTGAGTAACAGACCATACCCTTAGCTGCCACCAAACGACCTAACAACGGATACGAAATCGGGCGCCGAACATCAAGTCTAACCCGTTCCAACCCTTCAGGGCCTGGCAGATGACAAGAATTTAGTGGCATCCGACCAACCCAAAAGCTGAAAATAAAAGGCCACCCCCGCCATACGCCGTGCAGCAACAGCACCGACACCCTCTTAGAGCGCAGCGACAGCAAGTAATCCAGCGTGACCTCCAGCCTGTCAGACACAACATCAGAGACATCACAGCCTCCCACCAACTCCAACAACTCTGCCCACGCCTTACCGTGTGATGACCAAGTCGCAGGAGCCACTGAGGAGCTGCCCAAAGACATCAGGCATTCCTCACGATGTTCCACAGGCTGGCCGGGCATGGGCAACCCTCCGAACCCTGTTGCCCAGAAGGCGGAAGACCATGGCCAGCATGTCGATCTCAATGCCAAAAAACGATAACACTGAACAAGGGCCCACCGTCTTGTCCTCAGACAAAGGAGCTGCAAAACGGTCCATGAAAAAACATAAGGTATCAAGCAAAAAATGGCACAAACCTGAATCTCCAGGACCAACAAAAAGAAAATCATCCAAATAATGCGTGACCGAGGAAGAACCGCTCTCATGCCGAACCAACCATTCAAGGTAAGAACCGAACAGCTCAAAATAGTGGCACGATATGGAGCAACCCATTGAGAGGCACACCGAGAGCCTCCACATCCGACTTGGCCAGCAACGCCCCTCTACCCGCTTTCCGCACAAACTTCACCGCCCTGTCAAACGATACGTATTGCACAGAAGAATCCTCTTCTGGAATACCGTCCTGACAAACCCTCAGGATGCGACAAATGGTGAATCAACCGAAATTTTCCTGCCTCCTTCTTAGGCACCAAACCCAAGGGCGAAACCCTGAGATTCGGAAAAGGAGGGGACTGGAAAGGACCTTGCCTCCTCTCCTTAGACACATCTTCTGCCAATTTATCCAGCAAAACAACTGGGTGATCCCTGGCGGACATGAGATTAGGGGCAAAACGGGGGGAGCTGTCAAACAGAAATGGCATGAAGAAACCAAAAGAAAACGCAATTGATCGGCCTCCTCCTTATTAGGATAAAGGTCGAGCCACGGCCCCATCGCGGCCACGCTCACCGGGGTCCTTGTGGTCACCAGGGGCAGAGGGCTTGCTGGTCAATTTAGAGACGGGGCAAGTACACTTGAGGAGCACCTCGTGCTTGTATTTCCACAAGCCGAAAAAATGGCAGTGGCTGTCAGTGAAGAGCCAGCATGCCCCCGAGCAACGCACGGCCACTGAGCCAGGCCTGCACCCCTGTCCTGCTGCAGTGGCACCGGGAAGAAAGGGCACCTGTTTAGGCGACAACATAAGCCTAAGCCACAAATCGGTCACCTTCACACCCCACCCCATATCCGGATGAAGGGCTAGACCCCTCCTGAACTCCGCATCATATCGCCCCACGCGGAACCCCTGTGGGACTTGTAAGGCGAGTAGATATCCTGGTAAATAAACATCTCCGAACAGCGTTTAGGATGCTTCTGGCCCATCACGCACCCCAGCACACGAAATACCTGCAACCAATTCAAAATAGTTTTTGCAACCTTGGGTTTACGGTCAAAAGACCGCTCACCCAAGGCCCTGCGCTCCTTATCCACAGTATGCTGATCCGTGGAAACTAGGGACCATATTTCTACATAAGCGTTCTCCCAAATTTTACCCTTAACCTCCTCAGACAAATGAGCACCCAAAGGGCTAACTCCACAAAAGAACGTATCCTTGAACACACTAGCCTTGGGGGAAGGGGGGGACCACCCCATCCGAGCCAGTCAAGGACAACTGATCAGCCAGAGCCCTTAGGGCAGGCACTAATTGAGAACCCACCCCGGCCCCCCCGGCCCCAGAATAGGAACACTCACCAGTTCCAGACGAGGTAGAAGGCTCAACAGTAGGAGGAACCACTTCACTACCGCCTGTGGCGTGGGGCAGAGGTGCACTGGTAGCTGCCTTAATGCAGGAACTCAGCTGCCGCACCAGATGACTCTGTGGAGCTGGATGAAGCGGATGATGATGAGGGAGACCTCCAACTTGAAGCTCTGGAGTGCCTGCTCCTCCTGTAGGAGCATGAGGCCCTGGAGGATCGCCTGTGCCGCCTATTAGAACCAGAGCGGGAGTGGCGACTGCTACGTCTGTGCTTCCCCTGGCCCTAGAGGGGGAAGAGCAACAAGAACCCCCATGAGTACCCTCCTTGCCCCTCCTGTCCGTAGCTGGAGGTGCAGGGGGAAGGAGTTCTGCAGCAGCTGTGGCAGCAGGGGGGTAGGGAGAGGAAGGTGAGGTAGGGGCTGCAGGAAATGAGGGGTTAAGGAATCCCCAGCAGCGGTGGGCAGAAGCGAGACCGGACCCGAACGTGACTGGCCGCGCTGTGCAGGTGAGGAAGAGGGAGCGGGGTCACTAGGGCTGAGGTGGAAGGGAGAGCAGGACTGACGGGAGGACTGCCTGCCTCCCGAAGTAGAAGCCGCAGGAACGGACATAACAGGAGGGGAGGCCAGCTCTGCTAAAAGGCGAGCATGCCAACCCTCACCCTCCTGCTCCACCCGTGCTCGAATAAGGGCAGCAACATCCATACCGACCGGCAGCAGCAGCAGAAAACAGCAAAACTCTGGGTCCAAGGGCAGATTGAGGGGGAGGGGAGGGACAGCGATGCTATAAATACCCAGTGGACCTACAGAATAAAGATAAAGTATCATTTTTACCGAAAAATGCACTGCGTAGAAACGGAAGCCCCCAAAAGTTACAAAATAAAAAAATTTCTTCAATTTTGTCGCACAATTAATTTTTTTTCCGTTTCGCCGTCGATATTTGGGTAAAATTACTAATGTCACAGCAAAGTAGAATTGGTGGCGCAAAAAATAAGCCATCATATGGAATTTTATGTACAAAATTTAAAGCGTTATGATTTTTAGAAGGTGATGAGGAAAAATATGAAAATGCAAAAACGGAAAAACGCTGAGTCCTTAAGGGGTTAAATAAATAAAATCCACAGTATTGTGAATGCATTAGACATGGGGTCTGCCTGACCAGATTCTTCTCTAGTGCACTCTGGTCAGTACATATATTACTATTGCAGTGGTCTCCAAACTTTGGACCTCCAGATATTTCAAAAACATGCTGGATGGTGTAGTTTTGCAACTGCTGGAGATGCAAAGTTTGGAGACCCCTGCACTACTCTATGCAAATTCACTAAGGCTTGTCCCTGATATTCTTTAAACATCATAAGTTACATATTGTCTTACAATGCTGAGGTCTTATAATAATAAGAGAAAATAAAGCAGAAAACAACAGATGCACTTCCATAAGTTGTACCAGGGCCTGGAAGTAGATTGGCAATGAAGCATAAAAATACAACTTGGGTCTGGTTAAGTCATTTTATTGTTTCTCTGAATTTAATGTGCAGATACACATCATGCAGAAGCTTTTGTCCTTCAGAATGGTGGGATATTGGGGTTGGCAGACTTAACAACCATTAGTATTTTACAATAACTACATAAACATATAAGGCTATGTTAACACTTTTTATTGGCCCGTCTGAGGTCTTCAGCAGGAGTATTCTCCAAGGTAGGCCTCAGACATATGCCACTGTATGCCATTATCAGTCATTGATATACATTGTATTAACACAAATACCTTGCTGTATGAGTTCTTAGGTGTTTTCATGACCATGCTTTTCTATACATTAACATGAACGGAGCCTAATACAGCTTATACAGTGTTGTTCATATTGTGCATCTACAACTCTACCTTCTGTACGTTACTTTTGCTTTAGATTTAAAGTGTACCTGTAATATCACAGTCAAAAAAAATGTTTATATACCCTACTTACTAGGTCATGCAGATTCAGTTTTTGGCTCACAAATCCCTATGTTCTACTGTTCACTAATTCTGACATCCACTGCTCAGGAAGGGGTGTATCTGAGGCAACCACTGAGCCCGTCCTCACTCACCATGCTCTCACTTCCTTCCTGAGTCTACTCTAGAACTCCTTCCTCTCTGTTTTCAGACAGGAGTCTGATAGACAGGACAGGAGTGGGCACAGAGAATTGCAAGCCCCCCCCCCCCCTCACATCCTGGACTTTGTCCATGCCTGTGCTTCAGCTGAGACAAAGTTGATTCTGCAGGCAGACAGGTTTATGTCCTAAAAGTGGTCTTTTTTAATAGCCATAATTTCTATAAAAAATAAAGATAACATTTTCTTATGAAGTATTTTAAAGGGGTTTTCCAGTGAAAAACATTTTTTTTTTCATATCAACTAGTTCCAGAAAGTTTAAGTTAGATTTGTAAATTACTTAAATTTAAAACTTTTAATCCTTCCAGTACTTATCAGATGCTGAAGTTGAGTTGTTCGTTTCTGTCTGATCACAGTGATCTCTGCTGACACCTCTGTCTGTCTCAGGGACTGTCCAGAGTAGGAGCAAATCCCCATAGCAAACCTCTCCTGCTCTGGACAGTTCATGAGGCAGACAGAGGTGTCAGCAGAGAGCACTGTGATCAGACAGAAAAAAAACAACTCAACTTCAGCATCTGATAAGTACTGGTAGGATTAAGATTTTTTAATAGAATTAATTTACAAATCTGTTTAACTTTCTGGAGCCAGTTGATAAAAAAAATTAAATAAATGGTTTTTCACCAGAATACCCCTTTAGGGTACGTTCACACGTACAGGATCCTGTGCAGATTTGATGCGCAGGATTTGTAACTGCAGATTTGAAGCTGTGCTCAGTCATTTAGTTTACATTGAAATCTGCAGCAGAAAATCCTGTGCATCAAATCCTGTGCATCAAATCTGCGCAGGATCCTGTACGTGTGAACATACCCCTAAACACTTAAGGACCCATGGCGTACCTATACGTCCTGAGTCCTCTCCCTTTCTATAACGTCCGGGACCCGTGGCTAATAGCATGCGGCATTGATCGTTATGTCGTGCGCTGTTAACCCTTTAGAGTAAAAGTAAACTACTCCCGGCTAGCTCAGTGGGCTGTTCGGGACCGATGCGGTGTCCAGAACAGCTGGAGGACACACGGAGGGTCCCTACCTTCCTCCTGCATGTGCGATCGCCAAATGACTGCTCAGTTCCTGAGATCCAGGCATGAGCAGTGAAGCGGCAGAATCATTGATCAATGTTATCCTATGGGATAACAATCATTCATGTAAAAGATCAGTGTATGTAATGTTATAGGCCCCTACGGGAGCTACAACGTTGGAAAAAAAAAGTGGGAAAAAAAATGAATAAAGATCATTTAACCCCTTCCCTAATAAAAGTTTGAATCACCCCCCTTTTGCCATTTAAAAAAAAAAACATGTGTAAATAAAAATATATATATGTGGTATCGCCGCATGCTAAAATATGTCCGAATTAAAAAAAGATATAGGTACCGTATTTATCGGGGTATACCACGCACCGGCCTATAACACGCACCCTCATTTTACCAAGGATATTTGGGTAAAAAAAGTTTGTTACCCAAATATCCATGGTAAAATGAGGGCGCGTGTGTGCGCGTGTATACCCCCATACACCCCCAGGAAAGGCAGGGGGAGAGAGGCCGTCGCTGCCCGCTTCTCCCCCCTGCCTTTCCTGGGGTCTAGAGCACTGCTGCCGGCCCTTCTCTCCCCCTGGCTATCGGCGCCGCTGCCCGTTCTGTCCCCCCGACTATCGGTGCTGGCGCCCCATTGCCGGCGCCGATAGCCAGGGGTAGAGAAGCGGCGGTGACAGCCAGGGGGAGAGAAGGTGCAGCGGCACCCATTGCCGGCGCCGCTGCTCCGTTGCCTCCCCCCCATCCCCGGTGGCATAATTACCTGTTCCCGGGGTCGGGTCCGCGCTGCTGCAGGCCTCCGGCGTGCGTCCCCTGCGTCGTTGCTATGCACGGCGCGGCGCACTGACGTCATGCGCCGTGCCGTGCAGTACATAGCAACGACGCAGGGGACGCACGCCGGAGGACTGCAGCAGCGCGGACCCGACCCCGGGAACAGGTAATTATGCCACCGGGGATGGGGGGAGGCAACGGGGCAGCGGCGCCGGCAATGGGTGCCGCTGCCCCTTCTCTCCCCCTGGCTGTCGGCGCCGCTTCTCTCCCCCTGGCTATCGGCGCCGGCAATGGGGCGCCGGCACCGATAGTGAGGGGGACAGAACGGGCAGCGGCGCCGATAGCCAGGGGGAGAGAAGGGCCGGCAGCAGTGCTCTAGACCCCAGGAAAGGCAGGGGAGAGAAGCGGGCAGCGACGGCCTCTCTCCCCCTGCCTTTCCTGGGGGTGTATCGGCGTATAACACGCACATAGACTTTAGGCTAAAAATTTTAGCCTAAAAAGTGCATGTTATACGCCGATAAATACGGTAATTAAACCGCACGGTCAATGGCGTATGTGCAAAAAAATTCAAAAAGTCCAAAATAGCATATGCTTGGTCACTTTTTATATCATGAATAAATGAATAAAAAGCGATCAAAAAGTCCGATCAATACAAAAATGGTACCGCTAAAAACTTCAGATCACTGCACAAAAATGAGCCCTCGTACGTGGAAAAATAAAAAAGTTATAGGGGTCAGAATATGACAATTTTAAACGTATACATTTTCCTGCATGTAGTTATGATTTTTTTCAGAATTACGACAAAATCAAACCTATATAAGTAGGGTATCATTTTAACCGTAGGAACCTACAGAATAAAGACCAGAGTGCACTAGAGAAAAAGTTTTTGATTCTGACAGTGCCCATTTTAGTGTTTTTTGTTATTTATAAAGGCATTAAGCAACACGTAATGATTTCTGAACGTTCCAGCTAATAACAGAGGGATGCATGCAGCGGAGCTGGCGTAAGCAATGTTCTCTCAGCTTCTATGTCTTTGGGCCCTTTGTTTGAACTGATAGAAGTTGATCACGGAGTTGCTGTAAGGTGAGTTCTGTGCTGTCAGCCTGGCTTGTGTTGTCTGCGGTCTGGACACCACGTCTGCAGGCACTATTGCTAGTGACACAGTTTCTTTCCCAGCTATGTGGATTTCAGTGTAAGTGGAGCAGCTGTGAAGAGGATGATCAAGCTGTTCATGTATTGACAGACAGAGCGCAGCACGTGCGTATCTGTTATTAATATATTTATTTGGGCTCCTCCACTCCCTACAACCACAATATACTTTACAGATAGAGTTTAATATACACTCAAAACGTGGATGGGAGAGGAAATCTTGGAAAACATGTCCTTAGTAGTAAGCTGTCATTTTATAGTAAACTATATTGTCATCGTTTTTTTTATTGCCTTGAAACAAGTACATTACTGTTATATATCTGATTTCTTAGTTTTATTGGTTAAAGGGGTACTCCACCCCTAGACATCTTATCCCCTATCCAAAGCATAGGGGATAAGATGTCTGATCGCGGGGGTCCGGCCGCTGGGGACCTCCGTAATATAGCATGCGGCACCCACCTGTTTCTTGTCCGGAAGCGCTGGAGGGTCTGGGTCGCGACCACGGGAACGGAAGTCTGTGACGTCATGACCCCGCCCCCGTGTGACGTCACACCCCATCCCCTCAAAGCAAATCTATGGGAGGGGGCGTGAAGCTCAGCTGAGGAGGTGGTTATGATAGAAGTTATTATATGCAGCAAAGCCTTTCTCAGACTGCACCAGTCTGGCTTATCAATAATGCTAACTCTATTGGCGCTTATTTTCATGTTCTACAGGAGTCTTTCCCAACCAGGGTGCCTCCAGCTGTTGCAAAACTACAACTCCCTAAGGCTATCCGATCATGTTGTGAATTTGTATTTTTACCACATTTGGTGGCACACTGGTTAGAAAACACTGTTCTGCAGGGTTCAGGGGACAAGTCTTATGACAAAGGGAGGTACTTAGTACACATTTTGCATGGACTAAGACCAGTGCCGATACCCAACTATCTTGAGGCTTCAGTAGAAAAATATTGAGAGGCTTTTCTCTACTACTGGGGCCATCTTATCAATCTGCAGCTGCTTGTGTGTAGCAATTGATTTCAATGCCGATCTCAATAGTCACTACCATCAATATACAGTGGTCCCTAAACATACGATGGTAATCCGTTCCAAGCGGACCATCGTTTGTTGAAACCATCGCATGTTGAAACCATCGCATGTTGAGGGATCCGTGCAATGTTAAGTATAGGACAGTGGTCTACAACCTGCGGACCTCCAGATGTTGCAAAACTACAACACCCAGCATGCCCGGACAGCCGTTGGCTGTCTGGGCATGCTGGAAGTTGTAGTTTTGCAACATCTGGAGGTCCGCAGGTTGTAGACCACTGTTAGAGGAAGTTGTACTCACCTGTTTCTCGCCGCTCCGGACCGTCACCGCTGCCCTGGATGTCGCCCTCCATCGCTGTCGCCGCATCCCCGGGGTGTCCCCGACGCTCCGGCAGGGTCTCTCCTTCCCCGGCATCCGCACTCTCCGTCGCCGCCATCACGTCGCTACGCACGCCGCTCCTATTGGATGACGGGACGGCGTGCGCAGCGACGTGATGACGACGATGGAGAGGGCCGACGATGCAGGGGATCCCGAAGAGGACGCGCCGGAGCCCCGAGGACAGGTGAGTGATCATCAGCACAGGGCACGGGGCACCGTAATCGGCTATCCGGCGGCAGCTGAAGCAGTCTGCGCTACTGGATAGCCGTTTATGCGGTGGCACCGACATACAAAAGCATCGTATGTTGATGCTGCCTTCAACATGTGATGGCCTCTGAGAGGCCATCGCATGTTGAAATTATCGTATGTCGGGGCCATCGTAGGTCAGGGGGTCACTGTATTATCTTTCAGATAGGTAAGAACAGGGTGCCACAAAAAAAGGAAATGTTAGATGCATGTGGCTTCTTAAAGGGGTACACCACTGGAAAAAAAATGTTTTAATATAAATCAACTGGTGCCAGAAAGATAAACAGATTTGTAAATTACTACTATTAAAAAATCTTAATCCTTCCAGTACTTATCAGCTGCTGTATTATGCACAGGAAGTTCTTTTAATTTTTATTTCAGGAACTGTCCAGAGTAGGAGCACATCCCCATAGCAAAACTATGGACAGTTCCTAAAATGGACAGAGGTGTCAGCAGAGAGCACTGTGGTCAGGCAGAAAGGAAATTCAAAAAGAAATGAACTTCCTGTGGATCATAACAGCAGCTGATAAGTACTGGAAAGATTAAGATTTTTTTAATGGAAGTAATTTACAAATTTGTTTAATTTTTACCCCTTTAACTACAATTGCATATTGGTAACTGATACTAGGCAAATATCTGGGAAACCGTGTAACATTTTTTAACTTTTATATTTGAGATTACAAAAAACTCAGGGTAATATATAAAATATTGTATTTTACAACAAATATACAGTGACCCCGCGACCTGCGATGGCCCCGACATACCATCATTTCAACATACGATGGACTCTCAGAGGCCATCGCATGTTGAAAGCAGCATCAACATACGATGCTTTTGTATGTAGGGGCCATCGCATAAACGGCTATCCGGCAGCGCAGACTGCTTCAGCTGCCACCGGATAGCCATTTACGGTGCCCCGTGCCCTTTGCTGATGATCACTTACCTGTCCTCGGGGCTCCGGGACTTCCGCCCTTGGTTCATCTACACAGGGTGCCTCCAGCTGTTTCACCACTACAACTCCCAGCTTGCCCTGACATCTATTAGCTGTCTGGGCATGCTGGAAGTTGTAGTATTGAAACAGCTGGAGGCACCCTGTGTAGATAAACTATTAGCTAGTTACATGCGGCGCTACGGCGCTAGCCCGTTCCCTCCGTTCCCCCCCCCCGCGCCATACCCCATTCCCTCCATCACAACCCCCCGCCCCACATACCCTGTTCCCTCCATCACAAACCCCCCTCCCGCATACCCCGTTCCCTCATTACACTTACTGCAGAGTCCGGCAGCAGGCGTGCAGGGACAGCGGCGGCGATGTGCGGGAGGAGTGGCCTCCCAGCAAGTGGCCTGGGAGCCAATGCGCTCGCTCCCTGCCTGTCTGATTGACAGGCAGGGAGCGAGTGCAGCCTAACTGAAAAAGGACTGATTGCCAGGCCCAAATCAGTCCATTTTCAGGCGTGACGTCATGCCAGGCTGCAGTCGGCCACTAGGAGGGAGACCCCTAGTGGCCGGTTTTCAAATGTAAATTAAACCATTTTAATAAAAAAAATATATAATAAAAGTATATTAGAGATATGTTGTAGAACATAAGTACTACAACATATCAAAAAATAAAGTTGGTGACAGTGCCCATTAAAATCATGATTTAACATTGAAAAATAAACCATCCACTTGTCAAGGCTGTGTATAATGGTGTTGTGCCACATAGAATCTATATGAACGAAACATATGAAATATTTATATACACAGTTAAAGCTGCAGTATTCCCATTTGGAGTGATACATCCCCTGCGCTGTTGTAGATAAGATGCCCAGGCTGGGAAAACATGTGCAGTTACCACTTTACTGTTAATTCAGCGATAAGTGTTTTATTAGTGTATAATAACTTATGCATATTTAACACTGCTGTGTGTTAAAATATGAATTTCCACTTGGCTGGTAATAATTCTTTGAATTTGTTTATGTGATATGTAACATAATCCTATATCCGTTATAGTTTATCAGAAATCATGTATCAGTGTCAAGTATATGTCACGATGCCGGCTGGCAGGTAGTGGACCCTCTGTGCCAGAGAGGGATTGGCGTGGACCGTGCTAGTGGACCGGTTCTAAGCCACTACTGGTTTTCACCAGAGCCCGCCGCAAAGCGGGATGGTCTTGCTGCGGCGGTAGTGACCAGGTCGTATCCACTAGCAACGGCTCACCTCTCTGGCTGCTGAAGATAGGCGCGGTACAAGGGAGTAGGCAGAAGCAAGGTCGGACGTAGCAGAAGGTCGGGGCAGGCAGCAAGGATCGTAGTCAGGGGCAACGGCAGAAGGTCTGGAAACACAGGCAAGGAACACACAAGGAACGCTTTCACTGGCACTAAGGCAACAAGATCCGGCAAGGGAGTGCAAGGGAAGTGAGGTAATATAGGGAAGTGCACAGGTGAAAACCCTAATTGGAACCACTGCGCCAATCAGCGGCGCAGTGGCCCTTTAAATCGCAGAGACCCGGCGCGCGCGCGCCCTAGGGAGCGGGGCCGCGCGCGCCGGGACAGAACAGACGGGGAGCGAGTCAGGTAGGGGAGCCGGGGTGCGCATCGCGAGCGGGCGCTACCCGCATCGCGAATCGCATCCCGGCTGGCAGCAGGATCGCAGCGCCCCGGGTCAGAGGACGTGACCGGAGCGCTGCAGCGGAGGGAGTGAAGCGAGCGCTCCGGGGAGGAGCGGGGACCCGGAGCGCTCGGCGTAACAGTACCCCCCCCCTTGGGTCTCCCCCTCTTCTTGGAGCCTGAGAACCTGAGGAGCAGACTTTTGTCAAGGATGTTGTCCTCAGGTTCCCAGGATCTCTCTTCAGGACCACAACCCTCCCAGTCTACTAAAAAAAAATTTTTCCCTCTGACCTTTTTGGCAGTCAAAATTTCCTTGACCGAGAAGACGTCCGAGGAGCCGGAAACAGGAGTGGGAGGAACAGATTTGGGAGAAAAACGGTTGAGGATGAGTGGTTTGAGAAGAGAGACGTGAAAGGCATTAGGGATACGAAGAGAAGGAGGAAGAAGAAGTTTATAAGAGACAGGATTAATTTGACACAAAATTTTGAAAGGACCAAGATAGCGTGGTCCCAACTTGTAGCTAGGGACACGGAAGCGGACATATTTAGCGGAGAGCCATACCTTGTCTCCAGGGGAAAAAACGGGGGGAGCTCTTCTTTTCTTATCCGCGAACCTCTTCATGCGTGAAGAAGCCTGTAAGAGAGAATTTTGGGTCTCTCTCCATATAATGGAAAGGTCACGAGAAATTTCATCCACAGCGGGCAGACCAGAGGGCAAGGGGGTAGGGAGGGGGGGAAGAGGGTGACGGCCGTACACCACGAAAAATGGGGATTTGGAGGAAGATTCAGAGACCCTGAAGTTATACGAAAATTCGGCCCATGGAAGGAGATCTGCCCAGTCATCCTGGCGGGAGGAAACAAAATGTCGCAAATAATCACCCAGGATCTGGTTAATTCTTTCTACTTGTCCATTGGACTGGGGATGATATGCAGAGGAAAAATTTAATTTAATCTTGAGTTGTTTACAGAGAGCCCTCCAGAATTTAGACACGAATTGGACCCCTCTATCCGAGACAATCTGCGTAGGCAACCCGTGAAGACGAAAAATGTGTACAAAAAATTGTTTAGCCAACTGAGGCGCAGAAGGAAGACCAGGAAGAGGGATGAAATGTGCCATTTTGGAGAATCGATCAACGACCACCCAAATAACGGTGTTGCCACGGGAAGGGGGTAAATCAGTAATAAAATCCATACCAATCAGAGACCAAGGCTGTTCGGGGACAGGCAGAGGATGAAGAAAACCAGCGGGCTTCTGGCGAGGAGTCTTATCCCGGGCACAGATAGTGCAGGCTCGCACAAAGTCCCCAACATCCGTCTCCAGAGTCGGCCACCAATAGAAGCGGGAGATGAGTTGCACAGATTTCTTGATGCCCGCATGACCTGCGAGATGGGAGGAGTGACCCCATTTGAGGATTCCGAGGCGTTGGCGTGGAGAAACAAAGGTCTTTCCTGGAGGAGTCTGCCTGATGGAGGCAGGAGAAGTGGAGATCAGGCAGTCAGGTGGAATGATGTGTTGCGGAGGGAGATCAACTTCTGAGGCATCCGAGGAACGAGAGAGAGCATCGGCCCTAATGTTCTTATCGGCAGGACGAAAGTGAATCTCAAAATTAAATCGGGCAAAGAACAGAGACCACCGGGCCTGGCGAGGATTCAGCCGTTGGGCCGACTGGAGGTAGGAGAGGTTCTAGTGGTCGGTGTAGATAATAACAGGAAATCTTGATCCCTCCAGCAGATGCCTCCATTCCTCAAGTGCTAATTTAATGGCTAGAAGCTCTCGATCCCCGATGGAGTAGTTCCTCTCCGCTGGAGAGAAGGTCCTAGAGAAAAAACCACAAGTGACAGCATGCCCGGAAGGATTCTTTTGTAGAAGAACAGCTCCAGCTCCTACTGAGGAGGCATCAACCTCCAATAGGAAGGGTTTGGAAGGGTCAGGTCTGGAGAGCACGGGAGCCGAAGAAAAGGCAGACTTGAGTCGTTTAAAGGAGTCTTCTGCTTGAGGAGGCCAGGACTTGGGATCAGCATTTTTCTTGGTTAAAGCCACGATAGGAGCCACAATGGTAGAAAAATGTGGAATAAATTGCCTGTAATAATTGGCGAACCCCAAAAAGCGTTGGATAGCACGGAGTCCGGAGGGGCGTGGCCAATTTAAGACGGCAGAGAGTTTGTCTGGATCCATCTGTAGTCCCTGGCCAGAGACCAAATATCCTAGAAAAGGAAGAGATTGGCATTCAAACAGACATTTCTCAATTTTGGCATAGAGTTGGTTGTCACGAAGTCTCTGAAGAACCATACGGACATGCTGGCGGTGTTCTTCTAGATTGGCAGAAAAAATTAGGATATCGTCCAGATATACCACAACACAGGAGTATAACAGATCACGAAAAATTTCATTGACAAAGTCTTGGAAGACGGCAGGGGCATTGCACAGTCCAAAGGGCATGACCAGATATTCAAAGTGTCCATCTCTGGTGTTAAATGCCGTTTTCCACTCGTCCCCCTCTCTGATGCGGATGAGGTTATAGGCGCCTCTTAAGTCCAATTTAGTGAAGATGTGGGCACCTTGGAGGCGATCAAAGAGTTCAGAGATGAGGGGTAAGGGGTAGCGGTTCTTAACCGTGATTTTATTAAGACCGCGGTAGTCAATGCAAGGACGTAGGGAGCCATCTTTTTTGGACACAAAGAAAAATCCGGCTCCGGCAGGAGAGGAGGATTTACGGATAAAGCCCTTTTTTAGATTCTCCTGGACGTATTCGGACATGGCAAGAGTCTCTGGGGCAGAGAGAGGATAAATTCTGCCCCGGGGTGGAGTAGTACCCGGGAGGAGGTCGATAGGGCAATCATAAGGCCTGTGAGGAGGTAGAGTCTCAGCTTGTTTTTTGCAGAAAACATCCGCGAAGTCCATATAGGCCTTAGGGAGACCGGTTACTGGAGGAACCACAGAGTTACGGCAAGGGTTACTGGGAACCGGTTTTAGACAGTTCTTGGAACAAGAGGACCCCCAACTCTTGATCTCCCCAGTGGACCAATCCAGGGTTGGGGAATGAAGTTGAAGCCAGGGAAGTCCAAGAAGAATCTCCGAGGTGCAATTGGGGAGGACCAAAAGTTCAATCCTCTCATGATGAGATCCGATGCTCATAAGAAGGGGCTCCGTGCGGAAACGTATGGTACAGTCCAGTCTTTCATTATTTACACAATTGATGTAGAGGGGTCTGGCGAGACTGGTCACTGGGATGTTGAACCTGTTGACGAGAGAGGCCAAAATAAAATTTCCTGCAGATCCAGAGTCCAAGAAGGCCACTGTAGAGAAGGAGAAGGCAGAGGCAGACATCCGCACAGGCACAGTAAGACGTGGAGAAGCCGAGTAGACATCAAGGACTGTCTCACCTTTGTGCGGAGTCAGCGTACGTCTTTCCAGGCGGGGAGGACGGATAGGACAATCCCTCAGGAAGTGTTCGGTACTAGCACAGTACAGGCAGAGGTTCTCCATACGGCGTCGTGTCCTCTCTTGAGGTGTCAGGCGAGACCGGTCGACCTGCATAGCCTCCACGGCGGGAGGCACAGGAACAGATTGCAGGGGACCAGAGGAGAGAGGAGCCGAGGAGACGAAACGCCTCGTGCGAACAGAGTCCATATCTTGGCGGAGTTCCTGACGCCTTTCAGAAAAACGCATGTCAATGCGAGTGGCTAGGTGAATAAGTTCATGTAGATTAGCAGGAATTTCTCGTGCGGCCAGAACATCTTTAATGTTGCTGGATAGGCCTTTTTTGAAGGTCGCGCAGAGGGCCTCATTATTCCAGGACAATTCTGAAGCAAGTGTACGGAATTGTACGGCATACTCGCCAACGGAAGAATTACCCTGGACCAGGTTCAACAGGGCAGTCTCAGCAGAAGAGGCTCGGGCAGGTTCCTCAAAGACACTTCGGATTTCCGAGAAGAAGGAGTGTACAGAGGCAGTGACGGGGTCATTGCGGTCCCAGAGCGGTGTGGCCCATGACAGGGCTTTTCCGGACAGAAGACTGACTACGAAAGCCACCTTAGACCTTTCAGTGGGAAACAGGTCCGACATCATCTCCAGATGCAGGGAACATTGGGAAAGAAAGCCACGGCAAAACTTAGAGTCCCCATCAAATTTATCCGGCAAGGATAAGCGTATCCCAGGAGCGGCCACTCGCTGCGGAGGAGGTGCAGGAGCTGGCGGAGGAGATGACTGCTGAAGCTGTGGTAGCAACTGTTGTAGCATAACGGTCAGTTGAGACAGCTGTTGGCCTTGTTGCGCTATCTGTTGTGACTGCTGGGCGACCACCGTGGTGAGGTCAGCGACAACTGGCAGAGGAACTTCAGCGGGATCCATGGCCGGATCTACTGTCACGATGCCGGCTGGCAGGTAGTGGACCCTCTGTGCCAGAGAGGGATTGGCGTGGACCGTGCTAGTGGACCGGTTCTAAGCCACTACTGGTTTTCACCAGAGCCCGCCGCAAAGCGGGATGGTCTTGCTGCGGCGGTAGTGACCAGGTCGTATCCACTAGCAACGGCTCACCTCTCTGGCTGCTGAAGATAGGCGCGGTACAAGGGAGTAGGCAGAAGCAAGGTCGGACGTAGCAGAAGGTCGGGGCAGGCAGCAAGGATCGTAGTCAGGGGCAACGGCAGAAGGTCTGGAAACACAGGCAAGGAACACACAAGGAACGCTTTCACTGGCACTAAGGCAACAAGATCCGGCAAGGGAGTGCAAGGGAAGTGAGGTAATATAGGGAAGTGCACAGGTGAAAACCCTAATTGGAACCACTGCGCCAATCAGCGGCGCAGTGGCCCTTTAAATCGCAGAGACCCGGCGCGCGCGCGCCCTAGGGAGCGGGGCCGCGCGCGCCGGGACAGAACAGACGGGGAGCGAGTCAGGTAGGGGAGCCGGGGTGCGCATCGCGAGCGGGCGCTACCCGCATCGCGAATCGCATCCCGGCTGGCAGCAGGATCGCAGCGCCCCGGGTCAGAGGACGTGACCGGAGCGCTGCAGCGGAGGGAGTGAAGCGAGCGCTCCGGGGAGGAGCGGGGACCCGGAGCGCTCGGCGTAACAGTATAGAATGAATTCTTCCTTCTGAGAATATCTGCAATATATTCCATCGTCTTGCCATTTTGTGTATGGCATTCAAGTGCTTACCGCAAGACATATCATTGCCTGATCTGACAGCAATTGTATGTCCATGTGCTGTTCAGCACCCAACAGGAGCTGTAATTAGAACCCTACACGCTTCAGATATAGGAGACAGCTCTTCACACGCAGGGGCTACTGGCTACAACATAGAATGTTGCTATTTGTCTCTTTGATGTTTGTGTTCAAAGGAGAAATCTCCAATCCCACGACACTCCAAGATTCTAATACACTTCCAATTAGTTGTATTAGGGCGGCTGTAAATCTGGCATGTCTACTCATAGAAGACGGATCTGAGAAATCCTATACAAGATATATCAATTAGACCAGATTACCAATTCTGTCTTGTGTGTACGAATACATACAAATAAAACATATAGATATGGTAGATCAATATATAGATAATTGTTCATTGAAAAGAAAACAGACTGGTAGACAGATCAGTAGATAGATCAATATGGATCATCTATCTATTAATTAGACTATGATAGATAGACAGATGCAGTCAAGATAGATGGATAGGTCGATAGATAGATAGATAGGCAGATGCAGTCTAGATAGATAGATAGATCGATAGATAGATAGATAGGCAGATGCAGTCTAGATAGATAGATAGATAGATAGATAGACAAATGCAGTCTAGATAGATAGATAGATAGATAGACAGATGCAGTCTAGATAGATATGAGATAGATAGACAGATGCAGTCTAGATAGATAGATAGGAGATAGATAGACGGATGCAGTCTAGATAGATAGATAGGAGATAGATAGACGGATGCAGTCTAGATAGATAGATATGAGATAGATAGATAGATGCAGTCTAGATAGATAGATATGAGATAGATAGACAGATGCAGTCTAGATAGATAGATAGGAGATAGATAGACGGATGCAGTCTAGATAGATAGATATGAGATAGATAGATAGATGCAGTCTAGATAGATAGATAGGAGATAGATAGATAGATGCAGTCTAGATAGATAGATAGGAGATAGATAGATAGATGCAGTCTAGATAGATAGATAGGAGATAGATAGATAGATGCAGTCTAGATAGATAGATATGAGATAGATAGATAGATGCAGTCTAGATAGATAGATAGGAGATAGATAGATAGATGCAGTCTAGATAGATAGATAGGAGATAGATAGATAGATGCAGTCTAGATAGATAGATAGGAGATAGATAGATAGATGCAGTCTAAATAGATAGATATGAGATAGATAGATAGATGCAGTCTAGATAGATAGATATGAGATAGATAGATAGATAGATGCAGTCTAGATAGATAGATATGAGATAGATAGATAGATGCAGTCTAGATAGATAGATATGAGATAGATAGATAGATGCAGTCTAGATAGATAGATAGGAGATAGATAGATAGATGCAGTCTAGATAGATAGATAGGAGATAGATAGATAGATGCAGTCTAGATAGATAGATAGGAGATAGATAGATAGATGCAGTCTAGATAGATAGATATGAGATAGATAGATAGATGCAGTCTAGATAGATAGATAGGAGATAGATAGATAGATGCAGTCTAGATAGATAGATAGGAGATAGATAGATAGATGCAGTCTAGATAGATAGATAGGAGATAGATAGATAGATGCAGTCTAGATAGATAGATATGAGATAGATAGATGCAGTCTAGATAGATAGATAGGAGATAGATAGATAGATGCAGTCTAGATAGATAGATAGGAGATAGATAGATAGATGCAGTCTAGATAGATAGATATGAGATAGATAGATAGATGCAGTCTAGATAGATAGATATGAGATAGATAGATGCAGTCTAGATAGATATGAGATAGATAGACAGATGCAGTCTTTTATTTGCTAATATTTTCTTTTACAGAAATATGTTTTCTTTCATTACTTTCTTGTGCTGGATCCACATTAAGTACCAGTGTATTTCTCAAATTGGTCTCAAAATAGCAAGCAATTTCTATCCGCCGCCCCCAAACCAATACCTGTACATAATAGCTGAGAGTTGTGTGCAATTCCCCTTTAGTAAATGTTGTTGATTCCCCTTTCCTGTCGCTCAGTTCCCTCAGTGTACCTGCAGCAATTACATGGTAATTTATGCCAATCTTTGCTTGGTTGCATGTAGATTAGTATCACTCACTCACTTGCTTTAAATTAAATTAGCAGATTATGGGGAGGATTTGCTAGGACCCATCTTAAAGGGGTACTCCGCCCCTAGACATTTCATCCCCTATCCAAAGGATAGGGACAAGATGTCTGATCTTGGGGGTCCTGCCGTTGGGGACCCAAGAGATCTCGGCTGCAGCACCCTAGACATCTGGTGCACGGAGCGAACTTCAGTCCGTGCTGGATGAATGGCGATGCGGGGCGGAGGCACGTGACTTCACGGCCATGCCCAGCTCGTGACGTCACGGCCATGCCCCCTCAATGCAAGTCTATGGGAGGGGGTGCCGCCACGCCCCCTCCCATAGACTTGCATTGAGGGGGCGTGGCTGTGACGTCACGAGCCTCCGGCGCTGCAGCCAACTCTCTAAACAAACGCTGGGTGCAGCATGAAGATTGCGGGGGTCCCCAGCGGCGGGTCCCCCGCGATCAGACATCTTATTCCCTTTTCTTTGGATATGGGATAAGATGTCTAGGGGCGGAGTACCCCTTTAAGGCAAATAACACTAGAATAAGATGCACTGAATATATTTGGAGGTGCATGCCTATCAATACACTTGACGCATCTTTGGATATCCACGCAAAACAAATTGAAATCTATGCAGCTGTGAGTTGGTGTACTGTAGGTTTTCACTCCAATTTGTACCAGTGTTTGACATTGCTTACAGTAAGTCTACTGGGCTGCTAGAGGCCTCCTCTCTCTCTATAAGCCCCACCTATTTTCCAACTATGAGTATAAAAGTCAGCTATGAGTGTAAAAGTCCAGGAAAACCAGTAATTATACTAGATTCTATTTGAATAGCTTATGGTTATTTAATAGTCCTATATTAGTTAACAGCAAAATGAACAATAAAACATTACCAAAATATGACAGAATGCTGCACAGCGGGACGTGGTGTAGTAATAAACAATATTATGTAATCGTGAGCGTGAACTAGATGAAAACTAATGACAGGTAAATTGTAATTGCTGGCTCTACAAGGCACGGCTCTTCAGCATTGTATAGTTCACTTGATTGCAGCATTTATTTGTATTTTGCAGACTGTCTTTGTATGTTTTAGTCATCCATAAACCTGTGTGGGTGGAAAAAGGAGACAAATGATTGTTCCAAACGTACTTCAGTTCTGTAATACAGATCTCACACTTTAAGGTTAAATCTCTTCTCTAGAAGTTTTCATTTGAAAAGTTTTACCAAGTTCCTAAAGTAAAATATATGCTTACTATATTCTTACTCCAATGGGAATAGGAAGAGTACAGTACTGGAATGGCCAGCTAGATTGGAAGCTCCTGCTGTATTAATACAATGGATATGAAACACATTTGGTAGAATATTGGATGTGCACAACATTTCTGATCATATTTAATGTTGTGTGAGATCCGAGGAGTAAATAAGTTCCATTCATCTGAATGGGTTTGTTTGCGGATCAAGCACATCACACAAATGGGATAGTTGTATACATTTCTGTAATAAATCTGCCATGTTTGAAAATACCCATATAATATAGCTTACATCAATAATACAATAATAATGAGAAGAACCAAAGGGTCCACCAACATGTTGTGCCAATCATAGCATACAATGTTTTTGTGGTAGTATGCAAAGTAACTGGTTCTCTTGTGACACCCATTAAAAGTAACCACCCTATCAATATGCATCAAAAAGTAATTCCAGAAGCATCCACTAGTAGTACAAAGAATAGCATGTTTTATCAGTGTCTAAAGAAAAGGTGGGACAAAGGGTAACATTTCTCTGTGATGAGAGAGTCATAAAGATGTCTGGAGACCATACATAGGCCATTTATACTCCAATGGGAATTCTGGGAAGAATCTCACACCACTTTTTCTAAGTGGCTTTCTTTTAACCCCTTAAGGACCAGGGTTTTTCCGTTTTTGCATTTTCGTTTTTTGCTCCTTGCCTTTAAAAAATCATAACTCTTTCAATTTTGCACCTATAAATCCATATGATGGCTTATTTTTTGTGCCACCAATTCTACTTTGTAATGACGTCAGTCATTTTGCCCAAAAATCTACGGTGAAACGGAAAAAAAAAACATTGTGTGACAAAATTGAAAAAAAAAAAAACGCCATTTTGTAACTTTTGGGGGCTTTCGTTTCTACGTAGTACATTTTTCGGTAAAAATGACACCTTATCTTTATTCTGTAGGTCCATACGATTAAAATGATACCCTACTTATATAGGTTTGATTTTGTCGTACTTCTGGAAAAAATCATAACTACATGCAGGAAAATGTATACGTTTAAAATTGTCATCTTCTGACCCCTATAACTTTTTTAATTTTCTTCAAACGTGGCAGTATTAGGGCTCATTTTTTGCGCCGTGATCTGAAGTTTTTAGCGGTACCATTTTTGTATTGATTTTTTGCGCGTACGCCATTGACCTTGCGGTGTAATTAACGATATATGTTTATAATTCAGACATTTTCACATGTGGCAATACCACATATGTTTATTTTTATTTACACTTATTTTTTAAATGGGAAAAGGGGGGTAATTCAAACTTTTATTAGGGAAGGGGTTAAATGACCTTTATTAACTTTTTTCAGTTTTTTTTTTGCAATTTTATAGCTTCCATAGGGGGCTATAAAACTGCACACTCTGATCTTTTACATTGATCAATGGTTTCTCATAGGAAACCATTGATCAATAATTCTGCCTCTTGACTGCTCATGCCTGGATCTCAGGCACTGAGCAGACACCAGGAGGCAGGTAAGGGGACCCTCCTCGTGGACCCAGTCGTGGACAGCCCCCTGAGCTAACCGGCATTAGTTTGGTTTCACTTTAGACAAGGCGATCAACTTTGAATGCCGCGTCTAAAGGGCTAATAGCGCACACCACAACTTGGGTCGACTTTAATGGAACTGAGCTGCAGAACCACACCCAAACTGGAGACAGACGGGGAGCAGTTTTTGAAAGAAATTAGCTCTGTTTTTCTATTCCTGGATAACCCCTTTAAGCTATGCCCTAGAGGCTGTTCAAAATGTTACAAAATAAAAAAGATGACACCAGAAATTATGGAAATGTTCTGATCCATGCCCAGGAGTACTTGGCTGACGTGTTTTTTGTAAAAGTAAAAAATCTGGACTTGAAGCACCTGTCTGCTAGTGATAAATAATGTAACATCTAGGGGTGCAGCAGTCAGTAATTAGTTACCGTATTTATCGGGGTATACCACGCACCGGCCTATAACACGCACCCTCATTTTACCAAGGATATTTGGGTAAAAAAAGTTTTTTACCCAAATATCCATGGTAAAATGAGGGTGCGTGTGTGTGCGTGTATACCCCGATATACCCCCAGGAAAGGCAGGGGGAGAGAGGCCGTTGCTGCCTGCTTCTCTCCCCCTGCCTTTCCTGGGATCTAGAGCCCTGCTGCCGGCCCTTCTCTCCCCCTGGCTATCGGCGCCGCTGCCCGTTCTGTCCCCCTGACTATCGGTACCGGCGCCCCATTGCCGGCACCGATAGCCAGGGGGAGAGAAGCGGCGCCGACAGCCAGGGGGAGAGAAGGGGCAGCGGCACCGATTGCCGGCGCCGCTGCCCCGTTGCCTCCCCCCATCCCCGGTGGCATAATTACCTGGGTCGGGTCCGCGCTGCTGCAGGCCTCCGGCGTGCGTCCCCGGCGTCGTTGCTATGCGCTGCACGGCGCGGTGCATGACGTCAGTGCGCCGCGCCGTGCATAGCAACGACGCAGGGGACGCACCGGCTCCGATAGTCAGGGGGACAGAACGGGCAGCGGCGCCAATAGCCAGGGGGAGAGAAGGGCCGGCAGCAGGGCTCTAGACCCCAGGAAAGGCAGGGGGAGAGAAGCGGGCAGCGACGGCCTCTTTCCCCCTGCCTTTCCTGGGGGTGTATCGGCACATAACACGCACATAGACTTTAGGCTAAAAATTTTAGCCTAAAAAGTGCGCGCTATACGCCGATAAATACGGTACTTCTTATATGTTTTGTTAGAAATGTGTAATATTCTGGCTTTAGACACCTAGTAACAGTAACATGTCTGTATTTGTCACATTCCCAGCTACATAAGATATATATGATACAAGCTGTATTGTGGGCAGGCACATCTAGCTAAAAGAGAATTCATTACTACTGTGCAAGGAATTCAGCACCAAATTCTTTGAAATAGAATCAATTTTCCCACCGTTATGAATTATCGGAAAACACATTTGTACAAATGTACCTTCCCCTGCTCTTCCCCTGCTCCATCAAGTTTATTAGACTTAAATAATTAATTCCCCCATTTGAAATGCTTGTGCAATTTACCGCAATCAGAAGGATATGAACCTGTCTCAGCCTTTTATCTATTGTCAGTAAACTGGAGTTGGAGTTCTCTGCTCGTACTAACACCTCCACATATACTTGGCGTCACCGCTAATTCATCAACATCTTACATGCTAGTGGAAGCTGAGAAGATCTTACATATCATGTGTACAGTAAATTGTCTTGCTTGTTAGTTCACCATAATATGTATATAAATCTGTGTAATTTGTACTTTTTATGCCATTTCATAAATAAATGATACTACCATACAATGCCCAAAGTGAATGTCATAGATTGTCAGAAAATACTCAGATAACAGCATCCAACGGCCATATATATCCTACTACCGTACATTGTCTAACTAGCCACATAATACCACACACAGGGGGAGAGTTATCAAAATCTGTGCAGAGGAAAAATTAACCATTTGCTGGTAGTAACCAATCAGATCCCTTCTTTCATTTTTTATGTCTATGTTTATGTCTGAACAGTTTTTTTTAATAACTGTTATCGTGGGAGTTAAAGGGGTTATCCAGGAAAAAAACTTTTTTTTATATATCAACTGGCTCCAGAAAGTTAAACAGATTTGTAAATTCCTTCTATTAAAAAATCTTAATCCTTTCAGTACTTATGAGCTGCTTAAGTTGAGTTGTTCTTTTTTGTCTAAGTGCTCTCGGATGACACCTGTTTCGGAAACTGTCCAGAGCAGAAGCAAATCCCCATAGCAAACCTCTTCTACCCTGTGAGGAGCGGAATTCCGCAAGCATTCGGCGGCGGCTGCCAGGTTGAATCACCACTCGCTGAAGAGATTCAGCGTGTACACCCTTTGCAAACCAGTTCTTGGAGGATTTGCCCTGGACAGTTACCTTATTTTTCTCCCCTAAAACAAAGCTTAAAATAGTCAGTGTTCAGATATGTAGATGCAGAGTTGATTTTTCAGTACGATTATCATGTCATTTTATACCTATGGTCCCATGGAAAACCAAGTGAATTATAGGACCCAATCAGTTATCAAACATACAGGTTATGCATAGTAAGGATCATTTCAGACTTTGTCTTTATTCATTTAATTTAAGTGATATTGTATAAATGTAGTTTTCCTGAAAGAGGCCATCATTTCATAGTTCATAATCCGGTATCAAGCCATCTTTCTGCTGGTATTCCTCACTTCAGTCTATGGTTTAGGGCTTGTGCACATGACTTTATTACTGTTCTATTAACTTCCAAATTGTGCCAAAATACAATATGGCACTCATGTCTATGGAGCCCTACTGTACCTCCAAATTCAAATGAAGGATCATGGAGGTCTTCTCTTTGGGATCAGATTTCATTTGATAGAGGTATCTTTCCCCAAAAGCTTTGTTCTACGAGAGAATGTTGCCAGTGCTGTACAAAGGCACCATATGGTAGCACATGTACTGCTTGCAGAATGATGATAAGGGGCTGCAGCCTGCATGCATATGGCTTGACTATGTGCATGCTCCTTAAAGGGGTACTCCGGTGGAAAACTTTTCTGGTGGCAGAAAGTAAAACAGATTTGTAAATTACTTCTATTAAAAAATCTTAATCTTTCTAGTACTTATTAGCTGCTGAATACTACAGAGGAAATGCTTTTCTTTTTGGAACACAGAGCTCTCTGCTGACATCTCTGTTCATTTTAAAGGGGGTACTCCGCACCCCTAGACATGTTATCCCCTATCCAAAGGATAGGGGATAAGATGTCAGATCTCCGGGGTCCCGCTGCTACGCTGGAGGCTTCGGAGACCGACCACAATGGCGGACGAGCGTGAGGTCACGACTCCGCCCCGTGTGACATCACGCCCCGCCCCCTCAATGACAAACCTCCCATAGACTTGCATTGAGGGGGCTGGGCGTGACGCCACACGGGGCGGAGTCGCGACGTCACGCTCGTCCGCCATTGTGGTCGGTCTCCAAAGCCTCCAGCGTTGCCGTTGTGAGGTGGAAGCCGTACAGGTGGGTGCAGTAGCCAAGATCCCGGGGGCCCCCAGCAGCGGAACCCCAGCGATCTGACATCTTATCCCCTATCCTTTGGATAGGGGATAAGATTCTAGGGGTGCAGAGTACCCCTTTAAGAACTGTCCAGAGTAGAAGAAAATCCCCATAGCAAACATATGCTGCTCTGGACAGTCAGCATAGAGCACTGTGGTCATGATGTCAGCAGAGAGCACTGTGTTCCAAAAAGAAAAGAATTTCCTCTGTAGTATTCAGCAGCTAATAAGTACTAGAAGGATTAAGATTTTTTAACAGAAGTAATTTGCAAATCTCAAAATGAAGCAAGAAAACGGGAAGAGCACTCAGGAAGCAATATCACCTTCTACGACTTGCAAAACGATCCTCGGCGACCTCTCTCAGTGTCTGCTGCGGGGTGCACATACACAAGCATGAAGCATCAAATATAGAACAAACGAAGAGCACGTACGTGCACTCACCGATAGGCAGAGACAGTCGGGTCTGGAAGTCAGGTAACGGGGTGCCGGGTCACGGCATAGGCGCTGGTGTATGGCGCTCGGAGGCTACGCTGGCAGTTTCGCACGTAAGCGCGTGCTTCTTCCGGCCTCGAGGAGGCCGGAAGAAGCACGCACTTACGTGTGAAACTTCCGGCATACATTGCTTTTACTGGATATGTAAGTCCCGGACCGTCTTTACTTATGTAGAGTGTTCCTGACATGTTCGAGCATCAGTCAGACTGATTGCTGAACTATTGGACTTACTCAGATAAAAAGGTTTTTGAAGAAAACAGGAATGAGCAGGTAGGAGGGTCAACATTTTAGGGCATGGAAATTTCTTTCAAAGAGATAAAAGTCAATTTTCAGTTAAAAAGTGTGTGAAACGGAGTCCTTTAGAAAACAAAGTGAATCCGATTAGATGGGAAGTGCTGTAATAAATAATAAATCAGTTTACCTTGCAGTGTTGGGAAACAGTTTAATTATAGATCCCTCAGTTAGATTAGATGTATTACATTGGGTAATTAAAGCTGGATCAGAGAAGAGCTTCCAGATGAACAATGGAGGCATCTCCTGCAATGGAGCTCGTAATTACTTGTGACAGACCGTAGTCAAACTGTAATAACCATGTAATGAACAATAATCGTGGGGAAGAAAATATGAAACTAGCAGTCACAGGGCACAGCTGACGGAAACCCCCAAACTTCTTGTTAAAGGGATTCTCCACCTTTCAACCTGATTTTGCAGTTTGGATATAAAATATTTATATCAAAAGTTGAGGAAATTTGTAAATATGTTTTATGATTATAGGGTTTATACATTTTATATAAATGAAGTCAAACCACTGTTTACATATTTGAATAAACTTTGGCCCAGATTACTACTGAGCATTTACCAGAATTTAATTTGGACCAAAAAAACTGATTTGCATGCTGTGCACAACATATATCTATTTTAGGTACTTTTATAATAGGGGGCTTTGTAAAAAAAAAAAAAGGGGGTCTAACTAAGGGGGTAACGGAGGAGGGTTTTCCTTGTTAAATTCTGTCAGCCGAACTGCAACGCCCAGAATCAGATTTAATGTTGCACTAAATTTGCTGCAGAAATAAACCCCTGCAATATAAAGTCCAATGGACAATGGGCCTTTCTGGACGGAATTCCTCCTCAAGAATAAACATGTTCATTCCTTTGGCAAAATACGGATCCACATCAGACATTCCGCTATGGAACTTAAGTAGTGTGCACTGAGCAGCAGAATTCCAGGGAGATTAATGGATTACAATCCAAATTATTTCCAAGTGTAAAATCCATAGTGTGCATGGGCCCCTACCAATGGACCAGATTTATAACAATAGCCTAGGCTTTACCTTTTACTGTCCAGTCTAACTTTGCACCCTATGTTAGCTTAGCTTTCCAACAAAAACAACCTATCGCACATTTAAAGGCGTACTCCGGCCCTGAGACATCTTATTCCCTATCCAAAGGATAGGGGATAAGATGTCTCACCGTGGGGGTCCCGCCGCTGGGGACCCCCGCAATCTTGTATTCGCCACCCACCTGTTTGATCTGCATGCCGCGGTGCCAGCTCACAAAGAGCCGGGTGGCGACCACGGGACCGGAGTACCGTGATGTCACGACTCCACCCCTGTGTGATGTCACCCCCCGCCCCCGCTATGCAAGTCTATGGGAGGGGTCTCAGATGTAAATAGGGAGCATGTGTCTTACATTTGATGTTATCACTCTCACATTCTCTAATACTGTTCTCTGAAAGTTCAACATAGGACCTAACCTTGAACTTTCTGAGAAATTGTTGCTCTACATAAAGATGGTCTAGGCTATAAGAAGGTTGCCAAGACCCTGAAACTGAGCTGCAGCACTGTGGGCAAGACAGTGGTTTTACACAGAACAGGCCTTACCATAGTTGACCAAAGAAGTTCACATGCTCTACGTCATATCCAGAGGTTGTCTTTAGGAAATAAACGTATGAGAGCTGCCAGCAATACTGCACAGGTTGAAGGGGTTGGGGTCAGCCTGTCAGTAATCAGACCATATGACACACACTGTATTAAATTGGTCTGTTAAAGAGTAGTTCCCACCATCCTATTTTTTTTCTTTTCTGTCCCTGTCTATTGCCAATCTATCCCTAACCCCCTCCCTGCTTTTAATTTAAATTTTTACTATATTAAAAATGCTTTTATGTCTGCCTGGTAGTGTGCTCACTACCAGGCAGACTTCCCCAGCAGGCACTACGTCACTGATGCCTGCTGGGGGGGACTTCCGCCCTTAGTTCATCTACACAGGGGGCCTCCAGCTGTTTCACCACTACAACTCCCAGCTTGCCCTGACATCTATTGGCTGTCAGGGCATGCTGGGAGTTGTAGTATTGAAACAGCTGGAGGCACCCTGTGTAAAATGTAAATTAAACCATTTTAATTAAAAAATAAATAAATAAAAGTATATTAGAGATATGTTGTAGTACATAAGTACTACAACATATCAAAAAATAAAGTTGGTGACAGTGCCCATTTAAGCTATCATTCTAGCAGGAAGCTTCTTTAAATGATGAACACAAGAAGGCTGCAAACAGTTTGCTGAAGACAAGCAGACTAAGGTAATGGATTACTGTAACCATGTCCTGTGGTCCAATGAGACCAAGATAAACTTATTATTATTACCTTAATCAGGTAGGGAGTACAAAGAGAAGTGTGGCTTGCCTACAGTCTACAAGAATGGTGGTGAGGGGGTCATGGTCTGGGCCTGCATGAGTGCTGCTGGCACTGCGGAGGTACAGTTCATTGAGGGAAGCAGGAATGCCAACATTTACTGTAACATACTGAAGCAGAGCACGATCCCCTCCCTTCAGAGACTGGGCAGCAGAGCAGTATTCCAACATGATACGGTCCCCAAAAACACCTTCAAGACTATCACTTCCTTGCTAAAAGAAAAGTTGAGAGTAAATGTAATGGACAGGCCAAGCATGTCTCCAGACCTAAACCTTATTGAGCATCTGTGGGACATCCTCAAACAGAAGGTGGGGGAGCACAAGGTCTCTAACATTCACTAGCAATGACACTGAGTGGAAGAGAACTCCAGTGACAACCTGTGAAGCTCTTGTGAACTCCATGCCCAAGAAGCTTAAGACATGGCTGGAATAATATGGTGGTCAAAATATTGAAACTTTGGGCCCAATTTGTACATTTCCGCTTATGGATGTACTCACTTATGTTGCCAGGGTTTAGACATTAATGGGTGGGTGTTGAGTTATCGTGAGAGGACACAACATTAAACACTGTTAGGGTGCATGCACACCACGTTTTTGCCATACAGTTCCCGTATATGGTTTCAAGTTAAAAACCTTATGGAACCGTATAGAAAACTGTATGCATTGACTTAACATTGTAAACCGTATGTCAAACGCATCATCCGGTTTAGTCCGTTTTGTGTCTTATATGGTTTTGTCTGTTTTTTTACCCGTACCCAAAACCGTAGTCTACCGCATTTTTTGGTCCAGGTTAAAAACCATATTAAACCAGCCGATGGCTGCCCGGGCTTGCTGGGAGTTGTAGTTTGGAAACATCTGGAGGTCCGCAGGTTGAAGACCACTGAGGGCGGAGAGTTCACTCGAGTATAAGCTGAGGGGGGGTGTTTTCAGCACAAAAAACAGGGGCATCAGTGAGTACCCCTATACGGGGTGATATGCGCTACCTTTATTAACATCTGGTGAGCAGCCACCTATAAGTGCCGTGGGTTTCCCCACAATTTCACCTACTGTTTGTGTTTAAGGGTAACACACGAGGCGCCGTTTCCCGGTCTTTTTTCTTTCTTTTATTAAAACTTGGACTAGACAGTTTTATAGCTGCGCCTGATTTTCAGACAGCCTAAACTATTGTTAAAAATCTTGCCTACTTCTAGACTGTCTAGTCTAAGTTAAAACGGCCTAAGAACTAGACAGTTTTTATTTATCCCCCCCCCCCCCCAATCTCTTCCTCTTTCAATACAAGACTAACTTGGCCGCAACTTTATAGCACATGGACAGGTTTAATGTTGTGGACAAATGTAGTTGTATATGTACTGACATGTGCATTATTTCATTCTAATCTGGAAAGCATTTGCAGATGTTTTATAATAATCTATTTCATATAATAGATGATCTGTTTGTTAGACAAATTCTTGGCCTGCACGAGCAGAAATGATATGCAGCAATGTTCCTTATGGCTGCGTGGTTAACCCTTATGGCGCTGAACAATGAAGAGGATTGTTTACTGGATCAACAAGTTTGTTTTATCTGTATGTTGTAAAAACCAAATCCCATCTGCACATTATGTATGTAGTAATATTATTAGTAATATTATTAAGTGCTATGCTATGGATTGTAACATTTTGAGTTACTGTGGAGATGTGACTTTTTGACTTGTGTCTGGCTATGTTATGTTTTTGCTTATCTTGCTGTTGTATGGTTGTTGCATGTGTTTCTTTGTCTCATGGAATAATATGCCATATGAGTCACCCTGTGAATACATATACAGTGATCCCTCAACTTACAATGGCCTCAACCTACAATAGTTTCAACATACAATGGTCTTTTCTGGACCATTGTAAGTTGAAACCAGACTTAACATGCAATGCTATAGACAGTCCAGATCTGTGAAACCTGGTAATGGCTGGAAGATCTGACCAATCAGAATGGACATTCACTGGTAAAACCCCTGTATTACTGAAGTGTATGCACTGACTGAGGTCTGGTAGCGCCCCCTACAGTACAGGCAGATACTACATGTTCTGTACACTTTACCTGTACCAGGGTTACCTGCTCCTTTGGATACCAGGTTGGGGCGACTCCATGCTACTTTTTTAGGACACTGTACTGTACAGGACCGCGAAAAAGCTCCTTTCCTCTACATAGACCAGTGTTTCCCAAGCAGGGTGCCCCCAGCTGTTGCAAAACTGCAACTCCCAGCATGCCCGGACAGCCATTGGCTGTCCGGGCATGCCGAGAGTTGTAGTTTTGCAACAGCTGGAGGCTCCCTGCTTGGGAAACAGACATAGACAGTGATTTACAGCTCCCAGCAGATCTTTCTTACTTTTATATATAAGGACTTGTTTTATCTGTATTAGTTATCTACTTATTTTTCTTTATTCCTCCCTTTTTCCTATTTTTGGATGACATTTTGGGAATTTAGAACCAATTACCAGGTTTCCATAGAGTTAAGTCTCAACATACGATGGTTTCAACATACAATGGTCATCCTGGAACCGATTAATATTGTAACTTGAGGGACCACTATATTTAAATGTTTCTCTATACAGTACAGTGAAAAAATAGCCACTCGACGCAGCACTGTTTAGAGGAACAAATAGCTTGTGAAAACATTAGTAATTAGCCTCGGTGACGATAATTACAGTAACATGCCTTATGAGCTCCGCAGGGAATTCTTTTTCCCAGACCATCTTGCAGTTTTCTTTTTTTTGCTCAATTCTGTGAGAACTATTAGAAGAAATAAACCATTGTAAGACTACTGGTCTCTTCTCGTTGATGACTGACTGGTAAGTGGTGTGCCCTGACCATTTAGTGGTTTCCAGTTGTGGACCGCAGAGTTCTCAATGGTGAATTCTAGAAGAATAAACACAAGCACAATTGTGTATATCATAAAAAACCTATTAGAATAGATATTCAGTTACAATATGTAATGATATGTGTAAGAAAACACATTTTTATTACAGTGCACAGTAAGAAAGGGGTTCACTGACACCTACAGTGTCTTTTATTGCCCCGTGTTGTCATACATTGGTCATCTATTGTAAGGCACTTCATCAGGATGCGGGATTCACTTCTCTACCAAACATAAGTCATTTTCTATGTAGTGTGCTGTTCCATGCATGCTCAGTAGGTAATACTTATACTACAATGGGGAAAGTGAAGCTGACCCACAGACGCTGTTGATTGCTGGGCTCTGTAGTTTGCAGCATGTAGCAGAAACAACAGACATGTCCTACAGTCTTACAAGTACAAAAGAAAAATAAATGCTGCATAGTCAACACATTAGTCATGGCAACAGAATGAAAGGGGTATTCCAGGCAAAAACTTTTTTATATATATCAACTGGCTCCGGAAAGTGAAACAGATTTGTAAATTACTTCCATTAAAAAATCTTAATCCTTCCAATAGTTATTAGCTTCTGAAGTTGAGTTGCTGTTTTCTGTCTAACTGCTTTCTGATGACTCACGTCCCGGGAGCTATCCAGCTCCTATGGGGATATTTTCCCATCATGCAAGGGATATTCTCCCATCATGCACAGCTCCCGGGACGTGACATCATCATTGAACAGTTAGACAGAAAACTTCAGAAGCTAATAATTATTGGAAGGATTAAGATTTTTTTAATAGAAGTAATTTACAAATCTGTTTAACTTTCCGGAGCCAGTTGATATATATAAAAAAAAAAGTTTTTGCCTGGAATACCCCTTTAAATTGCCGTCGGAGGCTTAGAATATTTTTTCTACAATTTTTTTTTAATAAATGGGAAATTACTTTTAACCCCTTAACTACCACAGATGTAAATGTATGTCCAGGTGTGGAGGTACTTCGCTCACCAGGATGTACATTTTCATCCTGTATATGACCGTGAGCACCGCTATCAGCAGCTGGGGACCTGCGGGTAACGGGGGACATCAGCGATCGTGCTGATGTCCTCCATTAAACCCTCAGATGCCGTGATCAATACAGATCACGGCATCTGCGGCAAAGCGCATGTTTAAATAGATGATTGGATCGTCTGCGGCGCTGCTGCAAAGATCTGATCTTCTAAAATGGCGACCAGAGGTCCCCTCACTTGCCTCTGGCTGTCTCCTGAGGTCTTCTGCCCTGGTCTGAGATCGAGCTGACCAGAGCAGAAGATCGCCGATAATACTGATCAGTGCTATGCCCTATGCAGAGCACTGAACAGTATTAGCAATCAAATGATTGCTATAAATAGTATACTATGGGGACCAAAAAGTGTAAAAAAAAAAAAAAGTTTAAAAATAAAAAGTAAAAACTATTTTTTTTTCAATAAAAATGGAAATTGTCCCTTTCTTCCATTTTACCCTCAAAAAGCGTAATTTTTTTTAATAAACATATTTGGTATCGCTGCATGTGTAAATATCCAAATTATCAAAATATTATGTTAAAGATCCTGTACGGTGAACGGCGTAAATGTAAAAAAAAAAAAAAAAAGTCCAAAATTATTCCTTTTTGTCACATTTTATTCCCCCAAAAATTTTATGTAGGCAAATGTGGTATCAGTAAAAAGAACAGATCACAGAACAAAAATTTGGCCCTCATACTGCCTCATATACAGAAGACTGAAAAAGTTATAGGTGGTCAAAATAGGGTGATTTTAAACATACTGATTTTGTACAAAAAGTTTTTGATTTTTTTTTTATGCGGTACAATAATAGAAAAGTATGTAATCATGGATAGCATTTTAATCATATGGACCCACAGAATAAAGAAAACATATCATTTGCTAAATTGTGGTCTTTATTTAAATTTTCTCCCTAAAAAAAAATAGTTTTTGGGTTCGCCGTATATTTTATGGTAAAATGAGAGGTGTCATTACAAGTACAATTGGACACGCGAAAAACAAGCCCTTATATGGGTCTGGGGATGGAAATATAAAAGAGTTATGGATTTTAGAATGCGAGGAGGAAAAAATGTAAACGCAAAAATAAAATTGGCCTGGTCCTTAAGGGGTTAATTTGCCATCTCTTATGTTATCTCATACCAATCTTTTATTGAGTTTGTCAATATTTCCAGACTGTGGGAAGAAACAAAAGAACTAGATGTAAACTTGCAAATTCAAGTTACCAAATAACTTACCCCATTCATGCTTAACATTGAATTTGCAGCTATCACTTCTGCAGGAAGGCTATTCCATGCATCCACTACTCTCTCAGTAAAGTAATACTTCCTGATATTACTTTTAAACCTTTGCCCCTGTAATTTAAAACTATGTCCTCTTGTGGTAGTTTTTCTTCTTATAAATATGCTCTCCTCCTTTACCGTGTTGATTCCCTTTATGTATGTAAAAGTCTCTATCATATTCCCTCTGTCTCTTTCTTCCAAGACTCCAAATACCCAAGCATTCTATGAAGGCATGTTTTAAAGAGCTTTATTTCTAGAAATGTCATGTTTTGTAATACAGACGTAATTGTCAAGACATGACCCGAATTGCCAAAGGGGAAGAACAATTTGCAAGTGATTTGTATGATCCATAGTCCACCATGACTGTATCATCTGCCACAGCTATATACCGTATATCTTATCCTGGGAATCATGAACAGATTTCTACATGTAAAAAGACTCTTCAGCTCTGGCAGATTCAGATTTCATTCTGCAGGGATAATAACCAAGATATCAGTGGGGACTGATGAGAAAATCGGTTCCAACCATTCAATCAGCTTCTTTTGAGACCATTCTTCAGCCTTTGTCAGAATTATCTAAGACATTTCATAAAGTGTGTCATTAGGGCAGATTCTGACAATGTATGGAAAAGTCTCAAAAGACAACTCTACATGGCATTTGTTTGTTATCTTTTCATCTGTGTGGGTTTCTTCTAGGTTACTATTTACAATCAGTTTGCCTCCAGCTGTTTCAAAACTACAATGCCCAGCATTCTGGGAATTGTAGTTTTGCAACAGCTGGAGTCACACTGGTTGGGAAATACTGCTCTAGGTACTCAGGATTTGCCTAAAAAAATGTTTTCTTTGTCTGAAATATAGACAGTCATTTGAGGCAATACAGGACATGAATGTTTTACACAGTTGAACAAAGCTCCATCAAGATCAACCTATATACCTACTGTATCCCTACTGTGTTCCAGTAAAATCCAGGAAAAAGCCCTTATGAGACTGATGTCAATTGTCTCATACCAGGGGAAAATACATTTACCAACTCCAATATGGCATCAGAATAAATCCCTGAATCAATGATCTGGCTATATATATATATATATATATATATATATATATATATATATGTATATATATTATCCACAACCTGTGATATTATTATTCTCAACTTTTATTGAGTTCACCATGACCACTATGAGAGTTCCATAGTCTCACTTCTCTTACAGTAAAGAACCCTTGTCTGTGCTGGTGTAGAAACCTTCTTTTCTTTAGACATAGAATAATACTTATGTGTATTATGCCAGAAAATTCTTCATACCTCTTTAACCATGGCACTTCCATCATGTTCTTGTGAGGTTAGACAGTTGCTTATATTACATTAGTCACACTGTTATCAGTGAAGCAGTTATGAAATGTCAACCTTTCATCACCATTTTTGAGTTTTTATAGAGAACATTGTTAATGCCTTGCTTTTCTTATCTTCATTCTTCCTGAGTTACCGCTATAAGTAACTTGTAAATTGGGGCCAAAAGTGTTGACCTATTGTATTTCAGGAAAAGATTGTAGTGAGTGAAGTTGGTTATCGCTTTGACATAGCAGGATTTTTATTTGGGCTAAATTCTTTATTAACCCCTTCAGGACCAAGCCCATTTTGGCCTTAAGGACCAGAGCGTTTTTTGCACATCTGACCACTGTCACTTTAAACATTAATAACTCTGGAATGCTTTTAGTTATCATTCTTATTCCGAGATTGTTTTTTCGTGACATATTCTACTTTAACGTAGTGGTAACATTTTTTGGTAACTTGCATCCTTTCCTTGTGAAAAATCCTAAAATTTGATGAAAAATTTGAAAATTTTGCATTTTTCTAACTTTGAAGCTCTCTGCTTGTAAGGAAAATGTATATTACAAATAAAAAAAAAATTTATTCACATATACAATATGTCTACTTTATGTTTGCATCATAAAAGTGACGAGTTTTGGAAGACACCAGAGGGCTTCAAAGTTCAGCAGCAATTTTCCAATTTTTCACAAAATTTTCAAACTCACTATTTTTCAGGGACCAGTTCAGGTTTGAAGTGGATTTGAAGGGTCTTCTTATTAGAAATACCCCACAAAAGACCCCATTATAAAAACTGCACCCCCCAAAGTATTCAAAATGACATTCAGTCATCATTTTAACCCTTTAGGTGTTTCACAGGAATAGAAGCAAAGTGAAGGAGAAAATTCACAATCTTCATTTTTTACACTCGCATGTTCTTGTAGACCCAATTTTTTAATTTTTACAAGGGGTAAAAGGAGAAAATGTATACTTATATTTGTAGCCTGATTTCTCTCGAGTAAGCACATACCTCATATGTCTATGTTAAGTGTTCGGCGGGCGCAGTAGAGGGCTCAGAAGGGAAAGAGCGATAAGGGGATTTTGGAGAGTACGTTTTTCTGAAATGGTTTTTGGGGGGCATGTTGCATTTAGGAAGCCCCTATGGTGCCAGAACAGCAAAAAACCCTCACATGGCATACCATTTTGGAAACTAGACCCCTTGAGGAACATAACAAGGAATAAAGTGAGCCTTAATACCCCACAGGTGTTTCACGACTTTTGCATATGTAAAAAAAAAATATTTTTTTTCACTAAAATGTGTGTTTCCCCCCAAATTTCACATTTTTCCAAGGTTTAATAGCAGGAAATACCCCCCAATATTTGTAACCCCTTCTCTTCTGAGTATGGAGGTACCCCATAAGTTGACCTGAAGTGCACTATGGGCGAACTACAATGCTCAGAAGAGAAGGAGTCATATTTGGCTTTTTGAGAGCAAATTTTGCTCGGGGGGCATGTCGCATTTAGGAAGCCCCTATGGTGCCAGAACAGCAAAAAATACCCACATGGCATACCATTTTGGAAACTAGACCCCTTGAGGAATGTAATAAGGAATAAAGTGAGCCTTATTAACCACAGGTGTTTCACGACTTTTGCATATGTAAAAAAAAAAAAAAAAAAAATTCCACTAAAATGTGTGTTTCCCCCCTAATTTCACCTTTTTGCAAGGGTTAATAGCAGAAAATACCCCCCAAAATTTGTAACCCCATCTCTTCTGAGTATGGAGGTACCCCATAAGTTGACCTGAAGTGCACTATGGGCGAACTACAATGCTCAGAAGAGAAGGAGTCATATTTGGCTTTTTGAGAGCAAATTTTGCTCGGGGAGCATGTCGCATTTAGGAAGCCCCTAAGGTGTCAGAACAGCAAAAAAAACCACACATGGCATACCATTTTGGAAACTAGACCCCTTGAGGAACGTAACAAGGGGTACAGTGAGCATTTGCCCCCCACTGGTGTCTGACAGATCTTTGGAACAGTGGGCTGTACAAGTTTTCATTTTCATGGACCACTGTTCCAAAGATCCGTCAGACACCTGTGGGGGGTAAATTCTCACTGCACCCCTCATTACATTCCGTGAGGGGTGTCGTTTCCGAAATGGGGTCACATGTGGGGTTTTTTTTTTTTTGCGTTTGTCAAAACCGCTGTAACAATCAGCCACCCCTGTGCAAATCACCTCAAATGTACATGGTGTGCTCTCCCTTCTGGGCCTTGTTGTGCGCCCCCAGAGCACTTTGCGCTCACATATGGGGTATCTCTGTAGTCGGGAGAAATTGCGTTACAAATTTTGGGGGGCTTTTTTCCCTTTTACCTCTTGTGAAAATGTAAAGTATAGGGCAACATCAGCATGTTAGTGTAAAAAATAAAAAAATTTTACACTAACATTCTGGTGTAGACCCCAACATTTCCTTTTCATGAAGGGTTAAAGAAGAAAATACCCCCCAAACCTTGTAACACAATTTCTCCCGAGTACGGCGATACCCCATATGTGACCCTAAACTGTTGCCCTGAAATACGACAGGGCTCCAAAGTGAGAGCGCCATGTGCATTTGAGGCCTAAATTAGGGATTTGCATAGGGGTGGACATAGGGGTATTCTACGCCAGTGATTCCCAAACAGGGTGCCTCCAGCTGTTGCAAAACTCCCAGCATGCCTGGACAGTCAACGGCTGTCCGACAATACTGGGAGTTGTTGTTTTTCAACAGCTGGAGGCTCTGCTTTGGAAACAGTGGTGTACCGGATGTTCTTATTGGGGGAGGGGGGCTGTTTAGGGGTATGTGTATATGTAGTGTTTTTAACTTTTTATTTTATTTTGTGTTAGTGTAGTGTAGTGTTTTTAGGGTACAGTCACATGGGCGGGGGGTTACAGCGAGTTTCCCAGCGCAAAATTTGCTGCATCTCAAGATGCGAGAAACCCACTGTAAAAGCCTCGCCCATGTGAATGTACCCTGTACATTCACGGGGGTGGCGGGGCGGGGGGGCTTGCATCAGCTGTTGCAAAACCACAACTCCCAGCATGCATGGTCTGTTAGTGCATGCTGGGAGTCATAGTTTTGCAACAGCTGGAGGCACACAGGTTAGGAAACACTGAGTTAGAAACAGACAATGTTTCCCAACCAGTGTGTCTCCAGTTGTTGCAAAACTACAACTCCCAGCATGCCCAGACAGCTGAAGGGCATGCTGGGAGTTGTAGTTCGGCAACATCTGAAGGGCCAGATGTTGCTGAACTAAAACTCCCAGCATGCCTGGACAGTCAGTGCATACTGGGAGTTGTAGTTTTGCAACAGCTGGAAGAGCACAGATTGGAGACCATTATACAATGGTCTCCAAACTGGGGCCCTCCAGATGTTGCAAAACTACAACTCCCAGCATGCATGGTCTTTTAGTGCATGCTGGGAGTTATAGTTTTGCAACAGCTGGAGGCACACAGGTTAGGAAACACTGAGTTAGAAACAATGTTTCCCAACCAGTGTGTCTCCAGCTGTTGCAAAACTACAACTCCCAGCATGCCCAGACAGCTGAAGGGCATGCTGGGAGTTGTAGTTCGGCAACATCTGAAGGGCCAGATGTTGCTTAACTAAAACTCCCAGCATGCCTAGACAGTCAGTGCATGCTGGGAGTTGTAGTTTTGCAACAGCTGGAAGAGCACAGATTGGAGACCATTATACAATGGTCTCCAAACTGGGGCCCTCCAGATGTTGCAAAACTACAACTCCCAGCATGCCCGGACAGCCAAAGGCTGTCTAGGCATGCTGGGAGTTGTAGTTTTCAGACTCCTAGAAGCAGCAGTGAAGATCTTCACTGCTGCCTCTGAGGACTACATACTTACCCGTCGCTGCTCGTCCACGTGGCCGGTCCCGCGCTGCTCCTCGGTCCCGCCGCTGGATCAGGTAAGTCCGCCGGTCCCCTCGTGTCCCCCCCCCCTATCCTGCAGGTCCCCGCGAGCCCCTGCAGCGCTTCGTCCCCCGTTCTGCCCGACTTCCAGGGGCGGGCAGTGCGGGGGATCTGAACTTTCACCCCAGATCACTGTGATTGGTCCACAGGGACCAATCACAGTGATCGCTGACCAGGACCATCAATTGATGGTCCTGGGGGTGAAGCAGAAGTTGTCCCCTGCTGGAAACAGCGGGACTTCTGCCAGTTAACCCATGCGATGCTGCGCAGCGCCGGGTTAACTGCATGTCATTTATAAACGCCGGGATGCGCGAACGCACTGCACAACCCGGCGTTTATATATATGACATTCTGCGGGAAGGGGTTAAAATAGTATCCGGCATTGCCTAGTCTTTCTACCTTAATCTTGTGGGAAAGAATAAGCAACAATGAGGCTCTTGTCCTCCTAGCCAGTCCTCATATTCCGACCTTATAACTCAACCTCATATCCCGTCCTCATATCCCGTCCTCATATCCTGTCCTCATATCCCAACCTCATATCCCAACCTCATATCCCGACCTTATATCCCAACTTTATCTCCTTTCCTCATATCAAGACTTCATATCCTGTCCTCATATCCCATCCTCATATCCCGACCTCATATTAAGACCTCATATCCTGTCCTCATATCCCGACCTCATGTTTTTATCCTCTTATCCTGTCCGGATATCCGGACTTCATATCCAGTCCTACCACTAACAATTATCTGCACCTACCTGACAGACAGTCAGCAGAATGTCCTGCGATATCCCAGAAGTCCTGTAGACTTGCATAGGACTTCAGATAAAAATACTCATCCTCACAAATGGTGATAGGGATGGGTTGATTTACCCTAATGTAATTTTGTATTTTTAGTTGGCATATAAGTAACGTGTTCCAAGTTGCATCAAAATATCTTCAGTTATTTGGAAGTTATGCTGGAGCATACATACATTATATACATACATACAGTTTATAAGAGAATACAGTACAGCACAGGTTATAAGAGAATAAAGTACAGCACAGGTTATAAGAGAATACAGTACAGCACAGGTTATAAGAGAAGACAGTACAGCACATGTTATAAGAGAATACAGTACAGCACAGGTTATAAGAAAATACAGTACAGCCTATGTTATAAGAGAAGACAGTACAGCACATGTTATAAGAGAATACAGTACAGCACAGGTCATAAGAGAATACAGTACAGCACAGGTTATAAGAAAATACAGTACCGCCTATGTTATAAGAGAAGACAGTACAGCACAGGTTATTAGAGAATACAGTACAGCACAGGTTATTAGAGAATACAGTACAGCACAGGTTATAAGAGAATACAGTACAGCATGGGTTATAAGAGAATACAGTACAGCACGGGTTATAAGAGAATACAGTATAGCACAGGTTATAAGAGAATACAGTACAGCACAGGTTATTAGAGAATACAGTACAGCATGGGTTATAAGAGAATACAGTACAGCATGGGTTATAAGAGAATTCAGTACAGCACGGGTTATAAGAGAATACAGTATAGCACAGGTTATAAGAGAATACAGTACAGCACAGGTTATAAGAGAATACAGTACAGCACAGGTTATAAGAGAATGCAGTACATCACAGGTTATAAGAGAATACAGTACAGCACAGGTTATAAGAGAATACAGTACATCACAGGTTATAAGAGAATACAGTACAGTACAGGATATAAGAGAATACAGTACAGCACAGGTTATAAGAGAATACAGTACAGCACAGATTATAAGAGAATACAATACAGTACAGGATATAAGAGAATACGGTACAGCATGGGTTATAAGAGAATACAGTACAGTACATGATATAAGAGAATACAGTACAGCACAGGTTATAAGAGTTGACAATACAGCACAGGTTATAAGAGAATACAGTACAGCACAGGTTATAAGAGAATACAATACAGCACAGGTTATAAGAGAATACAGTACAGCACAGGTTATAAGAAAATACAGTACAGCACAGGTTATAAGAGTTGACAATACAGCACAGGTTATAAGAGAATACAGTACAGCAAAGGTTATAAGAGAATACAGTACAGTACGGGATATAAGAGAATACAGTATAGCACAGGTTATAAGAGAATACAGTACAGCTTGGTTTATAAGAGAATACAATACAGCACAGGTTATAAGAGAATACAATACAGCACAGGTTATAAGAGGGGACAGTACAGCACAGGTTATAAGAGAATACAGTACAGCACAGGTTATAAGAGAATGCAGTACAGCACAGGATACAAGGGAATACAGTACAGTACAGGATATAAGAGAATACAGTGCAGCACAGGTTATAGGAGAATACAGTACAGCACATGTTATAAGAGAATACAGTACAGCACAGGTTATAAGAGAATACAGTACAGTACAGGATATAAGAGAATACAGTATAGCACAGGTTATAAGAGAATACAGTACAGCACAGGTTATGAGAGAATACAGTACAGCACAGGTTATAAGAGAATACAGTACAGCACAGGTTATGAGAGAATACAGTACAGCATAGGTTATAAGAGAATACAGTACAGTACAGGATATAAGAGAATACAGTATAGCACAGTTTATAAGAGAATACAGTACAGCACAGGTTATGAGAGAATACAGTACAGCACAGGTTATAAGAGAATACAGTAAAGTACAGGATATAAGAGAATACAGTACAGTACAGGATATAAGAGAATACAGTACAGTACAGGTTATAAGAGAATCCAGTACAGCACATGTTATAAGAGAATACAGTACAGCACAGGTTATAAGAGAATACAGTACAGTACAGGTTGCAGGGGTGTGGAAATTTTATAAAAAAACTACTTGTCCACGGGACTAAAATGGAGCAAAATCTACTTGTCCCTCATGATGATCCACTTGTCCGGGCCAATTTTCGCTTTTACACTCTCATTTTTTCCTCCTCGCCCTATAATAGCCATAACTACCTACTATAAGGATACCTTTTAATTTTTCAATAACATATTCTCTGAACCAAAAAATAGGTGAAGTGAAAATGAAATAGTAAAAGATAATTTAGCAGATTTGGTGGTTTTCTTTTCTACGCCATTTACCTTGTGGTTGAGATAACATACCAGGATTTTTATTTGGGCTAAATTCTTTATTAAAATAGTATCCGACATTGCCTAGTCTTTCTACCTTAATCTTGTGGGAAAGAATAAGCAACAATGAGGCTCTTGTCCTCCTAGCCAGTCCTCATATCCCGACCTTATAACTCGACCTCATATCCCGTCCTCATATCCCGTCCTCATATCCTGTCCTCATATCCCAACCTCATATCCCGACCTTATATCAAGATCTCATATCCCAACTTTATCTCCTTTCCTCATATCAAGACTTCATATCCTGTCCTCATATCCCATCCTCATATCCCGACCTCATATTAAGACCTCATATCCTGTCCTCATATCCCGACCTCATGTTTTTATCCTCTTATCCTGTCCGGATATCCGGACTTCATATCCAGTCCTACCACTAACAATTATCTGCACCTACCTGACAGACAGTCAGCAGAATGTCCTGCGATATCCCAGAAGTCCTGTAGACTTGCATAGGACTTCAGATAAAAATACGCATCCTCACAAATGGTGATAGGGATGGGTTGATTTACCCTAATGTAATTTTGTATTTTTAGTTGGCATATAAGTAACGTGTTCCAAGTTGCATCAAAATATCTTCAGTTATTTGGAAGTTATGCTGGAGCATACATACATTATATACATACATACAGGTTATAAGAGAATACAGTACAGCACAGGTTATAAGAGAATAAAGTACAGCACAGGTTATAAGAGAATACAGTACAGCACAGGTTATAAGAGAAGACAGTACAGCACATGTTATAAGAGAATACAGTACAGCACAGGTTATAAGAAAATACAGTACAGCCTATGTTATAAGAGAAGACAGTACAGCACATGTTATAAGAGAATACAGTACAGCACAGGTCATAAGAGAATACAGTACAGCACAGGTTATAAGAAAATACAGTACCGCCTATGTTATAAGAGAAGACAGTACAGCACAGGTTATTAGAGAATACAGTACAGCACAGGTTATAAGAGAATACAGTACAGCATGGGTTATAAGAGAATACAGTACAGCACGGGTTATAAGAGAATACAGTATAGCACAGGTTATAAGAGAATACAGTACAGCACAGGTTATTAGAGAATACAGTACAGCATAGGTTATAAGAGAATACAGTACAGCACAGGTTATAAGAGAATACAGTACAGCATGGGTTATAAGAGAATACAGTACAGCATGGGTTATAAGAGAATTCAGTACAGCACGGGTTATAAGAGAATACAGTATAGCACAGGTTATAAGATAATTCAGTACAGCATGGGTTATAAGAGAATTCAGTACAGCAGAGGTTATAAGAGAATACAGTACAGCACAGGTTATAAGAGAATACAGTACAGCACAGGTTATAAGAGAATACAGTACAGCACAGGTTATAAGAGAATGCAGTACATCACAGGTTATAAGAGAATACAGTACAGCACAGGTTATAAGAGAATACAGTACATCACAGGTTATAAGAGAATACAGTACAGTACAGGATATAAGAGAATACAGTACAGCACAGGTTATAAGAGAATACAGTACAGCACAGGTTATAAGAGAATACAATACAGTACAGGATATAAGAGAATACGGTACAGCATGGGTTATAAGAGAATACAGTACAGTACATGATATAAGAGAATACAGTACAGCACAGGTTATAAGAGTTGACAATACAGCACAGGTTATAAGAGAATACAATACAGCACAGGTTATAAGAGAATACAATACAGCACAGGTTATAAGAGAATACAGTACAGCACAGGTTATAAGAGAATACAGTACAGCACAGGTTATAAGAGTTGACAATACAGCACAGGTTATAAGAGAATACAGTACAGCACAGGTTATAAGAGAATACAGTACAGTACGGGATATAAGAGAATACAGTATAGCACAGGTTATAAGAGAATACAGTACAGCTTGGGTTATAAGAGAATACAATACAGCACAGGTTATAAGAGAATACAATACAGCACAGGTTATAAGAGGGGACAGTACAGCACAGGTTATAAGAGAATACAGTACAGCACAGGTTATAAGAGAATGCAGTACATCACAGGTTATAAGAGAATGCAGTACAGCACAGGATACAAGGGAATACAGTACAGTACAGGATATAAGAGAATACAGTGCAGCACAGGTTATAGGAGAATACAGTACAGCACATGTTATAAGAGAATACAGTACAGCACAGGTTATAAGAGAATACAGTACAGTACAGGATATAAGAGAATACAGTATAGCACAGGTTATAAGAGAATACAGTACAGCACAAGTTATGAGAGAATACAGTACAGCACAGGTTATAAGAGAATACAGTACAGCACAGGTTATGAGAGAATACAGTACAGCACAGGTTATAAGAGAATACAGTACAGTACAGGATATAAGAGAATACAGTACAGTACAGGATATAAGAGAATCCAGTACAGCACATGTTATAAGAGAATACAGTACAGCACAGGTTATAAGAGAATACAGTACAGTACAGGTTACAGGGGTGTGGAAATTTTATAAAAAAACTACTTGTCCACGGGACTAAAATGGAGCAAAATCTACTTGTCCCTCATGATGATCTACTTGTCCGGGCCAATTTTCGCTTTTACACTCAAATTTTTTCCTCCTCGCCCTATAATAGCCATAACTACCTACTATAAGGATACCTTTTAATTTTTCAATAACATATTCTCTGAACCAAAAATTAGGTGAAGTGAAAATGAAATAGTAAAAGATAATTTAGCAGATTTGGTGGTTTTCTTTTCTACGCCATTTACCTTGTGGTTGAGATAACATGTTGTTTTGACACTTTAGGTCGCCTGATTACAGCGATACCAGATTTGTATAGTTTACGTCATGTTTTATAAATGTTAAAAAAATTCGGAAATTTTTTGAATTTTTTGAATTGCCATTTTTTTACCCATGTAGCTTAATTTTTTTTTTCCCACATGCCAGGCTGTGTGAGGGCTATTTTTTTGCGCCATAATCAGTTTTTTGTATTGGTACCATTTTGGTATTGATCTGACTTTTTTATCACTTTTTAACTTTTTTTTCTGGGATATTATAAAAATTGCAATTCTGTGGTTTGGTATTTTTTTTTACATTTACCGTACGGGATACATAATGTTATATTTTAATAGGTTGTACAATTACGCACGAAGCAATAGCAAATATGTTTATTTTTATTATGTTTGCATGTATTTATATTTGAACTTTTAACATGGAAGGGTTAATGTGTGTTTTTTTAAACTTTTATTAAAACTTTTTTTTTTTTTTACACTTTAGACTTACACTTTTTTTATTAGACTTATAGGAGGAATCATTAAATTCCTCATATAGATGAATAGAGTTCTATTGAACTCAATTGATCTGTGTGCTCTGTGATCCAGCCAGGCTCTATCAATGAAAGAGCCAGGGGACAGCAGGGAACAGAGGTAAGCCCTGCGACTACCTCCATAGTGGATCGCCCACCTGCGATTGCGCTGTGGAGGGGGGCGATCCACCCCACTAGCCCAGCAGGGAGGATTCACATGTCCCTTTAGACGCCGCTGTCAGCTTTAACAGCGGCGATCTAAATGGTTAATAGCCAACCACGGCGATCGCCGCATGCTGGCTATTAGCGGCGGCCCCCAGCTACTGAGAACAGCCGGGGGCTGCAGTGTATGGAGCGGGCAGGAGTCCGGAGCCCGCTCCATACAGACTGCTGAGCACCACGTGCTGGCTATTAGCGGCGGTGTGAAACTTGCGCCCTGTGCAGACGTGCGACCGCTCCTCCCCTCAGCTCTCCAAAGCTAGAGCTGGGGGGAGCGAAGGCAGAGGACGCAGGTCTGCACGTGGAGAAAGAAGCCACGCCGCCTCATCTCCCCCTCGCACGTCTGCATGGCAGAAAGAAGGCAGAGCAGGGGAGAGACAGCTTATCATCTCCCCTGCTCTGCTTCAGAGGATGCAAGTTGCCACAGCCGGGGGCTGCAGAGTATGGAGCGGGCAGGAGTCAGGAGCCTGCTCCATACAGACTGCAGAGCGCCTCAGCGCTTGTCAGGTCCAGCCCTGCTTGTCCGAAGCCGAGCTAAGGGCCAGAAAAATTCACCTGCCCGGCGCCCAGAACTGCATGTCCCAGGCGTCAGGGGATAGGAATTCCACATCCCTGGGTTATAAGAGCATACATTACAGTATAGGATATAAGAAAATACAGTACAGCACAGGTTATAAGAGAATACAATACAGCATGGATTATAAGAGAATACAGTACAGCACAGTTTATAAGAGTGGACAATACAGCACAGGTTATAAGAGAATATAGTACAGCACAGGTTATAAGAGAATACAGTACAGCACAGGTTATTAGAGAATACAGTACAGCACAGGTTATCAGAGAATATAGTACAGCACAGGTTATAAGAGAATACAGTACAGCACAGGTTATCAGAGAATACAGTACAGCACAGGTTATAAGAGAATACAGTACAGCACAGGTTATCAGAGAATACAGTACAGCACAGGTTATAAGAGAATACAGTACAGCACAGGTTATCAGAGAATACAATACAGCACAGGTTATAAGAGAATATAGTACAGCACAGGTTATAAGAGACTCCAGGACAGCACAGGTTATAAGAGAATACAGTACAGCACAGGTTATAAGAGAATACAGTACAGCATAGGTTATTAGAGAATACAGTACAGCACAGGATATAAGAGAATACAGTACAGCATAGGTTATAAGAGAATACAGTACAGCACAGGTTATCAGAGAATACAATACAGCACAGGTTATAAGAGAATACAGTACAGCACAGGTTATCAGAGAATACAGTACAGCATGGGTTATAAGAGAATACAGTACAGCACAGGTTATCAGAGAATACAGTACAGCACAGGTTATAAGAGAATACAGTACAGCACAGGTTATCAGAGAATACAATACAGCACAGGTTATAAGAGAATATAGTACAGCACAGGTTATAAGAGACTCCAGTACAGCACAGGTTATAAGAGAATACAGTACAGCACAGGTTATAAGAGAATACAGTACAGCATAGGTTATTAGAGAGTACAGTACAGCACAGGATATAAGAGAATACAGTACAGCACAGGTTATTAGAGAATACAGTACAGCACAGGTATAAGAGAATACAGTACAGCACAGGTTATCAGAGAATACAATACAGCACAGGTTATAAGAGAATACAGTACAGCACAGGTTATCAGAGAATACAGTACAGCACAGGTTATAAGAGAATACAGTACAGCACAGGTTATCAGAGAATACAATACAGCACAGGTTATAAGAGAATATAGTACAGCACAGGTTATAAGAGACTCCAGTACAGCACAGGTTATAAGAGAATACAGTACAGCACAGGTTATAAGAGAATACAGTATAGCACAGGTTATAAGAGAATACAGTACAGCACAGGTTATTAGAGAATACAGTACAGCACAGGTTATAAGAGAATACAGCACATCACAGGTTATAAGAGAATACAGTACAGCACAGGTTATAAGAGAATACAGTACAGCACAGGTTATAAGAGAATACAGTACAGCATAGGTTATAAGAGAATACAGTACAGCACAGGATATAAGAGAATACAGTATAGCACAGGTTATAAGAGAATACAGTACAGCACAGGATATAAGAGAATACAGTACAGCACAGGTTATAAGAGAATACAGTACAGCACAGGTTATAAGAGAATACAGTACAGCATAGGTTATTAGAGAATACAGTACAGCACAGGATATAAGAGAATACAGTACAGCATGGGTTATAAGAGAATACAGTACAGCACGGGTTATAAGAGAATACAGTACAGCACAGGTTATAAGAGAATACAGTACAGCACATGTTATAAGAGAATACAGTATAGCACAGGTTATTAGAGAATACAGTACAGCACAGGATATAAGAGAATACAGTACAGCACAGGTTATAAGAGAATACAGTACAGCACAGGTTATAAGAGAATACAGTACAGCACAGGTTATTAGAGAATACAGTACAGCACAGGATATAAGAGAATACAGTACAGCACAGGTTATTAGAGAATACAGTACAGCACAGGTTATAAGAGAATACAGTACAGCATAGGTTATAAGAGAATACAGTACAGCACAGGATATAAGAGAATACAGTATAGCACAGGTTATAAGAGAATACAGTACAGCACAGGATATAAGAGAATACAGTACAGCACAGGTTATAAGAGAATACAGTACAGCACAGGTTATAAGAGAATACAGTACAGCATAGGTTATTAGAGAATACAGTACAGCACAGGATATAAGAGAATACAGTACAGCATGGGTTATAAGAGAATACAGTACAGCACGGGTTATAAGAGAATACAGTACAGCACAGGTTATAAGAGAATACAGTACAGCACAGGTTATAAGAGAATACAGTACAGCACGGGTTATAAGAGAATACAGTACAGCACAGGTTATAAGAGAATACAGTACAGCACATGTTATAAGAGAATACAGTATAGCACAGGTTATTAGAGAATACAGTACAGCACAGGATATAAGAGAATACAGTACAGCACAGGTTATAAGAGAATACAGTACAGCACAGGTTATAAGAGAATACAGTACAGCATAGGTTATTAGAGAATACAGTACAGCACAGGATATAAGAGAATACAGTACAGCATGGGTTATAAGAGAATACAGTACAGCACGGGTTATAAGAGAATACAGTACAGCACAGGTTATAAGAGAATACAGTACAGCACATGTTATAAGAGAATACAGTATAGCACAGGTTATTAGAGAATACAGTACAGCACAGGATATAAGAGAATACAGTACAGCACAGGTTATAAGAGAATACAGTACAGCACAGGTTATAAGAGAATACAGTACAGCACAGGTTATTAGAGAATACAGTACAGCACAGGATATAAGAGAATACAGTACAGCACAGGTTATTAGAGAATACAGTACAGCACAGGTTATAAGAGAATACAGTACAGCATAGGTTATAAGAGAATACAGTACAGCACAGGATATAAGAGAATACAGTATAGCACAGGTTATAAGAGAATACAGTACAGCACAGGATATAAGAGAATACAGTACAGCACAGGTTATAAGAGAATACAGTACAGCACAGGTTATAAGAGAATACAGTACAGCATAGGTTATTAGAGAATACAGTACAGCACAGGATATAAGAGAATACAGTACAGCATGGGTTATAAGAGAATACAGTACAGCACGGGTTATAAGAGAATACAGTACAGCACAGGTTATAAGAGAATACAGTACAGCACAGGTTATAAGAGAATACAGTACAGCACGGGTTATAAGAGAATACAGTACAGCACAGGTTATAAGAGAATACAGTACAGCACATGTTATAAGAGAATACAGTATAGCACAGGTTATTAGAGAATACAGTACAGCACAGGATATAAGAGAATACAGTACAGCACAGGTTATAAGAGAATACAGTACAGCACAGGTTATAAGAGAATACAGTACAGCACAGGTTATTAGAGAATACAGTACAGCACAGGATATAAGAGAATACAGTACAGCACAGGTTATTAGAGAATACAGTACAGCACAGGTATAAGAGAATACAGTACAGCACAGGTTATCAGAGAATACAATACAGCACAGGTTATAAGAAGTTTTGGTAATGAGATAAAAAGCTCAAATCCACATTGAGTCCCCTGTTTTTGGAATAAAAAAAACTGTATCATTTTAGCTTCAAATGTCTTTCTCTCTTGAGTGTTTTTGAAGTTCCCTCTCAGTATCCTGATTGTAAGGTCATGTATGGAGTGGCCTGATTGGGTAAAATGATGTCCAACTGGGGTGCAGTAGTTCTTTTCTTTATGGCGGTTGATGGAATGTCTGTGTAGATTTATCCTTTCGTTGAGTTTCCGTCCGGTTTCCTAAATGTAGCGTCCCATGTCTCACATGTCTCCACATCTATTGTCTTAACCCCTGCATATTTGTAAGATGTAACCTGTGTCTTCTACTTGTGAGCTTAGATTTGCTTTGGACTTTATAAAGGGAGGAATCCCGAAAGCTTGTCTCTACAAAATTCTGTTAGTCAAATAAAAAAGGTATTACAAGATACTGCAAAATTTTTTTATTTCCATCATTGGACTAATATGGCTACTCAAATTTAATATATATATATATATATATATATATATATATATATATGTATATGTATATATATATATATATATATATTAATATATACATATATATATATATATATAGTCCAAATGGGTCAAGGTTAGAGTGGCACAGTGTGTAAGGCTAAAAGCCAAATAGAAAAATAGGGGGTGCTTAGCCAGCCAAAGCCTAGGCCACAGGCCATCCAAATCCAGAAAATCTAAAATAAGGCAAAAAGTGGCACTCCAGCATTACAGAAAATAAAGTGATATTTTATTCAGCCATCCATAAAGCATGCTTGAAAAAGACCCCATTGAGAGGGTTGAAACGTTGCACTTTATGAATGGGTGAATAAAATATAACTCTATTTTCTGCAAGGCTAGAATGACACTTTTTGCCTTATTTTTGATCATATATATATATATATATATATATATATATATATATATACAGTGGTCCCTCAACATACGATGGTAATCCGTGCCAAATGAACCATCTTTTGTTGAAACCATCGTATATTGAGGGATCCGTGCAATGGAAAGGATAGGAAGTTATACTCACATGTCCCCGCCGCTCTGGACTGTCACCGCTCATCACCACTGCCCTGGATGTCGCCCTCGATCGCTGTCGCCGCGTCTGCGGGGTGTCCCCGAAGCTACGGACGTCTCTGCTTCACCGGGATCCTCGCTCTCTGTCGCCGCCATTATGTCACTATGCCTGCCGCTCCTATTGGATGACGGGACGACGAGGAGAGTGCCGGCGATGCAGGGGATCCCGAAGAGGAAGCAACTGAGCCCCCAGGATATGTAAGTGACATGGGGCACCGTAAACGGCTATCCGGTGGCAGCTGAAGCAGTCTGTGCTGCCGGATAGCCATTTATGCGATGGCCCCGACTTACAAATGCATCGTATGTTGATGCTGCCTTCAACATATATTGAAATGATCGTATGTCGGGGCCATCGTAGGTCGGGGGGGTCACTGTATATATATATATATATATATATATATATATATACACCAATCCAGTAGGTAGACAGCACAACCCCAAAAGTAGTAGCATATAGTCCTGGGGTGCAGGCAAGTAAGTACAGTCCCAGTCGCAGACTGCATAGATCAAGCCAAAAGAATTCCAGCAGCACACCTGCAAAAAATGTGGTAAAACTCAGTGATGTTTTATTCATTAGATGAATAATCCTATAATAACAATTGATGTAATTTCACTTGTTATTATAGGTCACCAGTCACATAGACTTGCGATATAGGTGCGTTGTTCTACACCTTTTAATCCATTTTATATTTGTATGTGAGATCAGTGCTTTTTTTGCATCTCTCTCACTTTATTTGGACACATAATTTATGGCTTTTAATAAAGAGTATTGGCATTCCTTGTTATACCATGTTCGGCACCAGTCTATCACATGCACAGGCGCTAAGGACGGCACTGATCACGTGATGTCAGAAAATCATGTGAGCGTCATGTGACACGGGGATGCCGACATGGAGCAGACAGGAGTGCAGTTCCGCCCCTAGGTAAAAAAAAAAAAAAAAAAGTTTAATCAACACTTGACACCCTAATGCTGGTATTTTGGAACATAGAGTATTGTAAATACTCAAAATATGTTCATGTTTGTACACTTTAGACGGTGATGATTTTGTAAACCACTTTGTTTTGCACTATTGTTATGATAAACACTATGGATGTTTTGTAGTATGGATATGATTTTATTTATTGTGACAACTATTGTTTTGATTGATTAATGATTTTACTAATGATGAACCTTGTAAAATGCTGCTGTTGTAACCTTTGCACTATGCTTGATAAAGACGCATCTGACATGAGTCAATAAAACATCACTGAGTTTTACCACATTTTTTGTGGGTGTGCTGCTGGAATTCTTTTGGCTGGATATAAGCGGGGGCGGTATGATCAAATATGTGTAGCACGGTATTTTTGTAACTTATGGCGGTTCCACGGTACATAACGGTATTTCTTTCTCCACCACCCAAATCATGTGACCTGCGAGCGCTGTTCTGCTCCCCCCAAATTATGTTACCCACCAGCGCTGTTCTGCTCCCCCCCAATTAATTATCAGCCCAGCGGGGTACTACTCATATATGTCACCCGCAAGCACTGCCCTCCTCCTCTTTGTTGGGGGCCACCGGCGCTGGAACTCTATACTGTGCGCCAGTGGTCTCCATGCTGGGAGTTGTAGTTTTGCAAGAGCTGGAGGTCCGCAGGTTTGAGGCCACTGCTGTACGCTGTATCCCTATGCCCGGGATGCAAAAGATAAAGAAAATAAACTTTAACTCACCTACGTTGGCCACATGCTGGGGACGGGAACATCGGACAGCTGTCAGCCTATCACCGGCCGCAGCGATGTCCCGCCCCGGTCAGTGATAGGCTGAGCCCACTGTCATGTAAGGAGCCAGGGAGGGGGGGGGGGAGGCGGGGAGAAGAACAGCGCTGGCAGGTACATTTGATTAGTTCCCCGATGTTGGGACAGCGCAGCGGGCTGATCATTCATTCCCGAGGGGTAGGGGCCCAACCGGTATTCCGGTATGGGGAAAAATTCATATCGTGCAGCATAAAAATTTCGGTATTCGGTATGAACCGATATACCGCCCAGCCCTATATAATATATATGAGAGACAACAGTGCTTCAGCTCACCCCAGGTGCGCACGGACAGGGTGTGGACCTCGCCCAAAATTTGCAGCAAGAAGAGAAAGGAGTCCAGCGTCCGATAACTCAGAGGATGATATTTATTTCACCAGATGGTCATAACAGGAACACAAGTTACAGAGACCCGTTTCGGCCTAACAACAAGGCCTTAGTCATATGACTAAGTGTGTATGACTAAGGCCTTGTTGTAAGGCCGAAACGCGTCACTGTACCTTGTGTTCCTGTTACGACCATCTGATGAAATAAATATCATCCTCTGAGTTATCGGACGCTGGACTCCTTTCTCTTCTTGATAGATATATATATATATATATATATATATATTACACAGCGATATGTTCATCAGCACTAGTGGAAGTAGAAGAACAGCGGTGTCATTTCCATCATCCAAACAGATTACTGTACATGTCCCTTTTCTGGGGCATAGGAAGAATTTTATTTTGTTGTAACTTTTAGAACTAGTTTTCGTAAATGTCACAGTCTTTACAGATGTCTATGGAAGTAAATTCTCGCAGCTGTTTGTTCAGACCGTAACAAATGTTGTAGACCTATGAATCCTCCTCTTGCTCCATGGATAACTTCTGATAGAAAACATATGACAACACACTGTGATATTTATGTGTCTAATCTAATCTCCACCATGTGTAATTCATTCTCGCTGGGAGACAGTTCTGTCTCATACACGTTTCCTGCTGATGTTTGCATGTCTAGTTAATTAGATGCAGGTAATAGACACCCCATTCATCATTGCAATGTAACGCGCTAAAGTACTAAGTTAGCAGAGTCTGTCAGCAGAACATGGGTTTGTGGAGTAGAATGTGAAAGTTAAGGTGAACTTTATTAATGAATACAACTTCCCTCCACACCACAGCATTAGTAATGCTTCTGTAGGCAGTGTTTCGGTGATGTATGGCGGGCGCCAATGACGACATGTCAGAAAATTGATGGCATTTTGTAATAGAAGGTCATGTCATCCACAGACACTGCAGTCATTTTGTTGGGCTCAGCTGCAAAAGTTATGTAAAATAGTTATTGTTCTGGATATACATACTGTTTATACTGTTACAGGGGCAAACCTAGAATAGTATGGAAGGTGCGCAACGATGAGGCCAATCGGAAAACCCATTGTACAAGACTACGAATGACCATAATATGACTTGTTGCCAGAAAAGGGAGAAGCAAAGGGGGTATGGCCTCATAGAAGGGGGACATAGTTTGTTTGCCAAATTGTTATGCCAAAATGTTGCTATTCTGTAAGTTAATAGGTCGCATTTACTTAGAAAACAGTGTATAAAGTTATGCAAACAGATTATACAGCTTGAGCCACTATGAGAAATTTAGATCATCTCCTGACTGCCTGGACTAAATATAAGACAGGATTAGTAAATCTTCTCCAATATTGTTGTGTAACAGGTATACCCTGTAATTGGCAATACATTTGTCACTTTAACACAGTGTAGCACATTTTCATTGATGTGTGTTAGGATTTTTAAAAAAAATCCACAACTGAATGCTGCACACAAAATACCTTAAAGGGGTACCCCGGTGGAAAACAGACTTGTAAATCACTTCTATTAAATAATCTTAATCCTTCCAGTACTTATCAGCTGCTGTATTATACATAGTAAGTTTATTTATTTTTGAATTTCTTTTCTGTCTGTCCACGGTGCTCTCTGCTGACCTCTGTCTGTATTAGGAACTGTCCAGAGTAGGAACAAATCCCCATAGCAAATCTCTCCTGCTCTGGACAGTTCCTGACATGCACAGAGGTGTCAGTAGAGAGCACTGTGGTCAGACTGAAAAGAACTTCCCCTATATTACACAGCAGCTGAAAAGTAATGGAAGGATTAAGATTTTTTAATAGAAGTAATTTTAAATCTGTTTAACTTTCTGGCCCCTCCTAATTCTCTGGTAAAATCAAAGCCCCCCCCCCCCACACACACACACACACACACACCACCATGTGATCTGTAACATGTCTGTAAATCCTTGCAATCAGATGTTCACCATCACTCAGATGTTCACTGTTGTTAGCTGAAATCCGTGTCTAGTAATAGCCTCAGCAAGATGGCACACAGGAAGTGGGAGTGTGATTTAGCTTCTGCTGTGTGCAGGACAGAGGAAAAGAGCCTTGGCTGTTTAACTGAAACCTGTGAGCATGTATCATTCCTTCATAGGATTTATACTGTTCCTAACAGGATAATCATGGCTCCCTGCTCATCCTAGCAGCTGCATCAGCGGTTCAGTGCTTACTGTAACCCCTACCTTGCTGTGTTGTTTCTTTTATTTTTGCTCACATATCACCTTGCAAAACAAGTGCATCAATAACCCCTTAAACGGTACTCCACCCCTAAACAACTTATCCTTTATCCAACAGATAGGGGATAAGATGTCTGATCGCGGGGGTCCCGTTGCTGGGGACCCCTGTGATCTTGCCTGCGGCACCCCGCTGTCATCACTGCACAGAGAAAACTCGCTATTTGCGTAATGACAGGCGTTACAGGGGCCGTAGCATTGTGACGTCATTGCTCTGCCCCTCTTGACGGCCATCACGCCCCCTCCCATAGACTTGCATTAAGGGGTAGGATGCCCTGGCCCCTGTATCGCCCGTCATTACGCACAGAGCAAGTTTGCTCTGTGCAGTGATGACAGCCGGGTGCCGCAGCCGAGATCCTGGGGATCCCCAGTGGCGGGATCCCTTCGAACAGACTTCTTATTCCCTATCCTTTGGATAGAGGATAAGTTGTTTAGTACCCTTTAAGGGGTTATTGATGCGCTTGTTTTGCAAGGTGCTATGTGAGCAAAAATAAAAGAAACAGCACAGCAAGGTAGGGTAGGGGTACTTATCAGCTGCTGTATGCTCCACAGGAAGTTCTTTTCTTTTTGAATTTTCTTTCTGTCTGACCACAGTGCTCTCTGCTGACATCTCTGTCCATATTAGGAACTGTCCAGAGTAGGAGCAAATCCCCATAGCAAACCTATGCTGCTCTGGACAGTTCCTGACACGAACAGAGGTGTCAGCAGAGAGCACTGTGGTCAGACTGAAAGGAAATTCAAAAAGAAAATAACTTCCTGTGGAGCATACTGAAGCCTATAAGTACTAAAAGAATTAAGATTTTACAGAATCTTACAGATCTGATTAAGAATTTACAGATGTTTTTAACTTTCTGGCACCAGTTGATTTAAAAAACAATGTTTTCCAGGGGAGTGCCCCTTTAATTCTCCACATTGCATCTATAGTAGGAGTAGGAGTTGTGCTGTGATTTGTCAGACGATTAAGGGAAAGGGAGTCATAGGTGTTCTACTGGCATATTTATTTTTCATTAGGTTTTGCTGTGACTAGTTGTACCTTAGTGCTGCACAGTGGGTTTATTTATTGAAAGGCTGTGGTGGGTTTTGCACTGCTGGATTAAACTGGGATTATAGGAAACTTTTCAAAATGTTCAAGATGAATTATGATTAAACTGTGTATTTACAAAACCATTGTTACAATGTTACATTTTATGGAATATTGAGTTAGCTGAAAACGGTGTTGTCATAAACTATATAATGATATGCTGTTTTTGTATGGGAGAAAGCAAGCTGTGGGCTCCTGTCTGCATGGGGCAGCAGCTACTGTATCCGGGGCTCACAGAGGGAGTATTGATATAGCAGTCAGGGATGTGTTGAGTCTTAAAGGGATACTCCCGTGCCCCAGCCTTCTGAACATCCGGTTCTAAAGGCTTTGAGCATAGGCCGTGGTCGTGATGTCACGGCCACGCCCCACCATTGATGTCTATGGGATGGGGCGTGACTGTCGTCACACCCCCTCCCATAGACATCAATGGAGGGGGCGTGGTCATGACGTTGCAACAGCGGCCACTGCTCCAAGCCTTTGGAACCGGATGTTCAGAAGGCTGGGGCATGGGAGTATCCTTTTAAGGAGACGATGGGATTAATGCTCAATTGCATATGCCAGGTTAATGGATAGCAACTGTATTTTTTTCTGTTTATCATTTTAGCACGTTCTCGTCTGAATATAAAAATCAAAATTTTTATCGGTGTTGTAGGTTAACAGACAATGTCTGAGCTATTTCACTGCAATGAGAAAAGTAGGACCCTGAAATTACTGCAGTAAATTATTCTTCATGATAGTTTTTTTTTTACTCAATTTATAAAGTTCAGATTGCATGGAGGAAAAGGGCAGCTGCAGCTGAGAAATGGTGAGAAGTTATAGCAGTCATTTTACTTTACTGTTAATAGAAGCTATCTCTATTCATGGTCCTGTATGGCACAATGACTGCAGCCTACAGAGAGGGCTCAATCTGTTGCCAGTCTAGTAGTGTAGTAAATCAAAAAGGAGCTTATTTTCATGGGAAACCTGTGGAGATCACAAAGATCGACTGTTTGATGTGCCGATTCTTTGAAAACACTGATGAAACAGCAGAAAAAGCCGAGCACATGCTTGCGTTGGCAGTCTTACTTTCCCAGTTATTTTCATCTCCTCTCAATGTGGCATCTGACTTATATGTAAACTTAAATCTTTCATGTTGCACTAAGTATCCTACTTAGCTTGTTCTGGAAAATGTAATAATCATAGATCATAATGTCTTTCCTGTATCATTTTTGACAAGCTAGTTGTATGTGGGTAATGTGTACGCAAAAGTTGTTACATCAGCATCAATGCATAGCTTTACTGGTGGGTGTTCTTTTATTAATACTGTTACAAGCATGTCTACTAAATAAACTATCCATTTGGTTGTGGCTGTCCCTGGTACTTTAATGGGGCTAAAGTACCAATTGTGCAGTGTTTTTGTTTATATAGTGTCACATTAGCTCCGAAGGGTGCCCATATACCTTAAACTAAAGTCAGTCAAAGCTGCCAATGCCTGCTGGCTTGACCAACTCTCTTTCATTTATGGCAACTTCCCGACTATCCACCAACAAATGATGTTGTAAAGAGCAGGGTTGATTGTAATGCATTTTCCCTGCCCGACCATTTTGTTCTTGGACAGATAACTTGCCACTAGAGCAGTCTGGCGGCAGCTCCCCCCTCCACATAGAGGCAGTATGAACATTTGACCATGCCAAATGTTCATGTGTATAGTTAGGTCTGGAGAGATAAATGTTGACTGAAGGAACGTTCAGCCGATAGTCTGGAAAATACCCTAGCAAATAGAAGAAAAAGTCCAGCAAGGTCAGGAAAGTCCAAGGTTTTATTTTTCATGGATGTGTCAATACATACAGAATTGTAAAACCACCATGCTCAAACCAACACATTTTTACCACACTTAAGCAGTCTTACTTATGGCTGATTTGAGGATGGTGGTTTTACCACTTTGTATGTATTGACACTTTCCTGAAAAATAAAACCTTGGAATTTCTTGACCTCACTGTACTTTCAGGTGTCATAGCACAGGGTCTTATTACTAATGTCCTTGTGAAATTATAGCTTTACCTAAGAATAAGAGGAATGTCATTTCAGTGGTAGCACTTCCGCAGCAAGGCACTGCCTCTGACAGCCATGGGGTGTCTGCTCCAGTAAGGAAGGAAGTAGGAGTCTAGGGCAGTTCAGACAGGTGCTGGTAGTGGGGGACTCAGTTATGAGGGGACAGACAGGGCAATGGATTACAAGGGCCAGGATTGTTGAACAGTGTATCTCTGGTTCAACATATCGCAGATCTGGTTGTCAGTTTACTCGATGGGGCTGGGGAGGATCCAACATTAATGGTGCATTGGTGCTTTAAAAATGATTTCAGGGACTTGGGCCTCTAAGTTACTATTTATAGGGACTATGATGTTTCCTCTGGTATTAATATGAAATATACAGATCATCAAGGCTTAACAATAGTACCTTAGTATTGGGTAAAACTGTTATAAAAAAAGAACTGGGGGTATTAGTGGATAGTAAGCTCAACTTTAGCGACCCTGGGTTGCAGAACATGGGATAAGAATATAGTTTTGCCTCAGACCACATAAAGAGTATTGTGTCAAATTTTAGGCACCTGTATAGAGGAAGGACATGGCAGAACTGAAGAGGGTGCAGAGGTCTTAGGAGCTATTTGATCTCAATGTACAAATATGTGAATAGACAGTAGACATTTTTGTTGTGATCTTTTTATAGCTAGGCCTGTAACCATGACAAGGGGGCAGCCTTTACATTAAGAGGAAAGAATGTTTCACCATAATCACAAATCAGGATTCTTTACTGTAAGAGCTGTGAGACTATGGACCTCTCTGCCACATGATGTTGTAATGTCATAATTAAAGAAGTATCTTGTAGAAAAACGTATCCCCTATCCAAAAGATAGGTTATAAGTTTTAGATTGTGGGGGTGCAGCTGACACGCTCCCTCCATGTATCTCTACTGAAGATCGGGAGGTAGCCGAAGGCAGTATCTCCCATAGAGTTACTAGGAGAAGGTGTGTCGGCCGCTGCTTTGTGGGGTGGTCGACATGCCCTTGTCAGGATCCGGACTGGTATGCAGGGAGGACACAGGTGGTGGATCCTTGTGTCAGTGAGGTGATGGCGTGGGCCTACCAGGGGAACGGAATCTAAGAGGTTACTGGTTTTCACCAGAGCCCGCCGCAAAGCGGGATGGACTTGCTGCGGCAGGTAACCCCCCGGTCATTCCACCCGATAGCGACTCAACCTCACTGACTGCTGAGTCAGGCGCGGTACACAAGGATTAGGCAAAGGCAAGGTCAGACGTAGCAGAAGGTCAGGACAGGTGGCAACGGTTCGTAGTCAAGGGCAACGGCAAGGGTCTGGATACACAGACAATGGACACACGGGAACGCTTTCACTGGCACAAGGCAACAAGATCCGGCAGGGACAGGAAGGGGAAGTGGACTTTTATAATGTAGGGAGTGCTTGAAACTAATTGGGCCAGGCACCAATCAATGGTGCATTGGCCCTTTAAATCTGAGAGACCCGACACGCCCTAGAGAGCGGGGCCGCGCGCGCCGGGACTGAGCAGGAGGACAGGGCAGGTGAGAAACATGGGGCACGATCCGAGAGCGGGCACGTCCCGTGCCTCGGATCGCATCCCCTCCGGTGACATGGGAGCATGACCGGAGCGCTACATGCAGAGGCACGCCGTAAGCGCTCCGGGGAGGCAGCGGGACCCGGAGCGCTCGGCGTGACAGCCCTGTTCACAGGGAGAGACGGTTTCCTGTGCAGGGATCGCAGGGGGTCCTAGGGGGTCAGAGCAAGCATGAGAGTTCTCCTTTAATAATGTTAATAAACACATTTAAGGGAGGTCTAGATGTTTTTTCTGGAATAATATAATATTACAAGTTATGGATACTATATTTCTGGAGATAGGGCCTTCATCTAGGGATGTATTTTGTTTTCCATATTTGGAACCAAGAAGGAATTTCTTCCTCTGCTATATGGAAGCTGGCATCTACCTTTTAAAGTTTTTTTTGCCATCCTCTGGATCAACACAATAGGGACACGGTAGTATTATAGGTTTAACTTGATGAACTTTTTTCAATATTTTTAACTATGTAACACAATAATACACCAAAGAAATAAATACTAGCCAACAGAGGTAAGTATAGTAAATCAGACAAAAATCTTTATTTAGAAAAAATACATATATAAAAACATATTTAAAAAAGAAATGGCCCAGTAGGATAACAACATGGAAGGCATACAGCAGGGAAGGTAGTAACACACATTAAAGCTCACGGTAAAGATAAATACCTCATGCTGGGGTACAGAATATAAGACCACGGTGGTAAATAGCCAGACAGGATAAATAATGTAATAAACCATAGGGGTTCGGCATAGACCTGGGTAAGGTTTCTTATATCATCTGGTACTGGTTTATTACATTATTTATCCTGTCTGGCTATTTACCACCGTGGTCTTATATTCTGTACCCTAGCATGAGGTATTTATCTTTACCGTGAGCTTTAATGTGTGTTACTACCTTCCCTGCTGTATGCCTTCCATGTTGTTCTCCTACTGGGCCATTTCTTTTTTACATATGTTTTTATATATGTATTTCTTCTAAATAAAGATTTTTGTCTGATTTACTATACTTACCTCTGTTGGCTAGTATTTATTTCTTTGGTGTATTATTCTATCTTTTAGTACTAGCAGATTACTTACCTCGTAGTGGCTAGTCCCTACAGGATGTCTTTAGGAGTCTATGTAACACAATAGGACTGAAAACTTTCTGAATGCAGAATACAGAGTATACACTGATGTCTAGAGTTTGTCTTGGGCAATTCCTTAGTGAGAAATATTGCATGAAAATGCCATAAGATTTTATTTTGGTAGAAGATTGATCTAGAGAGCTATTTGACCCTGTAGAACCATTATGTTATCTGGGAGATGAATTAACAATTGGAGATCTTATCCATTCCCAGGGACTGCTAGAGCAACTATATAGAGTGAGAACCTCACCAAATGCCTTTGCACATTTCAGCTTCCTAGAATGGGGTACGCAGGCAGAAGATATTGAGGGTACCTCAATTTGATAAAATCATGGAAACAGAACATTTCTCAAAGGCCAGGATATACCCGTATATACTCGAGTATAAGCCGAGTTTTTCAGCACGAGTTTTCGTGCTGAAAACGCCCCCCTCGGCTTATACACGAGTGAACTCTCCGCCTGTCCATCCCTTCTCAGTGGTCTTCAACCTGCAGACCTCCAGATGTTGCAAAACTACAACTCCCAGCATGCCCAGACAGCCATCGGCTGTCCGGGCATGCTGGGAGTTGTAGTTTTGAAACCTCTGGAGGTCCGCAGGTTGAAGACCACTGCGGCCTTCGTCATCATCCAGCCTGCGCATGAACGTCCCTGTGCGTTGTTGTCAAGGCAACGTCACTAGTACGGGGCAGGCCGGAGCGCGGAGAAGAGGCCGCCCCCTGAAAATGGAGAACCCGGAACGACTAACCCTCCCCACCGGACGGTCCCTGCAGCACAGATGGCCCGGACCAGCTCACCCTTCCTTCCCACCGAGGGTAGGTGAGTAGAAAACTAAAGGGGGGGGGTCTGGATGATGACGAAGGCCGCAGTGGTCTTCAACCTGCGGACCTCCAGAGGTTTCAAAAGTACAACTCCCAGCATGCCCGGACAGCCGAAGGCTGTCCGGTCATGCTGGGAGTTGTAGTTTTGCAACATCTGGAGGTCCGCAGGTTGAAGACCACTGATGAAGGGATTGACAGGCGGTGATGAAAAAGGGGGAGGGATGATGACGGGGTCTGGATGATGACATGGGATGATGTATTTCCCACCCTAGGCTTATAGTTGAGTTAATAACTTTTTGTGGGTTTTTGGGGTGAGATTAGGGGCCTCGGCTTATATTCAGGTGGGCTTATACTCGAGTATATACGGTATTGATAATCACACATCTCACAGAGAAAAAAATATATACTGTAAAACCTGACTTTTATTGAACTAGGACAAAAGCAAATTTAGCACTTAGGCTATGTTCACACAGTGTAATTTTTGTAGAATGTTCAACTGGAAAATTTCTGTTCACAGCAAGCACCAACACATCAGTTGCCGCTAGGTCCGATCAGAAAAGTGACGTCTCTATATACGGCAATGCATCTCAGAGCTGATTCCTATGAAGTAATTGACTTGTCAATTCTTTCTACAGAGGCCAGAATTTTAATTTCTGCATCAGAAGTTTATGGCACGGAAATTCTGCCGTGTGCATGGTGCAGCAGAATCCCATTGAAAATAATGGGACTCTGCTGCAATGGAATTTCTAAGTGGAATTAAAGGAAGCCTTAGAGTATTCTCAAAAACGTACAGCATCATACTCCAAGACCATAGAGGTCACAACAAGCAATATCATGTGTTGTTAGTCACATGTGGTAGGTCACCAAACAAATATTCATACCCAAAGGTCTGGCTGGGGAGGTCTGCATGTAGCGGGCATATATCAGATTATATCAGAGACTTAAATAGGAAAAATACAGGTTGATCCAATATCCTTCCAATGTCTGAGGCTATGAAGTGGATCCAAACCTGAGGATCAGAAAGTAAATTGGCTATTTACCCTTGTGCTTTCCATTAGTGGAACACTTGTCCTAAGAAGGCCCAAAGACTGACCCCTAATGTGACTATGTTTGTCCCTTTTTATTCCAGCAGTGACACTGGAATAATCAATCGAGCAGATGGAGCTGTATCTCAGCAGTCACATATAGTATACAGTGGTCCCTCAACATACAATCTTAATCTGCTCCAAACGGACCATCGTTTGTTGAAACCATCGTATGTTGAGGGAACCGTACAATGGAAAGTATTAGAAAGTGCTCTACAACCTGCGGACCTCCAGATGTTGCAAAACTACAACACCCAGCATGCCCGGACAGCCAACGGCTGTCCGGGCATGCTGGGAGTTGTAGTTTTGCAACATCTGGAGGTCCGCAGGTTGAAGACCACTGGTATTGGAGGTTATACTCACCTGTACCCGCCGCTCCGGAGCGTCACCGCTCGTCACCGCTGCCCTGGATGTCGCCGTCCATCGCTGTCGTCACGTCCCCGAGGTGTCCCCGACGCTCTGGCAAGGCCTCAGCTTCCTCGGCATCCGCACTCTCCGTTGCGGCCATCACGTCGCTATGCACGCTGCTCCTATTGGATGACGGAACGGTGTGCGCAGCGACGTGATGACGACGATGGAGAGCGCCTATGATGCAGGGGATCCCGAAGAGGACGCGCCGGAGCCCCGAGGACAGGTAAGTGATCGTCAGCGGACCATACGGGGCACCGTAAACGGCTATCCGGTGGCAGCTGAAGCAGTCTGCGCTGCCGGATAGCCGTTTATGTGATGGGGCCATCGTAGGTCGGGGGTAACTGTATATGGTCAGTACACCATTTGTGACTGCCGAAATACAGCTCCATTTGTTCTACTGATGATACCAGTTATGGAGTATGGCCAAATTTCTAATAGGGACTAATAGGGTCTGTGTGGTTTCCATTTTTAGGGCAAGCGCTCTAATAAGAGAAAGTGCAAGGGTCTCAATAAACATATAATCATTGGATCAACCTGGTGTAATCTGATGTGCCCCCTACTTGCAGATGTTACCATCCAGATCTCTGGTTGTGAAAATGAAACAGTTTTCTAAGTCACTACTTCCATTTCTTATGTATGTAACTTAGAATACATGATACTGCTTGTTGTGCCAATATGATCTTGAAGTATGATGTTATTCCTTTTTTTAAGAACACTCTAAGCACGAAATTTACTTTTATCCTATTTTAATAAAAAAATGTATGTTTTCTCTGTGATAGGGGTATCTGAATCTTCCAGACCTGAGTGGAGTAAGGTTATAGGAATATCCAAAACACCATGATAATAAATGGGAGCATTTATATTACATGAATGCCTTGTGTTCTCTCTGTACTTCTATATGCTTTAACCCCTTAAGGACTCAGCCCATTTTCACCTTAAGGACGCAGCCAATTTTATTTTTCGCGTTTTTGTTTTTTCCTTCTTGCCTTCTAAAATTCATAACTTTTTTATATTTCCATTCCCAGACCCATATGAGGGCTTTAGTTTTTGCGTGACCAGTTGTACTTTGTAATGACATCACTCATTTTACCCTTAAATGTATGGTAAACCCCAAAAATTATTTTTTGTGTAAGGAAATTTAAACGAAAATCATACTTTAGCAAATTTGGGGGGCTTCGTTTCCGCGCTGTACACTTTACGGTAAAAAATACATGTTTTCTTTATTCTCTGGGTCAATACGATTAAAATGATACCCATTGTTACATCCTTTTTTATTATTGTACTGCTTTAAAAAAATCTCAAAATTTTTTTACAAAATCAGTATGTTTCAAATTGCCCTTTTTGACCACCTCTAACTTTCTTATTTTACCGTATTCAAGGATTTGTTAGGGCTCATTTTTTGCGCCATGATCTGTGTCACGCCGAGCGCTCCGGGTGCCGCTGCCTTCCCGGAGCGCTCACGGCGTTCCTCTGGCTGCAGCGCTCCGGTCGGCATTGCCGACCGTGAGCGCTGCTCTCTGGTCCCCGGAGGGGACGCGATCCGAGGCACGGCTCGTGTCCGCCCTCGGATTATGCCCCGTCTCTCTCACCTCTCGCCCCCGTCTGCTTCCTCCCGGCGCGCGTGGTCCCGCTCCCTAGGGCGCGCGCGCGCCGACTTGCTTAAATTTAAAGGGCCAGTGCACCACTAATTGGTGCCTGGCCCAAACACTCCCTAACGTATAAAAACCCACTTCCCCTTCCTCTCCTCGCCGGATCTTGTTGCCTTGTGCCCTGAGAAAGCGTTATACTGTGTCCCAAGCCTGTGTACCTAGACCTTCTGCTGTTGCCCCTGACTACGAACCTCGCTGCCTGCCCTGACCTTCTGCTACATCTGACCTCGCCTCTGTCTAGTCCTTGTGTACCGCGCCAGGCTCAGCTGCCAGAGAGGTCGAGTCGCTACTGGGGAACACAACCTGGTAGTTACTGCCGCAGCAAGTCCATCCTGCTTTGCGGCGGGCTCTGGTGAACACCAGTAACTGCTTAGAACCGATTCCCTAGTACTGCCCGCGTCATCGCCTCTCTGGTACAGGGGATCCACCTCCAGTGTCATCACCAGCCGCTAGTCCGGATCCTGACAGTCCACCTCCAGTGTCATCACCAGCCGCTAGCCCGGATCCTGACAGTCCACCTCCAGTGTCATCACCAGCCTCTAGCCCGGATCCTGACAATCTGTAGTTTGTTTGGTACCATATTTGCATAAAAAACTGTAATTTTTTACTTTTTTTTTTTTTACGTTTACGCCGTACACCGTAGGGGATCATTAACATTATGTTTTTTTTTATATTTTTATAGTTCGGACATTTACGCACGCAACAATACCAAATATGTTTATTATTTATTGTTTTTTTTACACTTTTATGTATGAATATGGGGAAAAGGGTGATTAAAAACTTTATTGGGGGAATTTTTTTAACTTAAAAAAAAAAAAATGTTTACATTTATTTCACACTTTTTTAGTCCCCATAGGGGACTGTTTATAGCAATCATTAGATTGCTAATACTGTTCAGTGCTATGCATAGAGCATAGCAAAGATCAGTATTATCGGCGATCTTCTGCTCTGGTCTGCTGGAAGGCAGATCAGTGCAGAAGACCCCGGGAGACGGACAGAGGCAGGTGAGGGGACCTCCATCCTCCATCTTGGCTGATCTGTTCCCTGCGGCAGTGTCGTGGGCGATCAGATCAGCCATTATAAGTGCCGCACTGCCGCAGATGCCGTGTTCTGTATTGATCACGGCACCTGAGGGGTTAATGGCAGACAATGGTGATCGCTGATGTCCGCCATTACCGGCGGGTCCGTGGCTGCAGACAGCCGTCGGAACCTGCCGGGAATGAATCGAGCGCATCTCCTGCGCCTGTATCACAGCCGCGCCATAAATGTACGGCGCTGTGCGCTAAGAGGGGCTATGCAGCACCGTACATTTACGGTGGATGTCCTTTAGGGGTTTAAAAACACTAATACCTGATTGAAAAGCGTATACAGTATTTATTTAACAAGCATCAAAGACAAAGAAGGCAGCACTCGCCATCCTGGACGGTGCTTTATTCAAACGATAGCAGCATCACAAGTGCAGGCGGATATGGCGATACGAGGCAGGGCAACCGGAACAAGCTGTTTTGTGCGTATTTACACACGAAACGGCCGGTTCCAGTTACCCCTGCCTCGCATTGCCATACCGGCCTGCACTTGTGATGCTGCTATCGTTTGAATAAAGCACCGTCCAGGATGGTGAGTGCTGCCTTCTTTGTCTATTTTTGCTTGTTATATGCACCTTCCTTTGGGTTGAGCACCACCGCTACCAGCTTAGTTCAGATCACATCGGACTCCATTCATTACAAAGCCGGAGCCGGAGACATACCTCTTTGAACTGAACAGTGTGCATTTACATTGGTCGGGATCTTTGTGTGTGAACAGTATCCTATCACTGATAGTAAGGGCTTATGTATAATTTACATGTGTGACACCTCTCCCCTCTGTAGATGCGACCCACCACTCATGGACTTAAAAACAAACCAAATCTGTCAACATAAAATGTAAATATGTGAGAAGCCTGTGACCAGAATGATATGGCTGCCAAGCCCAGATGTCATTTGGAGCACTCTAGCGTGCGGACATCACAGCTCCAGCCATGCCTGCTCCAACACACAAAGAACATGTCTGACGTCTGGCAAATGGAATTCTCCGCCTCCACCTGTTCAAGTTCAAAGTTATTACCAAGGTCACAGGAAGTGAATAGAACAAAATGTCAGGAGATGCCACGACAGGTGCCACATAAACCAGAGAATTGTTAAACATTCCTATCCGGATGAAGCATAATATTACATTTACAGAAGTAAAGTGGAAAATTCATAATATTACTTTACATCATGGAAACTGGCTATTGATGAAAGCTACAGAAACAATATGATTCAGTCAAATTGAAAACAAAAAGCATATATATTTGTTATTTAAATATCTTTTCATAGCCTTTTCTGATTCTGAGCCATTAAGGCAGTGTTTCCCAACCAGGGTGCCTCCAGATGTTGCAAGACTACAACTCCCAGTATGCCTGGACAGCCTTTGGCTGTCCAGGCATGCTGGGAGTTGTAGTCTTGCAACATCTGGAGGCACCCTGGTTGGGAAACACTGCATGAAAGGGTTATCCTTATTGGACAACACATTTAATGGAACATACATTTTAATAGTGCAAAGATGCAGCATATATATATATATATATATATATATATATACACAATGCATTCACATTTTTTTGCATCATGCTGCATTCAATACCTTATAATAACAAAGTGAAAACAGAATTTGCAACGTTTGCAAACATTTTTTATTAAAAAGGAAATCTAAAATTTTGCATGGACATGTATTCAGATGCTTTGTGGCCTTCCATTTCTCCTGATCATCTTTGAGAAGCATCTACACCTTGGTTGGAGTCCCCTGTGGTACATTCAGTTATGCACACTTTAGACTACTCATCGTTCACTTTATGCAGTGTATGGCAGATACCATAGACCACAGGCTATGCCCACCAACTCTTCTAAAAAAAAAAAACGGAAATTCTAATTGAAGCCTACAATTGAAATCAGCAATAAAACAGAATGGCCAGAAATAGTGCTTCTGCTCAAGTACTCACATCCTTATCCTGAAGTCACCTGAAATGGCAGGTACACTTTAAATGAACTGTCAGCCTGTTCACCCACACTAAACCCAATACACTGGGTTATAGTTTGGGTGAACAGGAGTCAGACGATGGGTCACTTACCAAAATCCGTTCTGTAGGTCCAAAGATATGTCCACAGTCATAAGAAAAAATTGTTGCCAGCTCACCGCTTATGTAGACTTGAATCCAAACACTCTGTATAAAATCTGGAAGCCAGGATGATGCCGAGTCGTCTCCTCGATACAATGCAATGCAAGAAAGGATCCCAAAGCCAGGAAAGGGTATCCAGCTCCCAGAAAAAATAATTTTAAAAGCCCAACATTTTAATTAATCCATTTAAAAATTAGGCATGAAGGAAAAAACAAAACACCCAGTGAAATAAGATCACAACGCTGACGCGTTGCGGACCATTAGGTCCTTAGTCATGGCACGCCATGACTAAGGACCTAATGGTCCGAAACACGTCGGAGTTGTGATTTTTAGAATGCATTGTATGTATCATACAGATGTGGCACCTGGAGGGTTCCTTGCACTTCACATTCAGAAAATCAGTTTTTATGGATGTCTTTTTGGATGAAAATGAGAACCGGATTTCTGTACATGGGAATGAGGAAACATTTCCTAAGGAGGGTAGATCTCCTGTGCATGATGAGCAAGTGGCTACTGATGTTGTCCAATGAATTATGCTACTGGTGGCACTAGTGGAAAAGGTCTAGGAATTGGGAAAAGCTGACGCATTGGGGGCAATATTCAAAGACTTGTGTTATTAGGGCTCTTTATTTTGCACCTCAAACAGTGTTAACTGCGCCTCATTTTCAGAAGTGTGTTTGGTCTTTTGAAAATTTGGGGTAAATAGAACAAATAGCAAATCATTTAACACCAGGTATACAGTGACCCCCCTGACCTACGATGGCCCCGAAATATGATCATTTCAATATACGATGGCCTCTCAGAGGCGATCGCATGTTGAAGGCAGCATCAACATACGATGCTTTTGTATGTCGGGGCCATCGCATAAATGGCTATCCGGCAGCGCAGACTGCTTCAGCTGCCACCGGATAGCCATTTACAGTGCCCTGTGTGGTCTGCTGACGATCACTTACCTGTCCTCGGGGCTCCGTAGCGTACTCCTCGGGATCCCCTGCATCACCGGCGCTCTCCATCGTCGTCATCGCGTTGCCGCGCACGGCGTCCCATCATCCAATAGGAGCGGTGTGCGTAGCGGCATGCGTAGCGGCGTGATGGCGGCGACGGAGAGCGACGTTCCCAGGCAGCAGAGACTTCCCGGAGCGTCGGGGACACCCCGGGGATGCGGCGACAGCGATGGAGGGCGACATCCAGGGCAGCGGAGACGAGCGGTGACGGTCCGGAGCGGCGGGGACACGTGAGTATAACCTCCAATACCAGTGGTCTTCAACCTGCGGACCTCCAGATGTTGCAAAACAAGAACTCCCAGCATGCCCGGACAGCCAACGGCTGTCCGGGCATGCTGGGAGTTGTAGTTTTGCAACATCTGGAGGACCGCAGGTTGGAGACCACTGTCCTATACTTTACATGGCACGTATCCTTCAACATACGATGGTTTCAACAAACGATGGTTCATTTGGAACGGATTACCATTGTATGTTGAGGGACCACTGTACTTGGTATTAGCTGCAACACTTTGAGCGCCAGAAGATGGGGCTAAACCTTTAAAAATAGGGTGCTAATAGCACAAAAACCCTAACCATGCCCTAATCATGCCCCTTTAAAAAAAATTGGCTAACAGGGTGCTAAATCAGTGCTAATTATCTGAATATGTGGTGCTTATAGTGTGCGCCACATTTTAAGCTAAAGCAAAAAAAGTGGCGCTAAGTTCTTCTCCCCCCCCCCCCCATTGTCTCTAGCGAGGAATTAGGTGATTGTCTATATGTAAATTCCGACAATTATCAGACATTACTTCTCATGAATGCACAAGTTTTACAGCAATGGGGCTTTAGATTAAGGCCCAATATATACATAGATCAGCCATAACGTTAAGGCTAGGTTCACACTGTGGAATTTCTGGGCAGAATTTCTGCCGGAGATCAAGCCGGCTGCACTAGGACCGCGCAGAGTGCATTGCTGTCCCCATAGATGTCAATGCATTTCTGAGCAGATCTCCCAAATGATCTACCCAGAAATGCATTGCCGTCTATGGAGACGGCAATGCAGTCCTTGCGGTCCTAGTGCCGCCGGATAAATCTTTAGCAGAAATTCTGCCCAGACATTCCGTAGTGTGAACCTAGCCTAACAGATAGAGTATAGAACAGCAGTATAGATTATCTTGTTTCTGTGGTATCTTTTAAGGGGTGGGAGAATATTGTTTTCGAGATGTCAGGGTCAGAACATCTCTAAAACAGCAGACCTTGCAGGGTGTTTTCGTTGTAAAGTGGTCAGAAGTAGTACCTACCATTTGTGGCCCACTGAAGGACAGACGGTGAATGATCACATCGTCATTGGGGCCTTACACTGGTCCATGTGGTTTTATCTATGGTAGCTGGGTACGGTAGCAAGGTGTCACTTTTTTACATCATGTTAGGGTCCTTCATCTCCATATTGTTGAGGTGTATGCAGTTGATCCAAACTGTTAGTCTATCAAATGTTTTGTATTTTTTGTGTACATTATTATTATGTATTATTATTATTACTAACATGAAGATCCATGGCAGAATGGCGGAAAAATATGAGTGTCCCTTTAAGTACTCGTGTGACTGAATAATTGTTTCACTGAATTCATTGCATAATTGCACAATATCATTTTGCATAAACACTGAAATCCTTCATAGCCTATACTTGCTGAGGTTCCCTGGAGACAACAGTGGAAGGTAATTATAGAAAACAGTTTCGATGCTGTGTTATGTAGTGTAACAAACTCAACACCGAATCTGCTCTGCTGGTCTATTGATTTGTGTCCAAGTATGTATCATACATCCAAAATTAACATATTCCATTGGAACATATTTCATTTTTTAATTAACCCCTTTCTGCACCACAGTGTAACTGTACATTGTGGTCGGACAAATTTCACGCATCATGATACAGTTATGTTGAGGGAATGGCAGAGTGCCAGCTCTAATATATGGTTGACATTCCAATACAGTGGCTGGGATCATAAGTGACTCTATTTAACCCTCTAGATGTCATGGCCAATAGCAACTGTGGCATCTAGGTGGCTAGAGAAAGAAAGGGGCTCCTGAGATGCCTATTAGACTGTGCCAAAGTTTACTGCTGAGAAGCGATCATGCTTTGTAAAGTACAATAGTGGGAGTATAAAAAATAAATGCATAAAAAAATAAAAATAAAGTCTTAATAGAAAAAAACAAAGAGTTACTGTTATTTAAACTGCACAGTGAAAGAAAAAAAAAAGAAAGAAAAAAAAAAAAAAAAAAATCAGTGGAATATCTGTTTTTCTATACCCACTACCAAAAATAGTAAACTTGAATAATTTGTAAATACCCTAAAAAACAAGTGTTCATTCAGCTGTGTTTTTTAGAACATAGAATGCACTATTATTGTTCAAAAGTAGTAAAACATGTTTGAAATTATATATACCTGAAATTTCTGTAACTGTGCCAACTAAAGGAACGAGTTATTATGTTGTGTAAAAAATAAACAAACAACAGCCTACTAGGGGTGTAAAACATACTCACCTTTTCCAGCCTAGCCTCCGCACTACAGTCTATCCCGGTGCCTTTTTTTACCTCCCCTGATGATGTGCTCTTCTGGCTCTGCTAATGATTCAGAACATCAACAGAGCTGAAAGAATGCGTCCTCAGATGGAGCAAACAGGGCCATCGGGTGGACTGAAGTGCGGAAGGTAGATTGGGTGGGGTGAGTATAGTGTAGATTATAATTCTCCACAGCATGCCATTTTTTGCATGGCGAGACATGGTAATAACAAAAAAAATGGAATTGGTTCAAAACACACAGGTGCACATCAGTTGTGTTGGTTTCACTCCTGCCATGTCACTTGTTTTCATGTGGTAAACACAGATAACCACTTTTCCCACGCATTTGCATAGAGCACATTAATGAGAAAATGCAGACGTGATTTTGTGGCCACATTTTTTTTTTACAAATGGAATACGCCTGAAAAAACACTGTGTGAACCTAGCCGAACAGTCACATACAACAGATACGCCACAGAAGTCCCCATGACTGTCACAACCATCTGCTGCCCGAAGAGAGTGGAGCCTAAAGTTGATAATATTCCCTTTAATGAAAGGTTATATCAAAGTTATATGTACCCAAAAGCTCAATTTTCAAAGCCTAAAATAGGCTGTTCCTGAAGGGGTTAAAATAATTTCTTCATATTCAACATGCAGGTAAAAGTGAAATATGATAACATCAGCTGTCACCTTATGATGGAGTCATTTGTCACTCGCTTGGCTTCTTGAAATATGCATTCATTGTGGCTTCTATATTTCTGGAGATATGTTTCCCACTTGCCAGAAACCCTTTTCTTTAATATATTTGGCTGTATATTATAATGGCCGCTGTTTTCCAGTGTGATTTTATGCTGTCTTTGAGTCATCTACAGAAATGCCGTAGGTGTTCTGCTCTGCTTCCCTTCCCTTTGTACATTAATTCAGCCTGAAGAGCTATATTACAGTACAGGACTGGAGAACCAACCAAGCCAGCACTAGTTAAATCATATGCATACCAAGAATGTTATCTTCTGATCCTTCATAGATGGAACGTCACTGCTACATGCACCGTTTAGTTACCAAATCCGAGCATGTACATCCAGATTTTATTAAATACTTCAAGGGCATACTTGGCTATACAAACTTTCAAGTGAAGCTTTACTTTGGCGTAGTGATAGAATCCATCAGCACTCACATCCACTGGAAACTTTCCTCAGTTTCATCCTTTTCAGTTTATCAAAACCTGTCCAGGGGAAAAGTTGCCCATAGGAACCAATCAGATCGCTTCTTTCATTTTTAACAAGGCCTCTGCAAAATGAAAGAAGCAATCTGATTGGTTGCTATGGGCAACTCAGCAACTTTTCCTTTGCACAGGTTTTGATAAATCTCCCCCCAGTGTAAGTAAAATCAACACTTAGATCATTGACGCACTTAGGCTGTTGACAGACTATGACAATGGTGGCCATACATCATCAATAGTTGTCAGCCAAGCACTCATTCAGCTTACAGCTACTCCTCCTCACCTCACCATAGTCAGGCATGTTCGGGTCAGACAAGCATGCATATGTGCTAAGAGAGAGAGTAAAAATACTACTTATATCCTGGAGGAACAGAGGATTGGGCATTCCTACATTGAGAGTCTGTACACCACATAAGTCACCTGACCCCACTTAGATGGCAGGTTTGGCTTTTGTGTATGCATACTGTATCGCCTTTATTTTAACTGTAAAAAAGTCACTTCAGGCACTGCATGGACGTGAATGGTATATATATATATATATATATATATATATATATATATATATATATATACGTGGTCAGTATTTTCCTCAGGGAGAGGACACCACTTCTGGTGTAAAAACGGAGATTCAAGTAGGACATTTAGCTCTCCGCGGGCTACTGGGTACAAAAATATGCAAATTAGCTCACCACACCACCTTCACAGGTAGTGTGTCCTGCAAAACAGCTCAGGCTTCACTTAAGAAGTCTCAGAACTGATTGGGATTTATACCAAGCCAGAACTCTCTCTCCATATATATATATATATATATATATCTAACAGAAGAAAGAGGAGTCCAGCGTCCAGAAACTCGGAGGATAATATTTATTCACCAGATGGTCATAACAGGAACACAGGGTACAGTGACGCGTTTCGGCTTTACAACAAAGCCTTAGTCATACACAGGTGTATGACTAAGGCTTTGTTGTAAAGCCGAAACGCGTCACTGTACCCTGTGTTCCTATTATGACCATCTGGTGAATAAATATTATCCTCCGAGTTTCTGGACGCTGGACTCCTCTTTCTTCTGAGCTGAAGCACTGTTGTTCTCTCTCTCTCTCTCTCTCTCTCTCTCTCTCTCTCTCTATATATATATATATATATATATATACAGCCGTAGAGGACGAACACTATGTGGATTCCTCAGCGCACCACTGTGGGGTGCTAGCAGGTGAAGTGGTATAGCAGAGAGATATGTATATAAACAAGAAGGACAAAAGCGTGACGCCTCTGACAGGAAGAAGCATCACACATGACGCAAAACTAGTCTTAATGGTACGCCCCCTTTGCACGTGAGAGCTGCGTCTCTCTGCTCCCCGCTCTATGGATTTCCTCTGTTCCACATGATTTTATTCGCATGAAGAAATTAAATAAATGAAGTGATACGACGTCAAAGAGTGCAGAGTGCAGCTTCTGTCCTTCTTGTTTATATACGTATTTATTAATGTAGCTTTGAAAAAGATGAACTAAAGAAAATGTTTTTTATGGGTTTAAATGCTAATATATTCCATCTACTACATAACTTGGCGTGGATTGTATAATACACATCATGAGTAAGCTGACTTTGTGACATACTTTGGAGAATCCCTATGCCAAAGTTTGGAGTTTAAAAACATTAAGGCATTTTTATTGGGCCAGAAACAGCAGCAAAATGATGAATTGCAAGTGGTTAGCATAGGGCTGGCATAATACTAATCGGTACAAGGAATTGAGCTCATGTGGTGAGTATGTCATAGGGCTGGAGGAATTTAGGCTGACCATGTCCTTGGTGGTCAGTAGGATTTTTTTCTTATGGAGGCAGCTGCTTAAACATTCATAAAAGAGCTCTTCACAGGCCTTTACCCCAGTAATTATTCTAAGGGTTATTTATTGTACAATCATGGCCGTAAATGTTGGCACCCCTGAAATTTTTAAAGAAAATGAAGTATTTCTCACAGAAAAGGATTGCAGTAACACATGTTTTGCTATCCACGTGTTTATTCCCTTTGTGTGTATTGGAACTAAACCAAAAAAGGGTGGAAAAAAAGCTAATTGGACATAATGTCACACAAAACTCCAAACATGGTCTGGACAAGATTATTGGCACCCTTTCAAAATTGTGAAAAAATAAGATTGTTTCAAGCATGTGATGCTCCTTTAAACTCACCTGGGGCAAGTAGCAGGTGTGGACAATATAAAAATCACACCTGAAAGCAGATAAAATGGAGAGAAGTTCACTTAGTCTTTGCATGGTGTGTCTGTGTGTGCGACACTAAGCATGGACAACAGAAAGAGGAGAAGAGAACTGTCTGAGGACTTGGTTGTGGAAAAATATCAACAATCTCAAGGTTACAAGTCCATCTCCAGAGATCTAGATTTGCCTTTATCCACAGTGCGCAACATTATCAAGAAGCTTGCAACCCAAGGCACTGTAGCTAATCTCCCTGGGCATGGTCGGAAGAGAAACATTTATGTAAGGTGTCAACGCAGGATAGTCCGGATGGTGGATAAGTGGCCCCAAACTATTTCCAAAGATATTCAAGCTGTCCTGCAGGCTCAGGGAGCATCAGTCAACATTTAAATGAAATGAAATGCTATGGCAGGAGACCCAGGAGGACCCCACTGCTGACACAGAGACATAAAAAAGCAAGACTACATTTTGCCAAAATGAACTTGAGTAAGCCAAATCCTTCTGGGAAAACGTCTTGTGGAGAGATGAGACCAAGATAGAGCTTTTTGGTAAAGCACATCATTCTACAGTTTACCGAAAAAGGAATGATTTCTACAAAGAAAAAAACACAGTGCCTACAGTGAAATATGGTGGAGGTTCAATGATGTTTTGGGGTTTTGCTGCTTCTGGCACTGGGTGCCTTGAATGTGTGCAAGTCATCATGAAATCTGAGGATTACCAACGGATTTTGGGTCGTACTGTACAGCCCAGTGTCAGAAAGCTGGGTTTGTGTCGGAGATCTTGGGCCTTCCAGCAGGACAATGACCCCAAACATATGTCAAAAAGCATCCAGAAATGGATGGCAACAAAGCGCTGGAGAGTGCTGGCCACTTCAGAAATGAGTCCAGATCTAAATCCCATTGAACACCTGTTGAGAGATCTTAAAATTGCTGTTGGGAAAAGACACCCTTCCAATAAGTGAGACCTGGAGCATTTTGCAAAGGAATAGATCTCCGGCTGAGAGGTGTAAGAAGCTTATTGATGGTTATAGGAAGCGACTGATTTCAGTTATTTTTTCCAAAGGGTGTGCAACCAAATATTAAGTTAAGGGTGCCCATTTTTGGAGTTTGGTGTGACATTATGTCCAATTAGCTTTTTTCCTCCTTTTTTTGGGTTTAGATCCAATGCACACAAAGGGAATAAACATGTGTATAGCAAAACATGTGTTACTGCAATACTTTTCTGTGTGACATTCTTAATTTTCTTGAAAAATTTCCAGGGTGCCAACATTTACGGCCATGACTGTATAATCTTACGAAGAGTGAAAGTGGATCTTCACTTTAAAACACTTGGAATCTGTTTACCGGAGTGCTCGGTTTATACGTTGCTTACTGCTTCTTAGAGAGGACCTCACAAGATGATAACAGATCACCTGTTCTCAGGATATACCACTCTATTCAAACTTCATGGGACTGCCAAATATAGCCAAATTCTGGCATACCAATGGAGTTTGAATGAAGCAGTATTGTGTACACCTGATCACTGTTGCATTCAAACATGGACAATTGGGACCCCTGTTCTTGTTTATCATCTCAGTTATTAGACCCCCTACTGATTTTATATTTATGACCTATCCTGTGGATAGTGCTCTGTATAACCAAAAAGGTTTTATCTTTACATGGGTGAATCTTATGCAAGTTTTTATGCAAGTTTAGCCATGGCGGATTTTCTGCAGCCAGGTTTCTGCGGGAAACAATTTGCAGAAGATTTAGTTGACTTTAATGGGAAAATCCGCCACGGCTAAACCAGAAGATCCGCCCAGGTAAACTTTCCCTAAAAATGAGTGAAACCAGGTGCTATTGGAATGCTTGGCTGTATAGCTAGAGGTATAACCAGTAGAAAGAGGGAGGTTTTGATCACACTATATAGATTTCTAGTGAGATCACATCCGGAATACTGTGTCCATTACTAAAAGCCTTACCTGCAAAAAGATATTGATATAATAAACAGGTTCAAAGACGGACAAAAAAAATGGTGGAAGCGTAAAGTGTAAAGCGTTCTTGACATTAATAAGAAAAAAAAATGCTTTAGTCAGTGTAGAATGTGCCCTAAGACCTGTATGCATAATAGTATGCATGTTTTAATATGTAAAATGCCTTTGAACTACGTTTTACTGTGCTCAATGTTCTGGAACCTCTCCTGAAGGCTGGGGGCATTTCTTTAGGATCATGATGAAATTGCTCCTCCCCCCTCTCCCTTGTCATGAGGTCTGCTCAAATGTTTTTATATTTGCTTAGCTTTGTGCCTAATGCAACCATGTGGAACCTATATGGTGCAAGGACACAGGAAAAAACTGCATTTTGTACATAAAAATAAACATTTTTACATTTGCACACCTTTGTGCCCAAAGTGCATGCTTAACCCCTTCCCGACCCATGGCATAAATGTACGTCATGGGTCAGGTGGGCGGACATGACGGGGGCCCGCAGGTCGGTTCCACGTCATGGGTGGGTGATATCCGCTGCTATCAGCAGCTGACATCTGTCGGTAATGACAGACATGGAAGATCGCCCCGATGTCCGTCATTTAACTGTTTAAATACCGTGATTCATACAAATCACGGCATTTAAACATTAAATGCCGCTATTCCCTGGTGTCTAGTGGTCCCATAGCCCCCTCAATTATATCACAGGGGGCTATGGGTTGCTAGGGAAGCCCGAGACCTTACCTGGTCCTCGGCGTCTACCCTGGATATTAGATTGCTTAGTGCTCCCTTTGGCAGCCCTTAGCAATCGAGCACAGATTTCATGGATCAATGTTATGCAATAGCAGTACATTGATCTATGTAAGCCATCTGATGATGGCTTGTGGTAGGCCCCTGGGGGGGAAGGGGCAAAAGTGTGTATAATTATGAAAACCAAACAAAAAAATTACACATATTTGGTATTGCCGCGTGTGTAATTTTCTGAACTATTAAAATGTTATGTTTACGATCCTGCACGGTGAGCGGCATAAACGCAAAAAAATTCCAAAGGCCAAAATTGAATAAAAAGTGATCAAAAAGCCAGAACTACAAATGACAAACGTGGTACCATTAAAAACTACAGCTCATGACGCAAAAAACAAACCCTAACACACATCCATAGGTGGAAAAATAAAAAAGTTATAGGAGTGAGAACATGGTAAGGAAGTTTGGTATCACTGGAATCATATGGAATGTCAGATTTCCATCTGCTGAAGACACTGGTGAGTGCCATTCATCTCTTTTTACATATATTTGTGGACTGCCTTTCTTTAAATTTGAGCACCCCGGAGACCAGAAGGTGGCGTTTGAGCGGAGAGTCTGATATAGGAGAGAGAGAGCTGTCTGGATTTTGTCTGGATCTCACAGAGGCTCAGCAAACAGGTCCAAACTTCTAATTGTTAGGACCAAAAAAACTAGGATACCAGGGTTTGTATGCAAAATTAAAGAGGCAGAGACCCCTATTGGCTGTTTTCTTTTTCTTTTTTAATTGTGCATCATCAGCAATCCGTTTTTTTTATATTTGCTCTAGATTTTTCATTTTTTCACTTAAGTTTTTTCCTTCTCCCTTTCTAAAAACGATAACACATTCGATCCACCTACAGACCCAAATGAGAGCTTGTTTTTTATATTTGCACTAATTTTTCATTTTTGCATTTTCATTTTTTTCTCCTTGCATTCTAATAGCCATATCACATTCGAAAATTCTTTACAGACCATACGGGGTCTTGTTTTTGCACCACCAATTGTACTTTGTAATGACATGACTCATTTTACCACAAAATCTACAGTAAAATCTAGGTAAAAGTGACATGTTTGCTTTATTCTGTTAAATGTTACCCAATTTATGTAGGTTTTGTTTTATTTTACTACTTTCTAAATATTTTCTACGAAAATTAGTATGCTTAAAATTGTCCTCTTCTGACCCGGTACCTTTTATTTCTCTGTATATGGGAATCACGCTTATCAGAGAAGGGCCTTATTCACATTTAATAACAATTTTTTTCACTATTTTTTGATCATTGTTATCAATGTGCTTGCTATTGAGACGGGACAGAGACTGATAGGGACGTCCCTCACCATATTCCCTCGACCCTGTGATTTTTCCATGGTGTTCCCTTTTAGGCCCCTGAGCTAGCTGGGAATGCTTTTCACCCATTTTAAATGCTGTTTGGAACGTTTGTTCGCCAGATTTCCAGCCCAAGTAAAAGGATCGTTACTGAATTCTGCATATTTCTTTGTGTTTTTGTTTCTCTAGCCGGCTTATTTTCCTGTGGTGTTTTAATGCCAACAAAAAACTCTGCATATCTGTAGGAGCTAGAGGTAATAAAGTGTTTGTAGAGCTGACTGCGTGAAACATGATTTATGATGAGATGTTGGTATGGGTGGTGTGCAGGAAGATAGCAAGCTAAATACATTATAGAGCATGCCTGTGCATTTCTAAATGCATGTTACACTGTGAAATGAGCTGCGGGTAAAGATGGCCTTTCAAACTGATTATATATACAGTCATGGCCGTAAATGTTGGCACCCCTGACATTTTTCTGGAAAAAGAAGTATTTCTCACTAAAAAGGATTGCAGTAACACATGTTTTGCTATACATATGTTTATTCCCTTTGTGTGTATTGGAACTAAACCAAAAAAGGGTGGAAAAAAAGCAAATTAGACATAATGTCACAACAAACTCCAAAAATGGGCTGGACAAAATTATTGGCACCCTTTCAAAATTGTGGAAAAATAAGACTATTTCAAGCATGTGATGCTCCTTTAACCCCTTAAGGACTAATGACGTACCAGTACGTCATGAGTCCGCTCCCGATCTATAACCCGGGGCCTCTAATAGCAGGCGACATTGATCGCACTGCCGCGTGCTATTAACCCTTTAGATGCGGCGTTCAAAGTTGAACGCCGCGTCTAAAGTGAAAGTGAAAGCATGCCGGTTAGCTCAGGGAGCTGTTCGGGATAGCCGTGGTGAAATCGCGGCATCACAAACAGCTTACAGGACAGCCAGAGGGTCCCTACCTGCCTCTTTGCTGTCCGATCGCCGAATGACTGCTCAGTGCCTGAGATCCAGGCATGAGCAGTCAAGCGGCAGAATCATCGATCACTGGTTTCCTATGAGAAACCAGTGATCAATGTGAAAGATCAGTGTGTGCAGTGTTATAGGTCCCTATGGGAGCAAAAAAAACTGTAAATAAAATAAACATATGTGGTATTGCCGCGTGCGGAAATGTCCGAATTATAAAAATATATCGTTAATTAAACCGCACGGTCAATGGCGTGCGCGTAAAAAAATTCATCAATAAGTCCTATCAATGCAAAAATGGTACCACTAAAAACTTCAGATCACGGCGCAAAAAATGATCCCTCATACCGCCGCATATGCAGAAAAATAAAAAAGTTATAGGGGTCAGAAAAGGACAATTTTAAACGTATAAATTTTCCTGCATGTAGTTATGATTTTTTCCAGAAGTACGACAAAATCAAACCTATATAAGTAGGGCATCATTTTAACCGTATGGACCTACAGAATAAAGATAAGGTGTCATTTTTACTGAAAAATGTACTGTGTAGAAACGGAAGCCCCCAAAAGTTACAAAATGGCGTTTTTTTTTTCAATTTTGTCTCACAATGATTTTTTTTTCCGTTTCGCCATAGATTTTTGGGTAAAATGACTAATGTAAGTAGAACTGGTGGCGCAAAAAATAAGTCAGCATATGGATTTTTAGGTGCAAAATTGAAAGAGTTATGATTTTTTAAAGGTAAGGAGGAAAAAACAAAAATGCAAAAACGGAAAAATGCTGAGTCCTTAAGGGTTTAAACTCACCTGGGGGCAAGTAACAGATGTGGGCAATATAAAAATCACACTTGAAAGCAGATAAAAAGGAGAGAAGTTCACTTAGTCTTTGCATTATGTGTTTGTGTGTGCCACATTAAGCATGGACAACAGAAGGAGAAGAGAACTGAGGACTTGGGAACCAAAAATGTGGAAAAATATCAACAATCTCAGGGGCAACTTCCTCAGGGGTGTTGTCTGAGGAAGTTCCCCTGAGGAAGTTGCCGACGGGCAACGGAACGCGTGGGGTCTTTAGGGGGGCACCTGCCTGGTCATTCCTGCATCGATCGTCCTATGCTTTCTTATCATACCTATGCTACATGAGAATACAGGTTGTATATGGGTTGTTGAGATAAATATATTACAATGTGGCAGTTTACATGTATATCATAGTGACGCTGTTTATGTATTGCATTAGGCAGGTGCCCTGGGTGAGGTTCCCTCATTGAGGGGGCTCCCCCCGGTTTGTGGGGTTGGCTATTATTGGCCTTTTTTAAGTGGTTTTAATGACATTGTGGAAACAAGTGGAAACTTAGCCTAACACATATAAACATAATTTTTTCTGTGATATCATAGGTACGCTGTACTATAATCATTAACTTACGATATGCCCACCAGCACAATGGCTTTCATAACTTACGATATGCCCACCAGCACAATGGCTTTCATAACTTACGATATGCCCACCAGCACAATGGCTTTCATAACTTACGATATGCCCACCAGCACAATGGCTTTCATAACTTACAAGATGCCCACCAGCACAATGGCTTTCATAACTTGTCATCAAAGTTTTTGACGGCTATGGTTATATGCAGCATGAGAGACACTGTAGCGGAATTCAACAGATCCTATTACAAGTCAATAGGGCTTAACATGCCCTGGATCTGCCATTGTGTTATGACTGAAGTTACAATACATATCTGAATAGGGCCTAATTTCTACTGAAATTCAGCATTGCAGAAATCAGTATTTAAAGGGGTACTCCCGTGGAAAACTTTTTTCATATCAACTGATGCCAGAAAGTTAAACAGATTTATAAATGACTTCTATTAAAACATCTTAATCCTTCCAGTACTTATTGGCGGCCTTATACTACAGAGGAAATTATTTTCTTTTTGGATTTCTTTTCTGTCACGACCACAGTGCTCTCTGCTGACACCTCTGTCCATGTCAGGAAATGTCCAGAGTAGGAGAAAATCCCCATAGCAAACATATGCTACTCTAGACAAAGAGACAGAGGTATCCACAGAGAGCACTGTGGTTGTGACAGAAAATAAATCCAAAAATAAATTAATTTCCTCTGTAGTATGCAGCTGCTAATAAGTACTAGAAGGATTAAGATTGTTTAATAGAAGTAATTAACAAATCTGTTTAACTTCCTGGCATCAGTTGATTAAAAAAAAAAGTTTTCTATCAGAGTACCCCTTTAAAGTCTTCAGGTTAACTTGTTACTTTCTTTGTTATCATTGTAGTATTATGGACTAACCTGCCATTAAGACAGACTACAGTGCACATCGGATATGGACCAATGATGTGAGGAGTGTAGAGGAAGTTTGCTGCATAAAGATTTATGCAGTTGTATTAATCCTTATGTGCAATATTCACTGCAACAAAAAAGAAGTAAAAAAAAGGCATCCCACCCTTGTGAAGAACATAGTTGTAGGAGTAGTAATGTCCTGGTTGAATCACACTCACTAGATGGTGTTGGACTAAAAGTGCAGTGTCTCTTAACCCCTTAACGACCAGGAACGTAAATGTACGTCCTGGTGCGGCGGTACTAGCAGCAGCCGGGGATCCACCAGTAATGAGGGGCACGATCGCGGATGTCCGCCATTAACCCCTCAGATGCTGTGATCAGTACAGATCACAGCATCTGCGGCAATGCGCATGTTAAAATAGATGATCGGATTGCCCGCAGTGCTGCCGTAATGGCGGTCCCCTCACCTGCCTCCGGCCGTCTCCCGGCGTCTCCTGCTCTGGTCTAAGGTCAAGCAGACCAAAGCAGATGATCACCGATAATACTGATCAGTGCTATGCCCTACACATAGCACTGAACAGTATTAGCAATCAAATGATTGCTATAGATAGTCCCCCAATAAAAAATGAAAATTGGCCCTTTTCCCCCATTTTACCCCCAAAAGGTGTAATTTTTGTTTATAAACATATTTGGTATCACCGCGTGCGTAAATGTCCGCACTAAAATATTATGTAAATGATCCCGTATGGTGAACGGCGTAAACGTAAAAAATAAAATAAGTCCAAAAATGCAGGTTTTTTTTGTCACATTTTTGTCACAGTTAGCACCTCATTAGCATATCCCGAAAATAGAAGATTAGGGCCGAACGGCGCGGCGGATCCGGGCACGGTAAGCATCAAACTGATCATCTTCCCACGCACTACCAGTCAGTACCGCTTAGTGTGGGGGGAGAAAGCGGACAGTTTTTCTTTATGGTTAAAATGGGCTTGGTCCTTAAGGGGTTAAAGGGGTATTCCAGATTATTATTTTTTTTTTACTTTTAAGGCATGTGCCTCTGATGTCAAATTAAGTATGGTGTCCCAGTACCGGATTGCATCCGTTACCTTGTGGTGAGGTCCCCAAAGTCAGGGTCCCTAGGTACCGGTGGGGTCCTTATCTATTGTTAGCCCCTAGTCACCCCTTTTGTAGTTAAAATTATTCAAATTCTAAGTGTAAATATGTATATAATGTATACTTACCTTGTTGTAGTGTCGCAGGACCTGCGGGTCAGGTGATGCGTTGCAGAACTCTATGGTTTTCTAGTTAAGGACCTTTGGAGGTAGTCAGGTGATCACCCACCATGCATTGTAACGGTGAGTGACAGCTGACATTGGACCAATCCAAAACGGCCCTGCCCCTGCCCATATAAGGGAGCGGCGGCCATTAATCTCTCTCTTGTTCCTGCGCTGCTGATGAGGACGGATCTGCACAGCTGTCATCAGCACTTGCTAGGCCTAAGCCCTGCGGCCGCGGCCATCTCTCAAAAACTGTGAGTTACTTCAATCCCTGTTAATTCCGCAAGACCACTGGACCTAAATACTCAAGAAACCCTAATTCTAATAATTTCTGGATAACTCAATGGTCCTCAGCATCTGTCAATCACTGCCGTGCTGAATAGAGACTTTGTTAATAAGACTGTTACTGTTATTGGATGTACCGCAAATACCTCAGTAAAGTTTCACGTAAGTTCAAGTTCATCTTTGCTGTGGACATTCAGTAATTTATGCACGCACCTATCGTTTTTGGGAAGGGTGGCGATAGGCCGAAGATTTACCTCAGCGTATTAACCCTCACCCTGGCGTCACGAGTGACAAGGGTTAAGTTAACCTTTCATATACCAACACATCAACACCCCACCTATACAACACCCCAAGGCAGTTACCACACTTGTATTACCTGTCTGGAGTGGATTGTACTGTTTTTCTTTTATTTTTTTTTGTTTTTTCCATGCCCCCGGAGCTACTGCATTTTTGTGCCCTATGGATTACGGTCATCTCGAGCCTTTCCCAGTTTGCAGAGCAACCTGAGACATTGTGTCACAAGTCAGCTGATCACAGGGGGCTTGGCTGCTTCTCGTCTTGACAAGCCAGCACCCTGTGTGGCCCATCTGTATTTGTGTGGCCCATCTGTATTTCCAGCTGTGCCAGCATTGAGTGTATTTTCAGTCTTTATTTACCGCCCCCCTACTGTGTAAGATTATCCTGGAAGCACAAGTTGTTTGTTTTTTTATGGTAGCAATGTCTGCCAGTGACAATAAATTACACAACATTTGGCACTACTCTAATGATTAGAGGTTAGCTGTAGGCATTGGCTTTCACTGTATTTTTTTAAGTATATACGTGATTTTAAATAAGCATAAACACTGTGGCCCTCATTTACTATTGCAAACCCGACATGTTTTGTCAGGTTGTGCGCCAGATTCTTGCGCATTGTGGCAGAAATTCTGTCTGCGCCCGAATTTGAAAAAACCTGACTAACTCTCCATTTTGCTAAGAAACCCCGAAAAAGGGGCATGGCCGCCTGGGAAATGGGGTCGTGGTCACCGAAAAAGGAGCGTGTTCCTGATATTTCCACAAAAAACAACATATTTACTAAGGTTTCCACAGAAAATGTGGTGGATTTGAGCTGAGGAAAACCCGACAGATCAGAGCATGTGTAAAAAAAAAAAGCAAAATGTACAGAAAGTGGAACCTTAGTAAATACCGTGGAAAAAAATTGTAGGGAATTAAAACCCACAAAGAAACCTACACTCCACTCTTAGTAAATCAGATCCTGTGTGTACAAAGCCCCAAAAAATTGAACATTTTTACAGCATTTCTCAAAATGAATTAGCATAAGATTTTAGTGACAGCTCTAACATTTATCTTGGAGTCTGCTATTGCTGTCATACAGGGCAGGGGAGAGAGGGTGGTTGGAGGGTGTTCAGTGCAGAGAGTCCAGGATACTGCAACAAAAGGGACTACCAGAGGACACTTGCAATGGTGGTAATAATGGCAGAAGAGATGAGGAACACATGGAGTTTGAATGAATGGCGGTAGTACTAGGAACACTGAGATGATTTCAGAGTAGCCCAGCATACCTTGCAGCTTTCAGCAGGATAGGGGATAAGTTTTAGTTTGCCTGGGGGCCAACCGCTGGGGTCCCTGAAATCTCCTCTACGGAGAGCCGGCTCTCCCCGGTAGCTGGGCGTCACGACCCTTGCATGAAGCGGGGGCCGCCACCTCCCTCCATATATCTCTCTATGGGAGAGCCATTTGACTATCTTCAGCTCTCCCATAGAGATATATGGAGGAGGCGTGGTAGCCCCTGCTTCGTGAGGGGTCCTGACATGCCGCTCTCGACCATACAAGAGATCGTGGGGGCCCCAGTGGTCTGACTCCAAGCGATCTAAAAGCTCACAAAGCAATATGCACTGCATTGCGGCTGCTATCTTGGAGAGAAAAAAAACAGGAACAGAAAGGCCAAAAATACACTAGATTTTGAAAGCATTGAGCAGTTGGCTGACCTCAAACAGTGACATCCTGTCTCCTGCCTTACTGTGTCCAGTGTTGCACTACAAATCCCAGCCAGCAGTGTGACGGCAGAATGAGCCCATAAAAGCTATCACATTACTATATCTAGCAAGCTGAGCAAAGCAATTATTATGGTAAAGCATATAAACATATAAGGCTGGGTTCACATCACGTTTTCAGCCATACCGGACCGCATACGGCTTGGGGGAGCTAATCTGCCGTATGCCGCCCATATGTAATTCATTTCAATGGGCCGTCCAGAGTGATACGCTCACTTCAGTCTGCTCATTTTTACCCTGTATGCGGTTTCCCACTGGACATAAAACCGTGGTCCGTCTCGAGCCTTCGGCGCTGCACCCGACGCTCTAAACAAATGCCGGGTGCAGCAGAGATATTGCGGGGGTCCCCAGCAGCGAGACCCCCACGATCAGACATCTTATCCCCTATCCTTTGTCTAAGGGCAGAGTACCCCTTTAAACCTGCTGATAGACTACCTTTAAACACTGTCAGACATTTATAGGGTGCTCTTTTAATTTCTAAAGGCAGAGCAGCTGGCATCTTGTTTCTAGGTTTTGAAAGCTGAAAAGCTTAGAAAGCATTACCTTTGCTGCAACCCCAGAGACCTGAAAGCCAAAGCTCTGCAGTGACCCTGAAAGGCAAGGGCTAGTGCAGATCTGCAGGTGTCTCAATAGTGACATTTGCAGGTGTTTACAGCAGCTAAGGAGTCACAGTTCACATTTGGGAATCTATAAGCATTGAATAACTAAACAATGTTTACCTTAGTGATTTCTCTGTTATTCTTAGGTTATTTTATACTGTACTTGCTATTAAATCACACATTCTTATTACCAGAAGCTACCTATTTCCCGTGCCTAAAGTAAAGCAAAGTTAATAAATAGCAGCTTTGTTGGAACAAAGTTCCACAATCTTGTCAAATAGTTATGTTTTATATACAAGAATAATTTTACTTTCACAATGTAAAAATGATTTAGAATGCAGTAGAAATTGCAGCATTCAGCAAAAAAAAGGAATTGATAAATGTTTGTACATTTTTCAGGTTTATAAAAGTAAAATTTTGGTATGATATCATCTCACCCATACTTTCCCCACAACCTAGTCTGCCAGAATCCTCTGGGCTATAGTTAGTCCTCTAGCTTAGAAAAAGGAAAGACACACACGTATAACATCCGTATTAGCCCAAATTACAACAAATTCTCAAAAACTGTGAAACTGTATACAACAGAGATTACTCTCTCCAAGTGAGTAACCACCTTGGAGTGATGGAGTAACCACCTTGGGATAAACTGGAGAATCTAGAGAGGGGGCTTCCTCTACATCACTGACAGAGATTCTTTACTGTAAGAGCAGTGAGACTATGGAACTCTCTGCCACATGATGGTGTGATGGCTGACCCAATAAACAAGTTCAAGTGGGACCTGAATATTTTTCAGGAAAAATATTATATTACAATTTTTAAAGCTAGATTTCTGGGGACATGGTGTTCATCCAGGGATTTGTTCTGATTATTTGGAGTCGGGAAGGAAATTTTCCTCATTCTGTGAGGTAAATGGCATCAGCCTCATCTGTGTTTTTTTTTTTTTGCCTTCCTCTGAAAGAGCACATTAGGGTTATAGGTTGAACTTGTGGGTCTTATAAACTACAATATGTAACTGTGGAGAATAGGGACAGATAAGAGTTTCATGGATGAAGATAAGAGTTAGAGTTTTTTTATGACATCGAATCACCACAAATCACACAAGGTAGCTAACAAGTTTTGGGCTCATATGGCTCTTAGTTATGGTTGCCAATGTTGCCTTATGTGATGTGTGCTAGGGATCGACTGATATTGATTTTTTAGAGCCGATACCGATAACCTGCACGGGTGTGGAAATTTTATAAAAAACTACTTGTCCACGGAACTAAAATGGAGCAAAATCTACTTGTCCCTCATGACGATCCACTTGTCCGGCCAATTTTTGCTTTTACGCTCTGATTTTTTCCTCCTCGCCCTATAATAGCCATAACTACCTACTATAATGATACCTTTTAATTTTTCAATAACATATTCTCTGGACCGAAAAAAAAAATATATATATATATATTTAGGGAAGTGAAATTGAAATAGTAAAAGATAATTTAGCAGATTTGGTGGTTTTCTTTTCTGGGCCATTTACCTTGTGGTTGAGGTAACATGTTAGTTTTATACTTTAGGCGCCTGATTACAGCAATACCAAATTTGTATCATTTACGTCATGTTTTACTAATTCTGAACTTTTTAAATTTTTTTAATTGCCATTTTTTTTACCCCTGTAGCTTTATTTTTTTTTCCACATACCAGGCTGTATGAGGGCTCATTTTTTGCGCCATAATCAGTTTTTTGTATCGGTACCATTCTGGTATTGATCTGACTTTTTAATCGCTTTTTAACTTTTTTTTCTGGGATATCATAAAAATTGCAAATCTGTGGTTTGGTATTTTTTTTTACATTTACCGTACGGGATACATAATGTTATATTTTAATAGGTTGTACAATTACGCACAAAGCGATACCAAATATGTTTATTTTTATTATGTTTGCATGTTTTTATATAGGAAAAGGGGGTGAATTGAACTTTTAACATGGAAGGGGTTAATGTGTATCTTTCAAACTTTTATTAAAACTTTTTTTTTTTAACACTTTATTACACTTATATGAGGAATCCTTAGATTCCTCATACAGATGAATAGAGTTCTATTGAACTCTATTAATCTGTGTGCTCTGTGATCTATTGATAGAGCCTAGTCCAGCCAGGATCTATCAATGACAGAGTCGGGACAGCAGGAAGCAGAGATAAGCCCTCCGGCTACCTCTATAGTGGATCGCCCCCCTGCGATCGCGCTGCGGGGGGGCGATCCACCCCACTAGTCCACCAGGGAGCATTCACATGTCCCTTTAGATGCCGCTGTCAGCTTTGACAGCGGTGATCTAAAGGGTTAATATCCAGCCACGGCGATCACCGCATGCTGGCTATTAGCGGTGGCCCCAGGCTACTGAGAACAGCCGGGGGCTGCAGAGTATGGAGCGGGCAGGAATCCGGAGCCCGCTCCATACTCCCCTGTGAGCGCCGCATGCATCTCCCCGTGCAGACGTGCCTCCTCCCCTCAGCTCTCCGAAGCTACAGCTGGGGGGAGTGAAGGCAGAGGATGCAGGTCTGCACGGGGAGCAAGAAGCCATGCCCCCTCATCTCCCCCCGCACGTCTGCAGAGCAGGGGAGAGAAGACAAATACACAGCTTCTCATCTCCCCCTGCTCTGCTTCGGAGGACACAGGTTTTTACAGCCGGGGGCTGCATAGTATGGAGCGGGCAGGAGTCGGCTGCCCGCTCCATACAGACTGCAGAGGTCCGGGCGACTTGTCAGGTCCGGCCCTGCTTGCCCGAAGCCGGGCTAAGGGCCGGACAAATTCACCTGCCCAGCGCCCAAAACTGCTTGTCCCGGGCGTTGGGCAATAGGAATTCCACATCCCTGACCTGTGAACTTTCAGGCCGATAGCTTATACCGATATTCCGTGCATTTTAACCCCCCGCCCCCGAAATATCCTTGGTAAAATAAGGGTGCGTGTGTGTGTGTACGGGTATACCCTGATAAACTGTTTCTGGCCCTGCAGAAGCTGCTGCAGATCAATGATTTAAAGCGGGCACTTTTGTGGGGCCAGAGACCGCCGCCGCCACCCGCTTCTCTCCCCCTGCCTGTCCTGAGTCCAACCACCGCCACTGCCCGATTGCCTCCCCCTGCCTAGAGACCCCCACCGCCACCCCCTTCTCTCCCCCTGCCTATCCTGGGGTCCTGAGTCCACCCACCGCCGCTGCCCTGTGGCAGCTTTTTCGGGGCCAGAGACTGCCGCCGCCACCAGCTTCTCTCCCCCTGATTGTCCTGGGGTCCTGAGTCCAACTACCGCCGCTGCCCTGCGGCAGCTTTTGCGGGGCCAGAGACCGCCGCCGCCACCAGCTTCTCTCCCCCCTGCCGGTCCTGAGTCCAACCACCACCGCTTGCCTCCCCCTGCCTATCCTCTGGCCAGAGACTGCCGTGCCCCATTGCCTCCCCCATCCCCGATTTTGTAATTACCTGTTCCCGGGGTCCGAGCTACTTCTGGCTCCGGCGGCGTCCTGAGCTGTCACTGTGCGTTGAGGACGTCACTTGTCATTGTGCAGCGCACAGCAACAGCGCAGGATGCCACAGGAGCCAGAAGTAGCGTGGACCCCGGGAACAGGTAATTATAAAACCGGGGATGGGGCAGGCAATGGGGCAGCAGCGGCGGTGGTCTCTGGCCAGAGGATAGGCACTGGGAGGCAAGCAGTGGTGGTTGGACTCAGGACCCCAGGACAGGCAGGGGGGAGAGAAGCGGGCGGCAGTCTCTGGCCCCGCAAAAGCAGCTGCAGTTCATTGATTTAAAGCGCCCGCATTTTCGGCATTATTGGCAAGGTAATTGCCGATACTGATAACTTAGAAAATCGTGAATATCGGCCGATAATATCGGCCAAACCTATAATCGGTCGATCCCTAATGTGTGCTGCTTCAATATCCTAGATGAAAACAAACTTTTATCTTCATCGGTGAAGCACTGGAGTTCGTTTTTCATGTTTACAAGGGGACATATGACATAAGACCTCTGAGGTCAGACTACCATGGTGTATTGTGTATATAAAAAAAACCTAAAGGTGCAAAATTGCTCCAAAGATCGATTGGTGCAAATGATGAATTACTGACTAAAGTTAAAATCACATACAGGACCGTGTGATTTTGAGCAAGTTGTAAAAATGACAGTGGAGAAGATGCACCAAACTTTGGCGCAAAAAGACACTGCGGCAAAGTATTGCGCCAAAGTTACGTGAAAAAAACCACATAAATCCTTTAATAAATCCCCCCATAGTGCATATACGGTGACATTTCCAGCTTCTATTGTGTATAACAGTGGAGTCATATTTTACTGTCATGAACTTATACAATGCTAGGGGGAATGCTCTGTAAAATTAAGGCTGAAATCATCCTTCATGTGGTGTAATAAAGTGTGTATTGTAAAGCAGCATTGAGCACCATGAATGATGAGGCATAATAAGGCTAGGGCTGACAATGTGTGCGCTTACTATTGACAATGGAACTAAATTGGAATAGACATTGACTTATGAGAGGTGGCTGCACTACTTTCAGCCCAGTTTGCTTACCTGCAGTAGATGCTGGAAGAGATTTGTAATTGACAGTATATTCTATTAAATGGATTGGAACCTGCTCAGAAACTTTATTTTAAATTGAAAGAGAATGTAGAAAATAACATAAAAATATTGTATTTTATTCGGTACTTCTAGCTAATGTAATGAAAATGCATTCTTCAAGCTCCTTCCGATTCCTTAATGCATCCTGTAATTTGATGCACTCTCTTTCGCTTGTAGAAATTGTATTATCTGTGTTCACAAGCTGATAACCTTTACAGCACAGTGCGGACTACAGTCTGCCACTAGCACTTTGATTCATACAGTCATTTTACACATGTAGAGGAAACAGTAGACTAGAAAAGTTTGCCATGTCAACAGTAATAACAGCTGTGGATTGCTGAGTATATTTCTAGAAATAACATTATTATAGAGTACAACTCTCAACTTTCTCTTTTCTGTGCTCGTTGCAGAAACTTTATGTTTAAACATGAAGGTATATTTTATACCAAACAAAAGGATTCAGGGATTGATTATTTTCCCTTCTCTTAAGAGTTTAGCAGTATGTTAAAGGAGTACTGCAGTCTTAGGCTGGGTTCCCACTACGTTTTCTCCCATACGGGAGTGCATACGGCAGGGGGGAGCTGAAACCTCGCACTCCCGTATGTTTTCGTATGCGCTCCCGTATGTAATTCATTTCAATGAGCCGGCCGGAGTGGAACGTTTGGTCCGGTCGGCTCATTTTTGCGCCGTATGCGCTTTTACAACTGGTCCTAAAACCGTGGTTGATCACAGTTTTAGGTACGGGGGAAAAGCGCATATAGCGCAAAAATGAGCCGACCGGACCGAACGTTTCACTCCGGCCGGCTCATTGAAATGAATTACATACGGGAGCGCATACGAAAACATACGGGAGTGCGAGGTTTCAGCTCCCCCTGCCGTATGCACTCCCGTATTGGAAAAAAACGTAGTGTGAACCCAGCCTTAGGCTGCGTTCACATCACGTTTTTGCCGTACTGTTTTCAATCCGTTTTTCTAAAGAAAATCGTATGGCAAAAAAACACATGGAACAGTATGGATAAAAGTAAACCGTATGCGTTTTTCTACAGTATACTGTTTTTAAAAGTGCATACAGTTCTGTCAATTTTTTATAGAAAAAAAACCCATACGTTTTTGAAAATGTTGTCCATTATTAATGGGAGGGGTCTTGGGTGGGGACTTCAGAAATCCAATGCGCATGTGCAAAGTAAAAACGTGTACGTTTTTCCCGTATGGAACCGTATACATGTGTGTTTCCCATTGACGTCCATGTGAAAAAAAACATATGCGGTTGCAGAAAAACGGATTGAAAACAGTATGGCAAAAACGTGATGTGAACCCAGCCTTAGACACTTATCCCCTATCCGCAGAATAGGGGATGTGTCTGATTGAGGGGGGTCCGACATTGCCGCGGTTCTGCACGGCTAATGCGCGTGTCGTCAACCTCACTGAGGTCAATGACACGCTCCCTCCATACAGCTCTATGGGAAAGGCGGGGATGCACAAATGCTGCATCTCCGCCTCTCCCATAGAGATACATGGAGGGAGCTTGTCGGCCGCGATGTCATGCTGCAGCCGACACACCTCCTGCACGGGAGAGCCGCAGTAGAGCTGGGGCCCCATACAGGAAATCGGGGGGGGGGGGGGGGGGGGTCCCAGCGTTCGAACCCCCCATGATCATACACTTAGGGCATAAGTATCTAACTCTGAAGATCTCCTTTAGGGTACGTTCACACGTATGCAGATTTGATGGACAGGATTTCCGGCTGCAGATTTCAATGTCAAATCTGTGTACCCTTAGGGTCTATTCACATGTACAGTATTCTGCGCGGATTTGATGCGCAGGATTTCAAGCTGTGTACAGTCATTCAGTTAACATTGAAATCTGAAGCAGAAAATCCTGCGCATCAAATCTGCGCAGAATACCGTACGTGTGAATAGACCCTTATGGTGTATTACTTTTCTGTAGAGAAGAAGCTGGGCAGGACATGTGAAGCTTCCACACCTGACTAGTACAGTGGTCCCTCAACATACGATGGTAATCCGTTCCAAATGATCCATCGTTTGTTGAAACCATCGTATGTTGAGGGATCCGTGCAATGTAAAGTATAGGACAGTGGTCTACAACCTGCGGACCTCCAGATGTTGCAAAACTATAACACCCAGTTTTGCAACATCTGGAGTTGTAGTTTTGCAACATCTGGAGGTCCGCAGGTTGAAGACCACTGTTAGAGAAAGTTGTGCTCACCTATCCCCGCCGCTCCGGACCGTCACCGCTCGTCACCACTGCCCGGGATGTCGCCTTCCATTGCTGTCGCCGCGTCCCTGAGGTGTCCCCAACGCTCCGGCAAGGCCTCTGCTTCCCCGGCATCCGCGCTCTCCGTCGCCTGCCATCACGTCGCAACGCACGCCGCTCCTATTGGATGACGGGACGGCGTGCGTAGCGACGTGATGACGACGATGGAGAGCGCCGACGATGCAGGGGATCCAGAAGAGGACGCGCCGGAGCCCCGAGGACAGGTAAGTGATCGTCAGCGGACCACACACGGCCACCGTAAACGACTATCCGGTGGCAGCTGAAACAGTCTGTGCTGCCGGATAGCCGTTTATGCGATGACCCCGACATACAAAAGCATCGAATGTTGATGCTGCCTTCAACATGCGATGGCCTCTGAGGGGCCATCATATCTTGAAATTATCGTATGTCGGGGCCATCGTAGGTCGAGGGGTCACTGTACTGTATTCAAGACAGCAGCATTTATTTGCAATAGGCACGAAAATAATGCTGAATGCTGATATTACATATAAATGCTTCAAATGAACGATTATACAATTCATATTTACGACAACCCTATACTATATAATAGATCTCTCAGATAGTGCTTCCCTTTCATTCAACATGTGTAGAATAGATGAACTATCCTGTCTTTAGTCTTGCTACACTTCACATATGCTGATGGTTGTATCGTAAAAGGTGTTTTATAAATATCTTAAAAGGTGTTTTAGGCTTTTAGCTTATCTCTATAATATATCCAGATTGCTGCAGAGCCAGCATCCTCTAGAGTACCAGTGTAAATAATAGGCTACAAGTCAGGATGATCTATAGCTTCTCTTCAGCCTTCCCTATAAAATCAAATCATATCTCCGTGCACCTTAAGCCCTGAACAGTTTACCCCTTTGATAATCCAATGCTGGGACAAGTGGCTGTAGAACAGTATAGCCAATGGATTTGTTGCTAGTGTCCTTAGCTGAATGTTTTCTTCATTGACATCTTATTTCTTGCTGGCACTCTAAGGGTCATTTAGCAATGTTAAGAAATGTAATTGTGGTTGAGCTGCATAGGTTGGATACTCTGGTTATTTAGGCCAGGTTCATACATGGCATTCTAGTGGTGCTTTTGATGCTTTTTTGATCTGCGAGTTATGGAAAAACAACAATTTTTACAGCAAAAAAACATATCAAACAAGCAACGTTGCTGTGATTTGTATTGTAATAGTGATGAAGGTCCTGGATAACCTGTAAAAAAGGTGCACCTTTTCCAGTGACCATGAATTACAAAAAAAAACATGTCTATCATTTTTCTTGAGGCCAGTGGTCTTTGAGTAGGTTAATATGATAGTAATGTGAATAAAAGCTTCATAAAGCCAAATATTTCAGAGACATTTCTGTGAATTCTGTAACCCTATTCAGATGGGGTTAATTCAGAAATTTGCTTAATGGATAATAGTAATAAAATCTATTAAAATCCATTTTATTTTGTCTTCATTAAAAGGCAGCTACAAGCATCAAGCCGAAAACAGCATGGTCTGACACGTTTTGAGGATTACTGCTTAATCATAGACCAGAGGCAAGAGGTAATCCTCAAAACCCATCACACCAGGCTGTTTTACTGCCTAATGCTTGTATCTGCCAGGTAAAATAAGGAAAAAGGAGAGTTAGTAGGGTTTTGGGGGTTTTTTTGGTAGCAAATTCTGGTACACAAAACGTCCAACATCATTTGGGTGCATAACCTGAGAAAAAACACATAAGTAAATGACCCCCGGTATGTTGTTGGATCTTTAGCCTGGTTTTCTTTGCAACTTCTGTCTTCTCCTTTCCCTCCAGCAGGGGCAGGAGGCAGGGATTTGGTGCTAGGGGTAAGGAGGGTGCAGAGAGAGAGAGAGAGTGAGAGAGAGAGAGAGAGAGAGCGGGAGGGAGGGAGAGAGAGAGAGAGAGAGAGAGAGAGAGAGAGAGAGAGAGAGAGAGACAAAAGGGTCTAACAAGGACTGAAGTATAAAGGAGAAAACATGTGCATGGCGCAATGCTCTGAATTAGGTGCAGAGCAGAATACTGGCCAGGAACTTTACACATCACAGTCCAAGCTGAAGTAGTAGATACTCAGTGGTCCTGCACCGCCTCTAATCTCCTGGGCCTCTTGTCACATGTCCTCTAAGTCCCTCCACCCCCCTTGCTGTCACATTTTCACATAGGCTCTAGATACAGTATATAATATTCTATGGTATGTCTTGTGTTTAAATACAAGATTCCTTGAGAGAGATATTGTGTCTGCTGTATTCATCATCTGTTACCATGGAACCATGGAATATCTTCATTTATTAGTCAAGGTTGTTCTATAACTCAGATGCTCCAGTCCCTAGACTGATAACCAGGCAAGACAATACCCAGACATTTCATAGTGTGCTATACAGTACTAATAATGGATAATTTCCTTAGTCGTGTAAGGATTGTGCCTATTTTTATACCTCATCTGTACCCTTATTCATGTACACTGTGTTGATGTGCTTTTGGTGCTGTGTTGAACTTAACTTTGTTTTTTGTTTTTTTTGTTAAAAGTAGAGTATTTTACTTACATTTTTAGAAATAATGGCCCAGATTTATCCGTTTGACCAAAACCAAAACTGTCTGTTGCCCATCACAACTAATTACAGCTCAGCTTTCATTTCTTAAAGAGGTATTCTGGGGAACTAAACCCCTAGTCCATCCTTTCCCTCTCATCATTCTTTTTAATTGTCTAAATATCATTCATTAGCTATATAAAGCAGTTTCCCCTCTTTGGTTGTCTTTCTTTCTCTGTCCAAATCCCTTTCTGAAATCAGCCTCCATCCTCCTGAGAGACACATTCCACATGGTTTCTGCCCTGCACTGATGAGTCATGCTCTTTATAGTGTTGAGAACTGTGTGTTGTGTACAGCCTTAGCCAATCACACACTGAACCTCTCTCTGATGGCCAGAGCAGGAGGGTGGGGGCTGCTCTCAGAGAGTGAGCTGGCTGAGCAGAGCTGCAATGATATTCAAGGAAGGGAATGATGTCAAAGAATATCAAGCAGCCAGGGAAGACAACAGGGGCCACAGGATTCATGCATATCAGGCAGTGTGGTTTACAGGGAACATACCCCTTTAATGAAAACTGTTATTGGTTGTTATGAAACAGACAGTTTTGGTTTTGATTAGATTGATAACTCTATGTTGATAATATAAAAACCAGTGGTCTCAAACTGTGGCCCTCCAGATGTTGCAAAACTTCAACTTCCAGCATGCCCGGACAGCCAACGGCTGTCCGGGCATGCTCGGAGTTGAAGTTTTGCATCATCTGGAGGGCCACAGTTTGAAACCACTGGTATAAACAGAATCACATCACTTCAGAATGTATGTATACAGCACTAGAACAAAAACTAATAAACAATTATAACAATTGTACTCAGGAGGAACATCTTGAATTGAAAGAACTGCACTGCAGAAAAGCTGTAAAGAGATTGGTATGGAAGGTAAGGGACATTTTATGATAATAAACATTGCGGGTTGTTTATACAGTCATTTTTTATGATTTCTCTGTTTGTTCTGTATTAATATTATGTGAAATGCACATTTTCGATGTATAACTGTATACTAAGACTGAGTTGCTAAGACGCATACTGTGCATCTACAGAATCTTTCTATTGTGTATGGGTTTTTTATGTTTGCTATAGTGGGAATATAATTTTGTTACATAATATCTCAATCACCCTTTATCTCGTTTTTACTTTCTTTTTACTTGCTACTCTGTGAATACCTGGAAACCATCCACAAGCAGGCTAACTGCTGCTGACAGATCATATTATGTCTTGCATGCATACACAGAGCAGCCTGTCTTCCTAACATACTGTCAGATGTTCACTAACACATGAATACCAAATCCTCTGACTGCTCTATGAATCCCTAATACTTGCATTGGATATGAAGGGGTTTATTAGCCAGTACGCATTGAGTAGTTTAGGGGTTTTGAATTAGAAAATAATAAGATGCTATATAAGAGTGGGGGTTAGTAGTCGGACCCCCACTGATCATGGAAATAGAGAAAAAATGTCCCCTTCATTTTCTATGGGGCTTCTGTGCATTGCTGAGATTGTTTACTCGAAGGACATTGGTCCTCTGTTCTTGTGATTTGTGGGGGTCAGACCCCACTAATCAGCTTGTTATCCCCAACTTTATGAGTATGTTCACACTGAGGAATTGGAGAATTCTCGCTTAAAAATTCTGCCACAGAATTTACTTTTTTTTTTTTGCACAGAATTTGCGTGGAATTGACGTGGATTTACTGCGTGGAATATAGGAGGAAACTGTTTTCTTTTTTTTTGTGGGACTACAACCACCAATTAGAACTTTTCTTTTTTTTCGCACGGAATTTCCGTGCATAATTCTTGCAAATTCCGCTCGAATTCTGCCCGAATTCCGTGCGAAAAGGCGTTCAGCAGAATATTTTTTTTACATTGTGGTCTATGGGAATTTAGACGGGGGCTCCGCATGAAGAAAGAACATGTTCATTCTTCATGCGGAACGGACTTCCGCTCGCAGAAATTCCTCAGTGTGAACTGAGGAGCGGAATTCAATTCAAATCAAGGGGGTTTGGCACTGCTGAATGAATTGGAGAAGAATAAGCGAGCGGAATTACTCGAGTAAATTCCTCTCCAATTCCTCAGTGTGAACATACCCTTAGGAATACCCCTTTAGTTTATTAATTTTAGGATGCCATAATCCACTCAGATTCCTAGATAGGTATGACAGAATGACAGATCAGGCAACAGGAGTTTGTTATTTTTTCAGACAAAAACAGTACGGTATATTCTCGAGTATAAGCTGACCCGAATATAAGCCGAGGCCCCTAATTTCACCCCCCTATAAGCCTAGGGTGGGAAATACATTATCCCCCCCCCCATTTAATCATCCAGACCCCGTCATTAACACCCCCGTCATCATCACCCTGTCATCATCCAGACCCCCATCATCATCACCCTGTCATCATCCAGACCCCCATCATCATCACCACCCTGTCATCATCCAGACCCCCGTCGTCATCCCCCCTCCCTTCATCATCACCGCCTTTCAATGCCTTCAATCAGTGGTCTTCAACCTGCGGACCTCCAGATGTTGCAAAACTACAACTCCCAGCATGCCCGGACAGCCGATGGCTGGGAGTTGTAGTTTTGAAACAACTGGGGGTCCGCAGGTTGAAGACCATCCGGTGGGGAGGGTTAGTCGTTCCGGGCTGTCCATCTTCACCTGGAGGCCCTCTTCTCCACTCCGGGCCCAGCCCCGGACTAGTGACGTTGCTTGACAATGACATACAGGGACGTTCATGCGCAGGGACGTCCCTGTGCGTTGTCAAGGCAACGTCACTAGTCCGGGGCCGGGCCCGGAGCGGAGAAGAGGGCCTCCTGGTGAAGATGGACAGCCCGGAACGACTAACCCTCCCCACCGGACGGTCGCTGCACCATAGATGGCCCGGACCAGCTCACCCTTCCTTCCCACCGAGGGGAGGTGAGTTGAAAACTAAAGTGGGGGGGGGGGGGGTCTGGATGATGACGGAGGCCGCAGTGGTCTTCAACCTGCGGAGCTCCAGATGTTTCAGAACTACAACTCCCAGCATGCCCGGACAGCTGATGGCTGTCCGGGCATGCTGGGAGCTGTAGTTTTGCAACATCTGGAGGTCCGCAGGTTGAAGAACACTGAAAGGGATTGACAGGCGGAGAGTCCACTCGAGTATAAGCCGAGGGGGGCGTTTAAAACTCGGTTTAGACTCGAGTATATACGGTAGCTTATTCTACTCTGCACAATTAAAACAAGATGAAAATATAATATAAAAAATAGCACAATGCAAATGAGGAACTTGCATAATGCTGAAGGTACAGTTCACATCTGTGATCTGACTAGATAAGTTCTCCACATTGTTTTTGGGGAATAATGTAAATAAATAAACCAATTAAAAGTGGTCTTTTCCCTAGAAAATGACATTTTCATTCCATTCTGTGTCTGGATGTGTGTATCTCCATAGAAACCTAAAAGATACTGAATGAGGCACATTAGGATGATGGTGAACAGCTATTTAACATGGCATTGTAGAGATGGCGATGTGTCTGAAATATTGTAAATCATTAGGAAATTGTGGACAATCTTTTACTTTGTAGCGCCAATATCTAGGGGAATGGCTTTTCACCTGTGCATCTCATTGTTCTGTCTTGTGCATTTGTTGTAGCGGTTTTCGTGTCAGCCGAAGTTATTATACGTTACTTGTTTACTACAGACAATACCTAAGCCAAGTAGTGTCTTTTTACATATAGATTGAACAGACTGTATGGATGGAGTTGTAGGTAATAGAAAGCTTATGTGAACTTGAAATATTTTGTTTTATTTTATTAAAACGTATCAGAAATACGGACCCTTGAACCAGTGTAACAGCAGCCAGCACTCATGGTGCCGATGGGTTTCAGGTTCACGGACCCTTTCAACACTTATTTTGTTTTGATTTTTTTTTTTATTATGTAAGGTTTACAAAGTAGCTCTTTTCCAGAAGGAAATAAACTTGCTCTACAGTGCCAGCTATGTAGGTCACCACCTCCAGAAGTTGGCACTGTAGGCTATTTTGCATTTTTTTTCCCCATAGAGCTTTTTATGATTTTTAAAATGACATATGCTAGGGCTGGGAGGTATACCGGTTCATACCGAATACCGGAATTTTTGTGCTGCACGATATGAATTTTAACCCATACCGCAATACCGGTTTTGTCCCTCCCTCTTGGGAATGAATGAATCAGCCCAGGGTTGCGCTGTCCCCACATCGGGGAACTAATCCTTTGTGACCCGCAAGCGCTGTTCTGCCCCCCAATTAATTATTAGCCCAGCACTGTCCCCATCAGGGTAAATACTCACATGTCACCCGCATGCGCTGCCCTCCTCGTCCTGTTTGTTGCGGCAGACGAACCTGACACTCTATACTCTCTCCAAGCTGCGGACCTCCAGATGTTGCAAAACCACAACTCCCAGCATGCCTGGACAGCCGTTGGCTGTCCAGGCATGCTGGGAGTTGTAGTTTTGCAACATCTGGAGGTCCGCAGGTTGGAGAACACTGCTCTATACTGTGCGGTATCCCTATGCCGGGGCTGCAAAAAATAAACAAAAAAAACTTTAACTCACCTCCCGTTGGTCCGGTACCGGCCTCACTTGTTTCCTGGGGACGGGAACGTCGAAGAGACGTCAGCCTATCACCGGCCGCAGCAATGTTCCGCCTCGGCCGGTGATAGTCTGAGCCCACTGTCATGTAACAAGCCGGCTTCTTACATGACAGTGGGCTCAGCCTATCACTGGCCGAGGCGGAACATCGCTGCGGCCGGTGATAGGCTGACGTCTCTTCGACGTTCCCGCCCCGAGTGTAAGGCCAACGTAGGTGCGTTAAAGTTTATTTTGTTTACCTTTTGCAGCCCAGGCATAGGAATACCGCACAGTATAGAGTGTCAGCGCCGGCGGCCCGCAACAAACAGGAGGACGAGGAGGGCAGTGCATGCGGGTGACATATGTGAGTAGTACCCCGATGGGGATGTGGGCTGATAATAAATATGGGGGGGGGGCGCTAGGAAATACCGTTATATACCGTGGAACTGCCAAAAGTTTAAAAAATACCGTGATACACACATTTGGTCATACCGCCCAGCCGTACCATATGCCAGTTTGGTAGTCTCCTCAGATTAAATAATTATGAAAAGTTGTGAAAAAATCATTACATTACTTATCTTGTGGTCATCCTAAATTACGCCCAGTATTACAGTGCAGATATTAACATAACTACCTTAGTGGCAGGCAATACAGCTGCTCTGGGGCCCAACATCTACAGTAAGGGCCCATTTCCACATAGGCTGCAGTTAATGGTCACCAAGGACAATAGATGGACACGTGGAAAATGTAAACGCAGCCCTCGATCTCTACTGTGTGCATTATTTCTTCAGCAGCATTACATCTTGCATTTTTCTGGTGCTGGAACAATCATATTGCCTACATGTGACATCATAATTGTTTTTCCACTGTCCTCGGTAAATATGGAAAACATGTATGTGTGCATTGCTCCTATATCAGTGTTTGTATAATTCCTGTTCTGTAATGTAGATTATCCCTGTACTGTGACATCATCCAAGTCCATTACTTCTCCTTGCAGATTATGACATCACTTGTGTACTGTGACATCACAATGTTTAGTACGACATTTAGCTTTGGGGGTACACAGTGAATTTATACTTGAACATGCTCCTACGCTCATATTTATAATAATCATTCATAAAGCACGCACAGATTCTGCAGCACTGCACACTCAATTTAATTTGTTCCATGTCTCCATTGGGGCTCATTATCTGTATATATATATATATATATATATATATATATATATCTTGGCATATGGGAGAAAACTAACACAAACATGAGAGATCATACACACTTGTTGCAGATGTTGTCCTGCAGATGTTGTGGGATTTGAACCTAGTATTCCAGTTCTGTAAGGCAACAGCGCTAACCACTAAGCTAGCCATTTCTCAGCATTTCTTAAAGGGGTACTCTGGTGAAAACCGTTTTCTTTTAAATCAACTGGTGGCAGAAAGTTAAACATATTTGTAAATTACTTCTATTAAAAAATCTTAATCCTTCCTGTACTTATTAGCTGCTGAATACTACAGAGGGAATTCTTTTCTTTTTGGAATGCTCTCTGATGACATCACGAGCACAGTTCTCTCTGCTGACATTATTATAATAACGCTTTATTTATTGTTGTCCTTAGTGGGATTTGAACCACTAACCACTGAGCCGCCATGGCTATGCATGGTTGCTAAAATGGACAGACATGTCAGCAGAGAGCACTGTGCTTGTGAGGTCATCAGTGTTCCAAAAAGAAAGGAATTTCCTCTGTAGCATTCAGCAGCTAATAAGTACTGGAAGGATTAAGATTTTTGAATAGAAGTCATTTACAAATATGTTTAACTTTCTGCCACCAGTTGATTTAAAAGAAAAAAGGTTTTCACTGGAGTACCCCTTTAACTGCTCAGGGTCAGCCTAGAGTTTGCTCTGGAGAGTTTACCTTCGGGAGGTGTAGTCTTTACAATAGGTATTTCAGAATTGTGTAAAATAAGAAAAACTATTTTCCCATAATGCAGTTCAAAAAGGAACTTTATAATATAGGAGATTGGTTAATCTATTTGACTATTGTCTGGTTTAAATAACAACCAACAAACATGAAGCATTGCATTATATTGATGATTCCCAACCAGGGTGTGTCCTGCCATTGCAAAACTACAATACCCAGCATGCCACGGCTGGATGCACCCTTATTTGGAAACATTGCATTACATAACCCCCTCGCCCCCAAACACTTTGATGTAAATAGCCATATAAGTAAAAAAAAAAGTACATTACCACATGAGTGATCCTTGTGTATATTTGTGCATTTTTCTATTCCAACATAACTGCTGCTATTCCGAAACTTCAATTACTGCACTTCCTGTTGGAAATATAAAAGTGTCTTCAGTTGTTTTGCTGTAAGGTGAAGAAGTGTCTGAATCGAAAAAAATCTGAAGCTCCTGTGAATTCTCAATTCTGCGTAAAATAATTTCAAAACTTCCAGTTTCAATGGAGCCTTTTGTGCATCCTACCAGGTGCACGGCACGATGATAATGGGTTTTCCCCATAGCTGATGGCAATATTCTCAGCCATGGTGCTAATAACATTTTAATGATGACAATCTATATTAGTATTCCGTCTCTAAAGATTTGCCGCAATGAAATGATATACTTTAGCGCATCTTGATTAGTGGATTTATCATGTCTTCTATTCTCATTCCATAGACGTCCATAGATGTAGCTTTTCATACATTTTATCAAACCTTATAAACCTATCAAGAAATTTTTCATGCTTAATGCCGAGCTATTCGTTTCTTGCTCTAGAAGATTAACCTGAACCAATAGGATAGATTTCAATTTCTCACTGAGTATTAGCATCATTTCTACTTGGGGGTAGACATCTGAAGACTCCTTAAAGCGTACAACTCTCTTTTTCAGTAACTTAATAACGAACGTCAGTTTTGTTTATTGTCATTTTAATGGGGCGTTTTTCACTTTCTTAATGTTAGCGGTAGCTTTTATGGATTCGTACTGTATAACAACACAATATATTATTTCATTCATATTTCCTATAGAGACGCAAGTCAGTTATCGCATTAAAGGCTGTGGGAATATCATAAATGCAGCAAAATCCACAATAGTACATTATTTGTTCTCCATTGAAGTCAATAAGACAAATCCACTTCACATACACAAATAATCCGCAACAGAATTGAAACGCAGGAAACGTTACATTTTCGTGGAAAATTACCACAGGGTGTGGAGGATATTTTATGACGTTCTTTTGCAGATTTTACATAGTTTAGCAGCCTACTGTACAAGCTAATATTAAATATTTCATGCAACCTTATGTTTACATGTGGTATACAGTCAATGGCTTAGATTTTTTAAAAGTGTCTAATTCTTAGACCAGTGTTCCCACTGTCGTAAACAGTATAAACTTGGAGTAGACAGTAGACAAAAAGAATATGCCAGATTTACCAACGTGTATCAGGCCGTTTGATAAATCTGCCACATTCCTAGACTGTCTAGTTTAAGTTTAGAACAACTATTAGTTGGCTTAAACTGTGCCAGAATCTTGTGCCAGAATTCTGGTTCATTCTGGCACATTTTATTGTCTCTTAAACTACCCCCCCCCCCCCCATTTCACTGAAGCTGAGACACACCCCTGTTGTTGTATGCTGTAGAAAACCTGTCTAAAAAGTTTCTAAAACTCATAACAGATGTTATGCAAGTCAAGTAAGTCTAGGTTCACATTGTCATTGTGCTCTGTTTTTTTTTTTTTTTTTTTGACATTGACTTGAATGGGATCCATCAGGGATCCGGTAGCTTAGCTGAGAAAAAAATTATACATGCACTATTTTTTTCTCTGCTAAACTCTTGTCCTTGCACTGGCCAACGGTGCTCCATAGAGCTGATCCCAATGGCAATGTGAACGAGCCCTAAGTTTTTTGGAGCAAATAATGCCAGAATTTTGGCATATTTGCAACAGTAAATCTGCCCCACTGCTTAGTCAATGACAAACCTAAAAGCCTTTGAATAAGATGAACTCATTCTTTACAATTAAAGGGGTTTTCCAGGCAAAGACATCTTATCCCTTATCCAAAGCATAGGGGATAAGATGTCTGATTACGGAGGGCCCGCCGCTGGGACCCCTGCGATCTCTGTGCAGTATCTTCATTCTATTCTTTGTCCAGATAACCCCTTTAATTAGAAAGAATGAGTTGATGTTATTCAAAGGCTTTTAGGTTTGGTTTTGACTAAACAGTGAGACCGATTTACTGTTGCAAATGTGCCAAAATTCTTTGGATAGGGGATAAGATGTCTTTGCCCTGATAACCCCTAACGTTTCCAGATAAAGAGCTCAAATAGGCACTTACAAATTTAGAGATCATATTTTGTGGAATCTTCTCAAGGCAATATTTTCTAATATGACATTTTTTATAACAAAAAACAACTGTAAAGACTGCGTTCCTGTAGTTAATACAGCCTTAGAGTTCATTTGTACACTTCTGCCATGGGCTTACATTATGAAGTGCTGTGCATTTGGGTGCAGATTTTCCCTAGTCAATGGGGCTAATCTGAATGTGGTCACCAGTCGTGTTTGGGGTACACGGGGCACATCATGGATTTCTGCATAGAGAAGAGATGTTATTTCATTATTCCTGTAATTAAAATTTGGTTTAAAAAAATCTGCAATTTATGGACCACGACATGGATCTTTTTAAAACAATGAATACAGATTTCAAAATGATTGTAATAAAATGTACAAAGAAACAAACCATACAACAGAACTCAATTATGATGAGTAGACTGACAACAGAGTCATGTCCTAGTGTGTGTTCACACGTTCAGGTTTTTAAATTGCAATTATTACAAATAGAGGGCAAGTATAACGGAGAGACTGAGACTTCAGATCCTTTCCTGGCTTTAAATTATGCAGTTGCAATTAAAAAACCTGAATGTGTGAACACAGCCTTTTTCCTTTCCCACAACACCTTCTTATTATTATCTGTATTACCTGTAATAGGCTGTAAATATTATAGAATGTGGTAGCTACAATTTTTCCTGTCCATTGGAATTAAAAAGTGTCTGGTTATGTGGAATAGAAGAGGAGATCCTTGTTATTCTGTAATGTTCCAGCGATCAATTTGCATAGAAATGTTTTTTTCGTGTATTGTCTCACTACCCCAGGTCATACCTGCCAATAAAATATTCAGCTCTCATGGTTACACATCAAGCCGCTTCAAAAGCGCTCTGGATCTAAATATCCTGTGCATTTTGCCTTAGTGCTAACATAAAGTCGCCTCATGGTTGTTTTTGGAAAAGAGCGCACTATATAAACTTTCTGACTGCGGTATTTGAAGTCCTTTGAGATGAAATCTTCCCATATGTTCTGGGATTACAATCCTCAAATCAGTCAAATGGTATTTACATTTCAGAAGAAATATGAAGGTAATAAATATCAGACTGATTTTCTGTGGCTTATGCTTCATACTTTCCAAATCTGTGCCTGGAAAATACTTGACCTATTTTACAGAAAGACTAGACATGAAACTACACTTGGATAATATTTATATATGTCTAACATTCATCCTAACCGGGAGATGTCTGCTGCTATCAGCAGCTGGCATCTGCCGGTAATGACGGACATCAGAGATTTGTCCGTCATTTTACTGGTTTAATACCGTGATCTATACAGATCACAGCATTTAAATATTGAATGCCGCTATAACCTGATATCTAGTGATCCAATAGCCTCCCTGGCTCTGTGACTGCTTAAGGCTGCCTTTGGCAGCCCTTAGTAATCGAGCACAGATTTAATGGATCAATGTAATGCAATAGCATTACATTGATCTATGTAAGCCATCTAATTATGACTTATAAAAGGCCCCTGGGGGGGGGGTAAAAAGTGTGTAAAAAAGTTTTAAAAAAAAGTTTTTAAAAATATAAAAAAATTCCTTCCCAAATAAATTAAAATCGTCCCCCTAATTCAAATTTTTAAAATAGAACACTGTACAAACAAGAGAAAATACACATATTTGGTATGGCTGCATGCATAATTGTTTGAACTATTAAATTATTATGTTTCTGATCCTACACAGTGAATGACGTAAGGCAAAAAAAATTCCAAATGCCAAAATTGCTGGTTTTTGGTTACATTACAGCCCCAAAAAATTTTATAATAGGTGATCAAATATAAGAACTACGCAAAAGTGATACCATTAAAAACTATTACAGTGCATGGCACAAAAAACAAACCCTAACACAGCACCATAGGTGGAAAAATAAAAAAGTAATAGGGGTGAGAACATGGCAATAAACAAAGGTTTTTTTTTCTTTATCAAGTTTTCAAATTTTTTTTAACCATAAAATGAAACGAAAATTATTTAAGTTTGGTATCTTTGGAATTGTACTGACCCATAGAATCAAGTTAGGATGTCAGATTTACCGTGTTCTGAACTTCGAAAAAAAAAAACTCCCTACAAAATTGTGCAACTACATTTTTCTTTTCAATTTTGCCCTACATATAATTTTTTTTCTGGCTTTGTAATACATTGTATGATTAAAAAAAAGTGTATCAGTGGAAAATACCACTTGTCACACAGAAAATAAGCCCAAATACAACTTTGGCAGTCAAAAAATAAATGTTGCTGGGTCAAGAGGGGGTTAACCATTGACTTTCCTAAAATTATTACAGGAAACTACCCACTGGACCACTTTGCTGTGGTATGTTGTTCATAGAATCCTTTGGTTGCATACTGTATAGTTTCATGTCTGTGTTCCAATGCATGACCTATTAGAAGCATTGCGTTCAGGGAGGAATATGGCACCTTTAAAAGGCAGCTCATGTGGCACGGACAGCTCCATAAAGGTATTCTCAAGTCACAAAATGATCCCTCATCCTCAGGATAAAGCTGATCGTGGAGGACCAACCATTGGCACCCTCACCGATCATGTGAATCAGTAAGGGTTCCTGAAATGAATGAATCAAAACCATGCATGTTCAGCCAGTCTTTAAATCCCACTCTACGGGGCTTCAGAACGTTGCCAGGTTGCCAGCAGGGAATACCCCTTTGATAACAAACCATGACCCCATCATGTAAGAGATTTATTAAAACCTGTCAAGAGGAAAAGTTGCTGAGTTGCCCATAGCAACCAATCAGATCGCTTCTTTCATTTTTGAAAAAGGTCTCTGAAAAATGAGTGAAGTGATCTGATTGGTTGCTATGGCTATGGGCAACTCAGCAACTTTTCGTCTGGACAGGTTTTGATAAATCTCCCCCCGAGTTTTAACATAAGGCTTTTTCCTAATATCTAAAAAGAATTGTAGTTTCCACTTTCATAAGATAGTTCTGTATACTGTACAGTAAGTAGGTTGCACAAGTCAATAGGCATTACAACTGCTGACATGAAAAGTATAACATTTCATCATGTGGAACACTTGAGAGTAAGTTATGTAACTTTAAACAAAGCTCTAATTTTGTCAAGATGCTTTGGGAGATGAACTCTTTAATCCGTCATGTCAGATGTATATCTATTGCAGAAAATATGCATCTGTTAGCATTCACTCTCAGAATGTAGGCCGATTCAGTGACCCCTGGTCTAAGAGACGGGAGCATCAGGTGTCTGCAGCGTCTATTGGTTTCTCTGACTGCTATAATTTCATTATGTCCACAGGAGCGCAGTTGCATATACTGGAAGGAAGACAAATTGATGTCATAAACTTCTGTATTTTTTGGCTGCGGATATAGAAGATGCTGTCTTAAAGTTACAGTATCGGTAGAGGCACATAAGCGGAAGAGTTAAAGGTAGCAGATGGCAGCAATGCTAGGGAACAAATAACATGGCCAAATGGAATAAATTTGTTTTTTTGGAATCTTAATATACGAGTGAGAAAGGCAGATGCGAGGACTTTCAAAGAGTAGGATAATATAGCTTGTCTCACAGCCCATACCTAGGAATAAATTGACAAAGATATATTGTACGCTTATCTGATCTGCTTGGCAAACCTTAATGGCATTTGTTGTGAACCTGGGTAAGGCTGCAGGCTGTGCTTTCAATTGGTGTTAAATTCTATTGCAATGGCTGGCATTGGGAAATCTCAATATGATTTTCCAAGCTGTCAACAGTGATGAAAATCTATAATTCACATGGGCACAAATCACTGGTATTGTAATGTAGTTTATACATTACATATAGTGAACCTCCACCCGGCCGTACAGCAACAGATGCCACACTGATCCAGTGGCCAAAATCTAATGATATACTTCTTTATCCAATACCACCAGAACCACGTTTTTAGATTGAATAGAGGACATTGACTTGTGGATTGGATTGAAACAATACATGTATTTCAGAGCTGATATCTCCTATGTAAGGCTTGAAATATAAAAGAATGTATTGAAAGAATTGAAAATCATTTATTCTGTTTGAAAACAGGCTTGAAAGGCTATACCAGGTTTTTATGTCATTGCTCTGTAGAATTCATTATATGCAATAGGAGAGGTTTCATGTTAACCATAAAAATTAATAGTTTTACTAGATGAAGAAAATGGCCAATCTGCTATGCACAAATCCATGCCTCTACCTGCCATGCACTGCCTATCTGTATGCGTTAGGCGTTATAGTGCACATTATGTGTCTTATATTGTATATCATGCATTATGCATGATGATCTCCTCTGAAGTCACAGAATAGTGTGTGGGCTTTCTAAAGCTTCCTAAAAATAGATTCCGCTTCCCTTGTAACAATTGTTCCTCAGACTATGTAATTAAGCACTTGCTGTTCTAAGGCTTTTGGCATCTTGCAGATCATTCATCCGAATGCTGCCACTAGTATCTGGAGACCCACAAGAGATCCAGTCTCTGTCCATAAATGTGAATTTTCTGTGTAGTAGAGTCAAACAGTCTCTGGTGCACTAATGCTGTAGTCAGACATCAATATGCTGCTGTACACTGCTGGACATGTAAATAAGGCATGGCTACATAATGCAGATGATTACCTCTAGGACAATTAATGTGCCCGTAACACTAGGATAGACTAAGACAAATAGTGCATTTATTAAACATGGCTTTAAATGGATGTGCCCTTTACCCAGTGCTCCCTTCCCATCAGCGCTCTATGATGCATCATCTATTTGCTCTGGCCAGACCTGATTAGAAGATGCCAGAGCAGTGGAGCAGTGCTGGACCCAGGTCAGACGAGTATATAAGTGGGGAAAGTTGTGTAGTTCATTAGGGGACTATGGCACCGTTTGGGGATGCATTGTCACAGTTTATGTGGGCAGTGGCTCCGTTTTTTGGTGGCACAGTTTGAGGGCATAGTGGCCCAGTTGATTTAAGGATACAGTGGCCCAGATAATTTGGGGCAATAGTGGCATAGTTGGGGGGCACAGTGTATGGGGACAGTTTTGCAGTTCACAAAAGGAGCCGGTTGCACAGTTTATTTGGGGGCACAGTCACACTGTTCATTAGTGAGCAGGGAAACATTTTATTAGGAGGATAGTGGCAGTTTGGGGAAGGCACAGTGGCATAATTGGTCACTTGAGGGCACATCATGTGGCAATATAGTGTTCAGAGGCACAGTATGTGGTGGTAATGGATTCAGGGTCACAGCAGGCGGCAGTATTGTGTTCAGGAGCACAACACTGTATTTGGCAATACAATTGCATTCAGCGATACAGTATGTGGCAGTATTACACTTAGGGGCACAGCATGTGTCAGTAATGCATTTAGGGACACAACATATGGTAGTATTGTATTCAAGGGCACAGCATGTGGTGATATATTGTATTCAGGCACTTAGAGTGTAGGGGGCTGTTGTGGTATTTTTATATGTAAAGAGCACAGCACACCATGTGGCAGTATTTGAGACATAGCAGGAAGTCTATTCTGGGCCAAATTGAGAAGAAAAGGAAAAATAACATCTCAGGTTAAAGAAGACGTCACTTGTGAGTCCCTGAATACAACAGTGTAATGACCCTATGGATGTTGCAGGTGAAATATGTGGATGGTTACTACATTAGTAGCCATAAACACAGCTATTGGCTGATCCTAAGACAGTTTACTTTTAATATGGGGTCTGGGGTAGTTGTGATGAGACAACCACATTAAACACAGGGTCCACTTGGGTGTACATTAGTGTTTTAACATATTAGTCATCAATGAAAACAATCATCTAGTTTCTTTATGAATGACTGTAACCCATATAACGTGATTGTATACATCGCTGTTGAATGACTCCTCTGTAACATGGCCTTAAAATCCTTGTTAAAAATTACACGTGGAACAAAATCCCCTCGGGGTTAGGGCCAGAGAGAGTGAAATATTGCCGCAGGAAAGTTTAGGTATCTTTTCATGTAATTTGTCTTCAAATGCATGACATGCTTCTAAATGGCACCTATGCAACTTAATATTCTTTTCTATTGTTCTGGATCACAAGAGACTAGTGCGTCGCAATATATAAAACATCGGTTGCAAACAGCGTTCAGAGACGAGATATCAACAGCGAGAATAAATTTGGTTTTCCATTCAGAATAAATGAATAGGATTTAAGTGATTTTCATTCAGCCCGTTCTCAGCAATTATTTGGTGAACATTGGTTATCTATTACATGGCTTTTATTACTTTGCCGTTTATATAACCTCAAATCAATATTGCATTAACCGTTCAAATATTATTTTTCTCAAATTGCTTTCCATTGTAATCGCCTTCGAATAGCTACTGTTATTATTTTACCCTTGTTATTTGTATGGAATTATTATTGTTATTGGACTGTCTCTTTTTTTTTTACATTATACTAGAATATTTATTTGTATTTTATTGTCTTTTTGATTGTAAAGTTATTACTCCAAGTGGCAAATGTTTAGCAGACTTACAATGCTGGCGTATGGCTTTCGATGCTTGCAGTGTCCACACATAGTATTTTATATTCTCATTAAAAGAAGAGAGAATGAATATATTATATGAATCTAGTTCATCCTGTTTATCTTTCTTTTGTGAAACTTGACTATGTTACATTTGTGCTTTTTTCTGTCGTTCTTTCTTTCAATAGGGCATTTTTGCGAATTGCCACTACTATTACTACAAGGTTGATAGATGTATAGATAGATGGATGATCAGATAAATAGATGGATGAATGGATAGATACCGTATTTTTCGCCCTATAGGACGCACCGGCATATAAGATGCGCCCATTTTTAAAGGTGCAAAATCTAGAAAAAAAAGATTATGCACCCAACAGTGATCTTCAACCTGCGGACCTCCAGATGTTGCAGAACTACAACTCCCAGCATGCCCGGACAGCCGTTGGCTGTCCGGGCATGCTGGGAGTTGTAGTTTTGAAACATCTAGAGGTCCGCAGGTTGAAGACCACTGGATAGGAGGTAATACTCACGTGTCCCAGCCGCTCTGGACCCGTCACCGCTGCCCTGGATGTCACTCGATCGCTGTCGCCGTGTCCTCATGGTGTCCCCGATGCTCCGGACATCTTCTTCCCCTGGATCCACGCTCTCCGTCGCCTTCATCACGTCACCGTCATCACGTCGCTACGCACGCCGCTCCTATTGGATGACGGGACAGCGTGCGCAACGATGTGATGATGTTGAAGGAGAGCGCCGCCATGCAGGGGATCCCGGCACGGAGCAGACACCGAGGAGGCAAGTAAGGTCCCTCCCGGTGTCCTGTAAGCTGTTCGGGACGCCACAATTTCACCGTGGCGGTCCCGAACAGCCCGACTTTCTATCTACCGTAATTTTCGCCGTATAAGACGCACTTTTTCTTCCCCCAAAAGTTGGTGCGTCTTATACGGCAAATACACACCTATCGGGTCGGTCCCTGCGGCCATCAACGGCCGGGACCCGCGGCTAATACTGGATATCACCGATCGTGGTGATGCCCTGTATTAACCCTTCAGACGTGGCGATCAAAGCTGACCGACGTGTCTGAAGGGTTAATACAGGGCATCACCACGATCGGTGATATCCTGTATTAGCCGCGGGTCCCGGCCTTTGATGGCCGCAGGGACCGACCTGATAGGTGTGTGTATTTGCCGTATAAGACGCACCAACTTTTCCCCCCCAGTTTTGGGGAAGAAAAAGTGCGTCTTATACGGCGAGAAATACGGCAGATAGACAAACAGATTGATCTTGTTCTGTAAGGAAGACTGTTACTGGGGAAAACCAACTTTGGTCATGTAACAGTCGGTGACAGATCTCCTTCAAGTGACAGACTATTATATATACCTTATCATGTGCCCCTAGTACAACAATTTTGATGTTACATGGGCCTCATTTAACAAAGCTGTCCAAGGCTATGTTCACACCTGTTTGAACGGAAACTACAGCACTGTGACACATCTATTGACACCAGTAGATGATGGACACCACTAGGTATGTTGGGTTTTCTTAGATGTTTATCATTTTGATGGAGATTAAAGGGGTACTTCGGTGGAAAACTTTTTTTTTTTTTTAAATCAACTGGTGCCAGAAAATTAAATAGATATATAAATTACTTCTATGAAAAAAATCTTAATCCATCTAGTACTTATTAGCCTCTGAATACTACAGAAGAAATTATTTTCTTTTTGGAACACAGTGCTCTCTGCTGACATCTCTGTCCATTTTAGGAACTGTCCAGAGCAGCATATGTTTGCTATGGGGATTTTTTTCTACTCTGGATAGTTCTTAAAATGGACAGAGATGTCAGCAGAGAGCACTGTGGTCATGATGTCAGCAGAGAGCTCTGTGTTCCAAAAAGAAAAGGATTTGCTCTGTAGTATTCAGCAGCTAATAAGTACTGGAAGGATTAAGATTTTTTTAATGGAAGTCATTTACAAATCTGTTTAACTTTCTGGCACCAGTTGATAAAAAAAAGCACTCTATGCAGAATTTTTTTGCTTTCATTGCATGTCTGTGGATAGGTAAGTTAGCTGATGATTTATAATTAAGGCTGTTGTAGACCTCTTCTCATTGGCTCCACAGCAGCTATGTGGATGCCTCTATGATATGTACACCCTCAGTATAGCATCTTTGCAGGTATCTCTTTAAACTTTGGAACTGATAAATGTTACAGAGGAAGTTTTATTCCATAGGTGTTTTTTGTACTTCTTTTGGGTATAGTTTACCTATAAAAGCAATTCAGTATGAATGATAGCCAAAGAAAATAAGTGCTATTCTTACATTCCTTGATATAATACATCAACTTATGTGTACTGTGTTGAGTTTTAATAATTCTCACAAGCCTTGTAAAGGACACACTGCACTTGAAGACGAAGAACAACTTTAGGTAGAATAGATTACGATTTTCAGTGTTAGACGGGGCTTGATGCATGGTGAGTGCATCCTAGCGACCTCTATCAGAAACAAGAGAAAAATGGTTGTAACCAACATTTCTATATAAAGTGCATGTTCTTATATTTTGATTAATGACAAAAAGCTGTGTGACACCGTTCATTACAATACAATACAACACCTTCAAAACAAATGGCCATCAAAAGAATTCATGGTACGCAATGCGCCACATCTGTCAAGTTGAGCCTTTGTAGTTCTGTACCATGTAGAGGAAAATTGCTATAATCTAATATTTGATAGCAAAGGAATTATGAAAACCCAGCATTCATTTCAGTTAAAGGGGTACTCAGGTTTTTCCGGACCCGGGGTTTTTCCGTTTTTGCATTTTCGTTTTTTCCTCCTTACCTTTAAAAAATCATAACTCTTTCAATTCTTCACCTAAAAATCCATATGATGTCTAATTTTTTGCGCCACCAATTCTAATTTGTAAAGATGTCAGTCATTTTACCCAAAAATCTACGGCGAAATGGAAAACAAAATCAATGTGAGACAAAATTGAAAAAAAAAAGCCATTTTGTAGATTTTGGAGGCTTCCGTTTCTACACAGTAAATTTTTCGGTAAAAATGACAGCTTCTCCTTATTCTGTAGGTCCATACGGTTAAAATGATCCCCTACTTATATAGGTTTGATTTTGTCGTACTTATGGAAAAAAATCAAAACTACATGCAGGAAAATGTATACGTTTAAAATTGTCATATTCTGACCACTATAACTTTTTTATTTTTCCGTGTATGGGGCTGTATGAGGGCTCATTTTTTGCGCCGTGATCCGAAGTTTTTAGCGGTACCATTTTTGCATTGATAGGACTTATTGCAAAAATGGTTATTCATTTTTTCATTATATAAAAAGTGACCCAAAAATGCACTATTTTGGACTTTGGAATTTTTTTGCGCGTACGCCATTGACAGTTCGGTTTAATTAACAATATATTTTTATAATTCGGACAGGGTTAAATGATCTTTATTCACTTTTTTTTCCACTTATTTTTTTGCAGTGTTATAGCTCCCATAGGGACCTATAACACAGCACACACTGATCTTTTACATTGATCACTGGTTTCCCATAAGAAACCAGTGATCGATGATTCTGCCGCTTGACTGCTCCTGCCTGGATCTCAGGCACTGAGCAGTCATTTGGCGATCGGACAGCGAGGAGGCAGGTAGGGACCCTCCAGCTGTCATGTAAGCTGTTCGGGATGCCGCGATTTCGCCGCGGCTATTCCGAACAGCCCACTGAGCTAACATGGTTTCACTTTCATTTTAATAGGGTTAATAGCACGCAGCACTGCGATCAGTGCCGCGCGCTATTAGCCCCTATCTGACTGATCCATGCAAAGCTATGGCTTTGCAGGGATCAGCATAGGAGATCAGTGCGTGCAGTGTTATAGGTCCCTATGGGAGCTATAACACTGCAAAAAAAAGTTAACAAAGGTCATTTAACCGCTTCCCTAATAAAAGTTTGAATCCCCCTCCTTTTCCCATAAAAAAAAAACTGTGTAAATAAAAATAAACATATATGGTATCACCGTGTGCAACAATGTCCGAACTATAAAAATATATTGTTAATTAAATCGCACGGTCAATGGCGTGTGCGCAAAAAAATTCCAAATCCAAAATAGTGTATTTTTGGTCACTTTTTATATCATGAAAAAATGAATAAAAAGCGATCAAAAAGTCCGATCAATACAAAAATGGTTACGATAAAAGCTTCAGATCACAGGGCAAAAAATGAGCCCTCATACTGACCCATACGCGGAAAAAAAAAAGTTATAGGAGCTAGAAGATGAGAATTTTTAACATATAAATTTTGCTGCATGTAGTTATGATTTTTTTCTGAAGTACGACAATATCCAACCTATATAAGTAGGGTATCATTTTAATCGTATGAACCTACAGAATAAAGATCAGGTGTTATACCGAAAAGTGTACTACGTAGAAACGGAAGCCCCCAAAAGTTACAAAATGAAATTTTTCTTCAATTTTGTCACACTATTAATTTTTTTTTTCCGTTTCGCCGTGGATTTTTGGGCAAAATTACTGATGTCACTGCAAAGTAGAATTGGTGGCGCAAAAAATAAGCCATCATATGGAATTTTATGTGCAAAATTGAAAGTGTTATGATTTTTAGAAGGTGATGAGGAAAAAATGAAAATGCAAATATGGAAAAACCCTGCGTCCTTAAGGGTTAAAGATTGGGAGTATATTATGACAAAATCTGGAGCAGAGGTAAGGATTGATTCGGTGCTGATCTTTCAGATGTTATAACTAAGTGTTGCGCTCTTCACCATCCAATAATGTCCAATAATTTAAGTTAGTCCATTCGATAGTTCAATATCTTTTTGAAAGCCAAAAATATGCCTTCTTTTACTTTGGGTAAAACTAAATAAATCAAGTTTCTTCCCTATCCCTGTATTTTATATCCTGGCTAAAATAGAGTGTCTTGTTTTCACCACCTAACGTTCACATCCAGTGTTGCACACCCCTCTAGTTGTGTCATTAGATAAAAAAAATATATATTTTGCAAGGACGTATAGACATTGACTGTCCAACAAATTAGGACTTCTTCATATGGATCACATGATAACATTTATAAAACGTAACAGTACACACTAGATCCAGAGTAAAGAGACGTCTGTTAAAGTTCAAGGAGCGGGTTGCTAACAGCATCAGACTTTAATGGCGCAAACATTTTCTTGTGGCTTGAAGCCAATTAAAAGGATTTATCTTATTGTAGCCACTTCAGGTTTGTCAGTTGTTAAACAGGAGTAATAATCTTCATTATGGTCAGAAATAAAGTTGCTAATATTCTCTTGTTAGTAATCAGTAACTATAGATCGGTAGAGACGGATAATAAAAGATACTTGTCCTGTATTTTGTGTTCTCATGGAAATTGCTGGACAATCATTCATCATTCTATAGTCAATTTCTATAATGATGTGCAAAATTGTTTATGATATTCTCATGTTTATCATTATTAATGCTTCATTGTGTTTCGAAACATATAACCTGTAGAGTGAATATCAGCTCTCTGAATATGGTTAGTGCCTGCTGCAACTAAATCTTATGTTAAATATCTTTTACTAGATTTTTATGACAGCAAGTTAAATCTTCTTTGGCGATTTTTTTCAGTATTGGTACTGCTGGTCTGTTCAGACACCATAGACAACAAGGGACTGGAGCACTAGATCTAGGGATCACTGGAGATCCCAGTAGTGGGGACTGCAGTGATCAAACACTATCCTGTGAATAAAGATGTTTGATGAGAAAGATCCCTTTAAAGGCATTTAACCAGTGCCCTAAACTTAAAGGGTAAGTTTGGTGGCAGATTCTTTGGTTATTAAATAAAGAGAGCCTCATGTAAGATGTTCTCTACGTAAAGGGGTTATCCAGGAAAAAACTTTTTTTTATATATATATATCAACTGGCTCCAGAAAGTTAAACAGATTTGTAAATTACTTCTATTAAATAATCTTAATCCTTTCAGTACTTATGAGCTTCTGAAGTTAAGGTTGTTCTTTTCTGTCCAAGTCCTCTCTGATGACACCTGTCTCGGGAAACGCCCAGTTTAGAAGCAAATCCCCATAGAAAACCTCTTCTAAACTGGGCGTTTCCCGAGACAGGTGTCATTAGAGAGCACTTAAACAGAAAAGAACAACCTTAACTTCAGAAGCTCATAAGTACTGAAAGGATTAAGATTTTTTTTATAGAAGTAATATACAAATCTGTTTAACTTTCTGGTGCCAGTTGATATATATAAAAAAGTTTTTTTTCCTGGATAACCCCTTTAAGGTCCTTCCTGTGTATAGCATCCGCAATTCTCATTTTTACTTAGTTTCACTAACACGCAGATATATATAACAGAAAATATAAATATGTATAAGATCCTCAAAGCTCTTTTAAAGATTTAGGTCACTTTGAGGAAGACAAATTTGGCTGTTTCCCTGAAGGACGCAAAGTAACATTAATTATATTCAAGGACTTTCTATGATAACTTAAATTCCTTTAAAGGTATTTTCATTCACTTAGAATTTATGGACTATCATATAAGGCATCATATATTTAGTGATGTCTGATAATATTTAACCCCTTAAGGACAATGGACGTACTCCTAGGCCCCCGTTTCCGAGTCCTTAAGGACCAAGGACGTAGAAGTACGTCCTGTCCATTCCCGGACCCCCGCCGCTAGCTGGAGGGGAGCCGGTGCACGAAGCCTGCTGAAATCGTTCAGCAGGCATCGCGGCATATCGCCCAGGAGGGTCATGATGACCCCCCATGTCGGTGATGGCCGCAGATCGCTGGACAATTCAGCCCAGTGATCTGCGGCGATTCCGGGTCAATCGGGTCTCCAGTGCAGCCATAGCCAGCAGGGGTGAGAGGGCGCCTGCTGTGGGTGTCACTCCTGCAACCCGCTCCGCCCCTCTTCAGGAGGACGTGAGCGGGTGTGGGAAGACGACCCCGGGAGCTGTGTCCCCGGCTTCAATGTTGGGATTGGGGCCCCAGGAGCAGCGGCGGTGAGGGACTGACCTGTGTCCCGGAGCAGCAGCAGGAGGTGACTGACAGCCTCCTGCTGTTGCTTAGCAACAGCTCCTAGCATGCAAAAAGGGCATGCTGGGAGCTGTAGTTATGCAACAGCAGGAGGCAGACCACCACAACTCCCAGCATTCCCTTATGTTGTAGTTTTGCAACAGCTGGATGTTTCTCCCCCCCCCCCCCCCCCAATGTGAATGTACAGGGTACACTCACATGGGCGGAGGTTTACAGTAAGTATTCAGCTGCAAGTTTGAGCTGTGGCAAATTTTCTGCCGCAGCTCAAACTGCCAGCAAGAAACTACTGTGAACCCCCGCCCGTGCAACTGTACCCTAAAAACACTACACTACACTAACACAAAATAAAATAAAAAGTAAAAAACATTACATATTCACATACCCCTACACAGCCCCCCTCCCCTCCCCAATAAAAATGAAAAACGTCTGGTACGCCACTGTTTCCAAAACGGAGCCTCCAGCTGTTGCAAAACAACAACTCCCAGCATTTCCGGACAGCCACTGATTGTCCAGGCATGCTGGGAGTTTAGCAACAGCTGGAGGCACCCTGTTTGGGAATCACTGGCGTAGAATACCCCTATGTCCACCCCTATGCAAATCCCTAATTCAGGCCTCAAATGCGCATGGCACTCTCACTTTGGAGCCCTGTCGTATTTCAAGGCAACAGTTTAGGGTCACATATGGGGTATCGCCGTACTCGGGAGAAATTATGTTACAAATTTTTAGGGGTATTTTTGCTATTACCCTTTTTAAAAAATGTAAAATTTTTGGGAAAACAAGCATTTTAGGTAAAAAAAATAATTTTTTTTTTACATATGCAAAAGTCGTGAAACACCTGTGTGGTATAAAGGTTCACATTACCCCTTGTTACGTTCCCCGAGGGGTCTAGTTTCCAAAATGGTATGCCATGTGTTTTTTTCTTTTTGCTGTTCTGGCACCATAGGGGCTTCCTAAATGCGGCATGCCCCTAGAGCAAAATTTGCTTTCAAAAAGCCAAATGTGACTCCTTCTCTTCTGAGACCTGTAGTGCGCCAGCAGAGCAATTTTCACCCCCATATGGGGTGGTTTCTGAATCGGGAGAAATTTGGCTTCAAATTTTGGGGGGTATTTTCTGCTATTACCCTTTTTAAAAATGTAAATTTTTTGGGAAACCAAGCATTTTAGGTAAAAAAAAATATATATTTTTTTTTACATATGCAAAAGTCGTGAAACACCTGTAGGGTATTAAGGTTCACTTTACCCCTTGTTACGTTCCCCGAGGGGTCTAGTTTCCAAAATGGTATGCCATGTGTTTTTTTTCTGTTCTGGCACCATAGGGGCTTCCTAAAGGGGACATGCCCCCCAAAAACCATTTGTCGCTCCTTCCATTCTGAGCCCTCTACTGCGCCCGCTGAACAATTAACATAGACATATGAGGTATGTCCTTACTCGAGAGAAATTGGGTTTCAAATAAAAGTAAAATTTTTCTCCTTTTTACCCCTTGCAAAAATTCAGAAATTGGGTCTACAAGAACATGCGAGTGTAAAAAATTAAGATTTTGAATTTTCTCCTTCACTTTGCTGCTATTCCTGTGAAACACCTAAAGGGTTAAAACACTTACTGAATGTCATTTTGAATACTTTGGGGTTGCAGTTTTTATAATGGGGTCTTTTGTGGGGTATTTCTAATATGTAGACCCTTCAAATCCACTTCAAACCTGAACTGGTCCATGAAAAATAGTGAGTTTGAAAATTTTGTGAAAAATTGGAAAATTGCTGCTGAACTTTGAAGCCCTCTGGTGTCTTCCAAAAGTAAAAACTCATAAATTTTATGATGCAAACATAAAGTGGACATATTGTATATGTGAATAAAAAAATATATTATTTGGAATATCCATTTTCCTTACAAGCAGAGAGCTTCAAAGTTAGAAAAATGCTAAATTTTAAATTTTTTCATCAAATTTGGGGATTTTTCACCAAGAAAGGATGCAAGTTACCACAAAAATGTTCCACCATGTTAAAGTAGAATATGTCATGAAAAAAACTATCTCGGAATCAGAATGATAACTAAAAGCATTCCAGAGTTATTAATGTTTAAAGTGACAGTGGTCAGAATTGCAAAAAACGCTCTGGTCCTTAGGGTGCGTTCCCACAGGGCGTATACGCAGCGTATTTGACGCTGCGCAAAATGTATGGCAGCAGCGGGAAATACGCTGCGTATCCCTTGCTCACTATACACACAGGGCTTTCCGGTGGCAGCCCTATGTGTGCAGTGAGTTTTGAAGGTGGAGCCGCGCGTCACAGACACTCCGGTGTGAGGTGGTTTTTTGCGCCCCCGTAGATCCATGCGTCCGCTCCTCCCCAGCTCTCCGAACATTTCCGAAGCTAGAACTGGGGGAGGGCAGAGCAAGGGGAAGGAGAAAGTTCACGCCCCCTCCCTCATCTCCCTGAGCTCGGCTGCTGGACGCAGATCTCTACGGCCACGCCCCCTCCCCAAGGACATAGATCTCCACGGCAGGTCCCTCCCTCATCTCCCCGAGCTGAGGACGTAGAGCAGTGCTCCCAATGAGCTCTATGTATAAAGGGGGACATACTGTATGGGCTAAATGTCCCCCTTTAGCGTGTACAGTAGGTCCCCCTTTACACATAGAGCTCAGTATGTCTCCCTTTAGCTTGTGCAGTCTTTAGCCCGTACAGTATGTCCTCCTTTGTCCCCCTTTAGCCTGTAGCCCGTGCAGTATGTCCCCCTTTGAGGGGACCTGCCGTGGAAATCTGCTGGGGGAGATGAGGGAGGGGACCTGCCGTGGAGATTTACGTCCTCAGCTCGGGGAGATGAGGGAGGGGCCTGCCGTGGCGATCTATGTCCTCGGGGAGGGGGCGTGCCGTGGAGATCTGCGTCCAGCAGCCGAGCTCAGGTAGGGGGCGTGAACTTTCTCCTTCCCCTTGCTCTGCCCTCCCCCAGTTCTAGCTTCGGAAATGTTCGGAGAGCTGGGGGAGGAGCCGACGCATGGATCTACGGGGGCGCGAAAAAACACCTCACACCGGACACGGCCCCGCCTCCAAAACTCACTACACACATAGGGCTGCCATCGGAAAGCCCTGTGTGTATAGTGAGCAAGGAATACGCAGCGTATTTCCTGCTGCTGCCATACATTTTGCGCAGCGTCAAATACGCTGCGTATACGCCCTGTGGGAACGCACCCTTAAGGTGTAAAATGGCCTGGTCCTTAAGGGGTTAAAGCCTTGATTTCCCTACAGAAAGAGGCAGAGTATCAAGTGTGTTATTTTATGTACTTTATATGGGAAAGCACTAGAAAGGAACAGGCCAAAATTACAACAGGAAATACTTTATGTATACTCTCTATTGCTCTGCATATCACAACATAAAATAAAATTAAATGTGTTAGAAGGTTAGAATGCATTTAAGGAACCATTCAGTTAAATAACCTGAAAAATTCCTGATTTGTTGATGTAAAATAAACCTATAACCCATCAGTCAGATTGAACATATTGGGGGAGATTTATCAAAACCTGTGCAGAGTAAAGCTTGCCCAGTTGCCCATAGCAACCAATCAGCTTGCTTCTTTCATTTTCATGAAGGCCTGTGAAAAATGAAAGAAGCGCTCTGATTGGTTGCTATGGGCAACTGGACAACTTTTCCTCTGCACAGGTTTTGATAAATCTCCTCCATTATCTATACTGGTTGAGAAGGACAATTGTGAAGAAAACCATGGCATCATTATCATTTCCAAATAATTTATTGTGGACCTCCATTAAGTATGTTTGTCTTTCTCTCTCTCTCTCTCTCTCTCTCTCTCTCTCTCGCACTCTCTCTTCTCCTCTCTATCTATTTTTTAATTGTATTGCCCCTTTAGTAAGGTACCGTATATACTCGAATATAAGCCGAATATTTTCGTGCTGAAAACGCCCCCCCCCCCCCCCTCGGCTTATATTCGAGTGAACTCTGCGCCTGTCAATCCATTCTCAGTGGTCTTCAACCTGCGGACCTCCAGATGTTGCAAGACTACAACTCCCAGCATGGCCGGACAGCCATCGGCTGTCCGGCCATGCTGGGAGTTGTAGTTTTGAAACATCTGGATGTCCGCAGGTTGAAGACCACTGTGGCCTTCGTCATCATCCAGACCCCCCTTTAGTTTTCTACTCACCTGCCCTCGGTGGGAAGGAAGGGTGAGCTGGTCCGGACCATCTATGCTGCAGGGACCTTCAATGGGGAGGGTTAGTCATTCCGGTCTGTCTATCTTAACCGGGAGGCCCTCTTCTCCGCTCCGGCCCCGGCCTAGAGACGTTGCCTAGACGACGCTGCACAGGGACGTCCGTCCCTGCGCATGAACGTCCCTGTGCGTCGTCGTCAAGGCAATGTCACTAGTCCGGGGCCGGGCCTCCCGGTGAAGATGGACAGCCCGGAATGACTAACCCTCCCCACCGGACAGTCCCTGCAGCATAGATGGCCCGGAACAGCTCACCCTTCCTTCCCACCGAGGGGAGGTGAGTAGAAAACTAAAGGGGGGGTCTGGATGATGAATGACGAAGGCTGCAGTGGTCTGCAACCTGCGGACCTCCAGATGTTTCAAAACTACAACTCCCAGCATGCCCGGACAGCCGGTGGCTGTCCGGGCATGCTGGGAGTTGCAGTTTTGCAACATCTGGAGGTCCGCAGGTTAAAGATCACTGATGAAGGGATTGACAGGCGGTGATGATGAAAGGGGGGGTGATGATGACAGGCGCTGATTATGAAGGGGGGGGATGATGACAGGGGGATGATGAAGGGGGGTATGACGACAGGATGATGTTGACAGGGTGATGATGATAGGCGGTGATGATGAAGGGGTGATGATGACGGGGGTGTTAATGACGGGGGTCTGGATGATGATGGGGGTCTGGATGATGACGGGGGTCTGGATGATGACAAGGGGGGATGATGTATTTCCCACCCTAGGCTTATAGTCGAGTCAATATTGTTTCATGGGTTTTTGGGGTGAAATTAGGGGCCTCGGCTTATATTCGGGTCGGCTTATACTTGAGTATATACGGTACATCAGCCAACAAAACCTTTTTCCTTTTAACATGTTATAAATATCATGGATGTGTCTCAGCCATGCCCCAGCAGATTCTTCTCTCACATTCCTTGCTGTCTCATAAGCAAAGCTTCAGTTTGATTCACTGAACTTTTCGCTCTGATATAAATACACTCTGACCATAGTGATGGCAAATAAGCACCATTTTGCCCTTCTCTGTCAGCGGGAGGTTGAGTTATGAGCAACATATAACTTGCTGATGAAAGAGTCTCGCAGGGTGAATTAGCTGCTGGTTTAGGTTAGAACCCATGAATCCTTTGAACATCACCTCTTGTGCTTCGTCTTATAAAAAGATGAGCTGCTATCAATGCAATGCAGCTGGTCAGATTAAAACAAGGAACCTATTACCGTTTATTGATTCTCTTACAGCTAGAATGTGAACTACTATGTCAGTTTGTCCATTTCTGGGGCTCATGTGCTAATAAAGGCTTAAAATATACACCAGTGCCTACCTCTTCAGAGACATAAATGGTGCAGGACTGGCAGGACCAGCGCAGTTATCGGCCATGGACCCGGACATTAAACTTGATTAAGATACCAGTTAAAATAAAATATTTCCTAATGACCTTACTCCTACCTTCATCATTCTCCCTTTCCTACTATCTAGAGATACCTTCTTTTTGTAACACTAAAATAGTGTACATATTTATACACCCATCAGCCATAACATTAAAACCACTGAGAGGTGAAGAGTGAATAGAAATTATAAGCCCATTACGATGACATGTGGGATAAATTAGTCAGAAAGCGAAAAGCAATTTCTTGAAGTAAATGTGTTAGAAGAAGGAAAAACAGGCAGGTGGAAGGATTTAAGTGACTTTGTCAAGGCCAAATTGTGGCTAGATAACTGGGTTAGAACCTTCCCATTATAGCAGGTATTGTTTTTTGTTCTCACTAAGTAGAGGGTATTATCTACCAAAAGTGCTCCAAAAAAGAACAACATTAAACTGGCAATGGGGCCAAGGTTCATTGATGCATATGTAGAGCAAATTCTAGCATGCCTGGTCTAATCCCAGTATAAATAGTTTAAAAAGTTACTCCTGGCGAATATATGAAGGTGTCAGAACACACAATGCATTACAGCTTGTTGTGTATGGTGCTGCGTAGACACAGACTGGTTACAGCGTCCATGCTGACATCTGTTAATTACCAGAAGCATCTGCAATGGGCAAATGAGCATCGGAACTGGACCATGGTCTGAAGAATCCAAACTTCTTTTACATCATATAGACGGCCATGTATATAGCTGGGGAAGAGAATGCACCAGGATGCATTATGGTAGGGAGGCAAACCAATAAGCAGTGTAATGCTCTTGACAATGATCTGCTGGGCAACATTGGATTCTGCCATTCATATGGATGTAACCACCTACCTAAAAATAGTTACAGTCCAAAACACCTCTTCATTGTAATAATATTACCCTTATAGCAGTGACCCCTTTCAGAAGAATAGTGTTCCCTGCCACATAGCAAAAAATAGTTTAGGAATAATTTGAGTTTAAGGTGTTGACCCAATGAGGGGCATTTATCAAATCTGTTTTTTCTTCTTGTTGACTTTAGAGCAAAAAAGTTGCAGTGAAAGTGGCGGCCGTCCACCAAATTTATCAAATGGCTCACAGACTTTGATGAATGACCACAGAACAGCTCTGTTTTAAATGTCACAGAATAGTGCTTGGTGTGTGACAATTGTTTGTTTTCCAGCATAGAAATGAACGGAGGGGGCGTGGCGTGACGGCACTAGGGGTGTGTGGCCGAGACGTCACGTCCCCCATCTAGGAGGCAGCGCCCCAGTGGTGGGACCCCTGCAATCATACATCTTATCCCGTATCCTTTGGGTAGGGGATAAGATGTATAAAACCAGAATACCCCTTTAATACAATTGTCTCATAGGGCCAGATTTATCAAACTGTGTGATAGAAAATATAGAATGATTTTCCCACAGCGACCAATCACAGCTCAGCTAACAAGCTGTGGTAAAGTGAAAGCTGAGTGGGGATTGTTTGCTATGGGAAAATCCCTCCACTTTTGCTCTTACACAGTTTGATAAATCTGAGCCATAGAGTTATATAGGGCAGGGTTCAATTGGCCCAATGCAACTTTTGTGAGACTTTTCACAAAAAGTCACACATGATAAATCAGTGACCACTGCACAGAGTGATCTAAATAAGATCACTTCATGGTCAGGAAATTTAAACAGTCTAAAGGAAATGTCGCATAAAAAGTTGCACGGGGAAAGCCTGTGACTTTTCCTGCAACAAGTTTAGACGAAAAAAGCAGTCTAAACAGATTGATAAATTCCCTTTTATAGTATCCTAATGATTCCCCAGATCTTAATCCAGTTTAGAATCTGGGGATGTGTTTGGAAAACTGTTTCAATCCATGGAGTCTCAACCGTTCAATTTACAAGACAAGGAGAATATAAAAATACTGCCGGCAGTAAAAAAATAAAGATGTACATACCTTCCTCTGCTCCCCCCGGGCCTCCATTAACCGTCTCCGGTCTCCGCCATGATCCTCTTCCTGGTTGCCGGTGGTCGGCGAGTCATACTGCGCTCAGCAAATCACCGGCCGCAGTGAAGTCCCGACGCTTCAGGACACAAAATTCTTCACAACACCGGCACCTGCTGCTGGGGCCAAAAATGTCACACTGCCGCTCAGCCTATCGCCGCCCGAGTCGGGACTTCACTGCGGCCGGTGATTGGCTGAGCGCAGTATGACTCGCCGACCACCAGCAACCAGGTAGAGGATTGCGGCGGAGACCAAAGTCGGGGACCATTTTTATATTCTGTTATCCTTTAAAGGGGTTATCCAGGAAAAAACTTTATATATATATATATATATATATATATATATATATATAAACTGGCTTAAAAAATTATACAGATTTGTAAATTACTTCTATTAAAAAATCTTAATCCTTTCAGTACTTATGAGCTGCTGAAGTTGAGTTGTCCTTTTCTGTGCTCTCTGATGACACTTGTCCCAGGAACTGTCCAGATTAGAAGCAAATCCCCATAGCAAACCTCTTCTACTCTGTGCAGTTCCAGAGACAAGCAGAGATGTCAGCAGAGTACTGTTGCCAGACAGAAAAGAAGAACTCAACTTCAGCAGCTGATAATTATTGGAACGATCAAGATTTTTTAATAGAAGTAATTTACAAATCTTTTTAACATTCTGGAACCAGTTGATCTAAAAAAAAGTTTTTAAAGCTGCTGCAGTTCAATGTCTTGGTGCCAGATGCCATAGGACACCTTAAGAGGCCTTGTGGAGTCCATCCCACAAAGAAGATCAACATGCATTGAGCTGAAAATTTTGAACAAGGGAGCCCCACTTACTACTACTTCTTGCACTCTGCTGATGGTGTCAGGAAGGGTGAGGGATCTGGCACCAACAATAGCAGTCACCTCCCCCAGGGACCGGAGAAGTCAGAGGCTAGTGGAGAATGATTGTAAGATGTTGGAAACTAGGGGAGGAGGCTGTGCCTGTTTGTTGGTAGGACATAGTGTGGAGCAGTGAGGTGAAGAGAAAGCTTAAATGGGCACTGTCAGATACAAAAACTTTTGATATGTTGTAAAGCATGCAACACCAATAGGTTTTGCAATTGCTTTCATTAGAAAATTTTCAGTATTTCAAACTGAAAAAGTCAGTCAAACAACTTCCCCCCCCCCTGTCTGCTTGGACACATACTAGTCCTGCTGTGTCCATGCGTCATCACCTACGTCATGGACACACTTCCTTGATTGACAGCTGTGAGCGCAGGGCTCACAGCTGGAGGAAAAATCTTCCCACTGTCAGCTTGTGTCCCGCTACTGTCAGTGAGGACAAGCTGGGAGTTGTAATTTTGCTAATGCTAGGGGAGATGTGAGCAGACAGCATACTGAGGGAGGGGGCGGAGACCTGCACAGTGAGGCCACACCCCCTCCCTTTGAGAGGAATTCAGACTAGTGAACTATATTAAAAGTGTAATGAAAAAATAAATAGAGGTGCTAGACACATAAAAATTAGATGTACATGGTCAGGAGTAGGTACTGAATGATATATAAAAAAAATATGTTTTTGTTGGATCTGACGGGTACGCTTTAAAATTGAGCAGGTTAGGAGGAAAGGGAATCCTTTGCAGAGTATGTCATCTGCACTGAGTAGGAGGGAAAACAAGTCACTTTTAGAAAAATGAAGCGTCAGTGTTTGGTTCCCCCCAGCAGAACACAGCAACAGGTGAGCACCAAAGTGAGTGGTTAACCAGTCCAACTTTTTTGAGGATGAGTAATATGGTGCACAACCACCCCTCCACCCCTCCAACTGTTTTAGACTACTGACTAGACTCAGTGCCAGTATTATCATCATTATAATTATCACACAAGAAATATTTGCACTGGAGCCAATGTGTTAAAAAGGCCTTGAACATCAAAAGCGCTGACACATTTCCCTTGTGTGCAGAAATATGATAATCTGTAAATACTGTTATATAATTAAGGAGTCGCATTACTTTAAATATATTTTTTTAATGTGATGTTCTGTACAATTGCCGTCCACCCTAATACTGATGATTAAAAAGATCCTCCTTTCTTCTTTCTGGAGTCTTCCTGATATTAAAGGATGTGCCAGTCCCCATTACTTCCCTTTATTACTTTCTGTGATCATTTTGGAAACTAATTAGTCAGTATTCAAAGACATGTTTTTTGAAAAGATGCTTCTGCGATGGACTAAACATCTGCTTGTGGCTCCTCCTTCAGTACAGGCACAATTTCCATAAACCTCAGACTGTAATACTATATATAGTTAAAAAAATTATTCTACTTGTTATTATAGTAATCCAGCTACTAAAATGTAATGTAGTAGTGGTGTGACCTGATGCTTTTGGGTCCTGATGCAAAAACTATAACAGTGCCCCTCAACTCTACAGTTCCCCAGTGTAACTGCAACTGTGCAATAATGCGCAAAAACCACGCACACTATGATGTCCCCTCACAGGAATAATTATTTCAGTAAAATCACAGAACCTTGGTAATGCTCACAGTAATTAATCTTGCGCTGTATTCACAATGGTTGTTGTTACCCTCTGTACAGCACTGTGACATCACCGTGCTTATTATATCTGTGTTCTGTCATATCATAATATTTATTATCTCTGTACTCACTAGTAGTGGGATCACTACTAGTGAGTACAGAGATAATAAATATTATGATATGACAGAACACAGATATAATAAACACGGTGATGTCACAGTGCTGTACAGAGGGTAACAACAACCATTGTAAATACAGCACAAGATTAATAAATACCATATTTATTGGAGTAAAGCACGCACCGGCCTATAACACGCACCCTCATTTTTCCAAGGAAATGATGGTAAAAATTATTTTTTTACCAAAATATCCTTGGAAAAATGAGGGTGCGTGTGTGTAGGTGTACCTCGATAAACTGTTTCTGGCGGATTCTGCAGTTCAATGATTTAAAGCAAGCACTTTAAATCATTGACGTGCAGTGGCTTCTGTGGGGCCAGAGTGCCGCTGCTCTATTCCCTCCCCGTCCCCGGTTTTATAGTTAAATATCCCGCCGCCCCCACGGCACGATTCCCTCCCCGTCCCCGGTTTTATAGTTAAATATCCCGCTGCCGCCACTGCCCAATTCCCTCCCCGTCCCTGGTTTTATAGTTACATGTGCCCTGGGGACTGCGCTCCTTCATGCTCCGCGGTCTCCTGATCTGTCACTGTGCGCCGCGCACTGACTGACGAGTGACATCGTGTTGAGGATGTCACTCGTCATTACGCAGTGCACAGTGACAGATCAGGAGACCGCCGGAGCATGAAGGACCGCAGTCCCCAGGGCACATGTAACTATAAAATCGGGGACCGGGAGGGAATTGGGCAGTGGCGGCGGCGGGACATATAACTATAAAACCGGGGACGGGGAGGGAATTGGGCAATAGCGGCGGCGGCGGGATATTTAACTATAAAACCGGAGACAGGGAGGGAATTGGGCAATGGTGGCGGCGGGACATATAACTATAAAACCGGGGACGGGGAGGGAATTGGGCAATGGCGGCGGTGGGACATATAACTATAAAACTGGGGACGGAGAGGGAATCGGGCAGTGGCAGTGGGACTCTGGCCAGGCCGAAGCTGCTGAACTGCAGCGGCTTTTGCGTGGTCACAAACAGTCTATCGCCGTATAACAGGCGGATAGATTTTAGGCTAAAAATGTTAGCATAAAAAATGCGTGTTATACGCCGATAAATACGGTACATTGAAGCCATAATCCAGAAATAATAAACACAGTGATGTCACAATATGATAATATCACTGCATAGAAGTAATGAGGATGATGACACATTAATGACACAGGTGAAGTGGCACCACAGAAATGGTTGTCTCAATGATGTCACACTGTTCAGATAATGTATACAAGGATTAAGGTATTGTATACATCAGAATAATAACATTTGTAAAATAATTCAATGAAGCTATTAAACACAGTGATGGCACAATATGGCAATGAAAATAAAGTAAGTATCTAAGGATAGATATAATGCTATCTCCACATGCTGTAAATTAACCATCAGACATAAGACCCAGTTTGGACTGCAGTTTCTGCACCCCCAATGGTTATAGCCCTGACAATTACCTAAAACAGACACACAATATGCCATCTTGTTGTATGCATTATTGACCAGTGTTCTGCTTTCTGTACTATCATGACATGATGAGACATCTGCAACAGATAAGAGAACAAGGGCTCAATTTGACTTAAAATCACTGGGGAAAAGCCATTCTTTTTTATACAAGGGCAGATTGAAAACCAATTCCCAGCAGTATGCAGGCAGGTCACAGTGCTCTATAAGGGGAGGTTGCACAAGTGCCTAATAGTGATAAACAGGCAATCACATTCCTAGTATTTATTCATGCTGCTTCTTTTTATATTTACACAAAGATAATTCTTCTTTAGGGATCAAGTACCAAGATTACCTGTAGTGCCACATTCTGGCTTACATGGTCTGTTGGTCCCATGTTCATATTATTAGATGAGGCTGTCTATCCAGCACCTTTAAAGTGCACCACGCAAAATACCTACACCCCATACTCCCCCAATATCACTATGCTAGACTGTTTCCTAATAAACAAAAGGCATATTTTTTTCCTTCAAAATATGCATATGTAACCTCCCCCATTTTAAATTTTGTCTGGATTACATCCTGATGGGAATTGGTTACCTTGCCCTTGTGTTAGTAAGAATGGTTGCATTTATGTGATTTTTAAAGACATTTACAACAGCTGTAGAGTCCCAAGATGTATAAGACCAATATAGGCCAATTCTTTTCCATCTTACGCTGGCCACACAAGTAATGATTTTTTCAGCCTATCTCATGGCATAAGGATAATGTTGCTCTGTGTTTGCCTAAGATTACTGAGTAGCTGAGTACAATCCACAGATCATTATTGGACAAGCTGTCAATAGCTGACAGTACTTTGACATCTTGTTCAGAGAAGTCTAGTACCCAAATCCCATTGGTGAAGGTTTATTAAGCTGCTTGGTTTATCTATATTGGTCATGTAATGGAATCAGTAATAGAAATATAAAATGTTTCGGCAGATAAGAACCATTTGGTCCATCTAGCCTGCCCAATAATCTGAATCCTATCAATAGTCCCTGGCCCTATCTTATATGAAGGATAGCCTTATGCCTATCTTTATCTTATATGAAGGATAGCCTTATGCCTATCACTATCTTATATGAAGGATAGCCTTATGCCTATCTCTATCTTATATGAAGGATAGCCTTATGCCGATCTCTATCTTATATGAAGGATAGCCTTATGCCTATCTCTATCTTATATGAAGGATAGCCTTATGCCTATCTCTATCTTATATGAAGGATAGCCTTATGCCTATCCCATGCATGTTTAAACTCCTTCACTTATTTGCAGCTACCACTTCTGCAGGAAGGCTATTCCATGCATCCACTACTCTCTCATTAAAGTACTGTATTTATCGGCGTATAACACGCACTGGCATATAACACGCACCTCCATTTTAACAGGGAAATTTAAGTAAAAAAAAATAAAATGTAAAATAAATTACTTGGACTACTGCCACATCATCCTCCCAACTTTTATTTCTTCTGCACCTCAGTTTGGTCCCGTCCCCTCCAGTGCCACATCATTCCTTCCCTTTTATCAGTCCCTGTGCCACATTTACCCCTCTCATCGCCACCCCCCATGTCTCATCATTTCCCCCTGTCATAGACCACCACTAGCCATACAGACATTAAGCCTTTAGTGCCTCCCCCACCATCATTTCCCCCTTTCTTATCATCCCCCACCCTGTCTCATCATGCCCCCCATCATTCCCCCCTCATAATTTCCCCCTGTCTCATCATCCCCTCCACCCTGTCTCATCATGCCCCCCATCATTCCCCCCCTCATCATTTCCCCCTGTCTCATCGTCCCCCATCATGTTCCTCCTATGCTATTCTTCCCCTCCCTCATCATTCCCTCTTTTCCCTGCTTTTCATAGTTTTTTTTATTTTCCTTACCTGGCTGCGCTTCGGCAGGCCAGGTCAGACAGCGGGTCTTGCCGGCTGTGCGGTCAGTGAAGCAGATGAATGACGTCCTCTCCCGGCTCCTCTGCGCAGCATCAGGGACGTCACTTTTCATTTCCTGTAGCCGTTGCTAGTCAGAGTTAGGAGTGCGGCGACTGCAGGAAATGAAAAGTGACGTCTCTGATGCCGCGCAGAGAAGCCGGCAGAGGACGTCACTCATTTGCTTCACTGACCACAGCCCACAAGACCCGCTGCCTGACCTGGCCTGCCGAAGCGCAGCCAGGTAAGGAAAATAAAAAAAAACTATGAAAAGCAGGGAAAAGGGGAATGATGAGGGAGGGGGAGGTAAGAAAAATTAAAAGCAGAGCGGGGAGGAAACGCCGCTGGTCACTGATTTAAAGTGGCCGTGGCCGTGCTGCTAATACTTAACAAGCAGCCGCTGCTGCAGCCACTTTGAATCAGGGACCAGAAGCTTTATCAGCTTATAACACGCAGGCAGGCTTTTTGCCTTAAATTTAAGTTTTAAAAGTGCGTGTTATACGACGATAAATACGGTAATACTTCCTGCCCCTTTGCCCCTCTAATTTAAAACTATGTCCTCTGAAGGTAGTTTTCTACTCTCCTCCTTTACCGTGGTTATTCCCTTTATGTATTTAAATGTCTCTATCATATCCCCTCTGTCTCTTCTTTCTTCCAAGCTATACATGTTAAGGTCCTTTAACCTTTCCTGATGTTTTATCCTGCAATCCATGTACTAGTTTAGTAGCTCTTCTCTGAACTCTCTCTAGAGTATCTATATCCTTCTGGAGATATGGCCTTCAGTACTGTGCACAATACTCCAAGTGAGGCCTCACCAGTGTTCTGTACAGTGGCATGAGCACTTCTCTCTACTGCTTATACCTCTCCCTATACATCCAAGCATTCTGCTAGGTGCCTCTGGTCTTCACCAGAGCCCGGCACAAGGCAGGATGGGCTTGCTGCGGCAGGCGACACCCAGGTCGCTAACCCCAACACGGGTCGACCACACAGGTAGCTGAACAAGGCAAGGTACCGAATGATAAGGCAGTAGCGTAGTCAAACATAGCAGAAGTTCAAGGCAGGCGGCAAAGGTGCGAAGTCAAATAACATAGGGGGAAGGTCTGGATACACGGGTAAGGCAAACAGGCAATATGGAACGCTTAATCTCAGGTTAGGGACACTGAAGATCCGGCAGGAAAGTGTGGGAGGTGCAGGGACTTTATAATGTAGTGTCAGGTGCAACAACTAATGAGCGCACTGGCCCTTTAAATTTCAGAGCTCTAGCGAGCGAGCACCCTAGGAGATGGGGCACGCACGTCAGAGCTGAGACACAGAGGAGGAGGCGGCAGCAGAGCGTGGTGAGTGACGGGCTGGGACTCGCATGCGGGTGCATCCCGCGATGCGAAACCCAGCCCCGCCGGCAGATGGGGACACAGGGACACTGCGCTCACGGCCGGAGTTTGCAGCCGGAGCGCAGTGTGTAACAAGCTAATTCTTGGAATAGTTCACTGAGTACATTTGTTCCTTTGAGAGAAAGATGCAAACCATCTTTTTTGTACAGTTCCTTTCTATTCCAAGTAGAGCTATCATGAAACACAAAGCCAAATCCTTGCTCCTGACACCATTTACTTAGCCATAAGTTGAACTCCTTAACCCCTTAAGGACGCAGGGTTTTTCGGCTTTTGAACTTTCGTTTTTTCCTCCTCACCTTTTAAAAATCATAACCCTTTCAATTTTGCACCTAAAAATCCATATATCCTTATCCATATATCCATATATCCTTATATCGGTTTGATTTTGTCGTATTTCTGGAAAAAAATCATAACTACATGCACGGAAATTTATACGTTTAAAATTGTCATCTTCTGACCCGTATAACTTTCTTATTTTTCTGCATATGGGGCGATATGATGGCTAATTTTTTGCGCCGTGATCTGAAGTTTTTAGTGGTACCATTTTTGTATTGATCTGACTTTTTGATTGCTTTTTATTCATTTTTTCATGATATAAAAAGCGACCAAAAATACGTAATTTTGGACTTTGGAATTTTTTTGCGCATACCCCATTGACCGTGCGGTTTAATTAATTATATATTTTTATAGTTCGGACATTTACGCACGCGGCGATACCACAAATGTTTATATTTATTTTTATTTACATGGTTTGTTTTTTTAAAAAGGGGAAAAGGGGGGGGGATTTGAACTTTTATTAAGGAAAGGGTTAAATCACATTTATTAACTTTTTTTTACACTTTTTTTTGCTGTGTTATAGCTCCCATAGGGGGCTATAACATTTCATACACTGATTGCCAGCACTGTTCACTGCAAAGCCATAGCTTTGCATTGATCAGTGTTATCGGCGGTCGATTGCTCAAGCCTGCATCTCAGGCTTGGAGCAATCAATTGCCGAAGGGACATGCCGGAGGAAGGTAAGAGGACCTCCACTTTTGTCCCAGCTGATCGGGACACCGCGCTATTAGCCCCGGGTCCTGGCTTCAGACACATGCCTGGACCGACCCGATATGACGCAGGGTCACCGCGTGACCCCTCGTTATATCGCGGGAGCCAGCCAAGGATGTAAATATATGTCCTTGGTCGTTAAGGGGTTAATGCGCCTCTGCCTATCATTCTGAACATTATGCACAGCCAGAACTTCAGAAAATGAAACAGTGGATGCAAAATCCTGTACATCATTGCCAAGTGTGATAAAAGATTCCTTCACCTATGAAACTTAATTGTAAGCCAGGTAATTTTTCCCTAGATGAACAAGAACATCCCCTTCCTGCTTTGCTTGCTTAACCCCTTAAGGATGCAGGTTTTTTTTGTTTTTGCATTTTCATTTTTTCCTCATCACCTTCTAAAAATCATAACGCTTTCAATTTTGCACCTAAAATTCCATATTAAGGCTTATATTTTTGCACCACCAATTCTACTTTGCAATGATATTAGTCATTTTACCCAAATATCGACGGCGAAGCGGAAAAAAAATGAAATGTGCGACAATATTGAAGAAAAAATTCAATTTTGTAACTTTTGGATGCTTCTGTTTCTACGCAGTGCATTTTTCGGTAAAAATTACATTTTATCTTTATGTTGTAGGTCCATACGGTTAAAATGATACCTACTTATGTAGGTTTATGTAGGTTTGATTTTGTCGTACTTCTAAAAAAAATCCTAACTACATGCAGGAAAATTTATACATTTAAAATTGTCAACTTCTGACCCATATAAGGTTTTTATTTTTCCACGTACGGGCCGGTATGAGGGCTCATTTTTTGCACCGTGATCTGAAGTTTTTATCAGTTCCATTTTTATATTGATCTGAATTTTTGATCACTTTTTATTCATTTTTTCATGATATAAAAAGTGACCCAAAATACGCTATTTTGGAGTTATTTTGCGCGTTTGCCATTGACCGTGCAGTTTAATTAACATTATATTTTTATAGTTCGGACATTTCCGCATGCGGCGATACCACATATGTTTATTTTTATTTACACAGTTTATTTTTTAAAGGGGGTGATTCTTACTTTTATTAGGGAAGGGATTAAATTATCTATATTAACTTTTTTTCACACTTTTTTTTTTGCAGTGTTATAACGCCCCCCCCCCCCCCCCCCCCCCCCTTAGTGGCTTTTACACTGCACATACCGATCTCATACACAGATCATTGCCGTGTTATCGGTGGTCGATCAGCCCGACTGAGCTGCCGGGAAGCTTTCACTTTCATTTTAGATGCGGCGATCAACTTTGAACGCTGCATCTAAAGGGTTAATAGCGCGCACGATAGACCGACTCGGTATGATCCTGCGCTATATACCGGGTACGCCCTGCGTCCTTAAGAGGTTAAAAATATTAAGAATATTTCTTCTATCTTTTCTAGCAGTAGCATCCGGGAGTCATCTCACAAAACCATTTTCCGTAAGCGCCACACTTATTATGATTGAATCACCCAGCAACAGCTGCTTCCTTTCAGACTTCACTTTATCTTTTTTGTCCTTGGCTGCAGTCTTGCATACATTAGACATAGGAGTCGATGGTTCCTCACCCTCTGTGCTTGAGCCAATATCCATGTTGCCCTTACATTCTGAGAGTGCTGCAAATGGAGAACCACAGACTGTGGGACATGTCTTCTATCCACAACTCTAAGTCTTCCAGAACGTACAGTAACCCATCCACTATTTCTAGGGATCCTCTGTGGCAGTGACATTGCAGGAGTCCCAGCCTTAATTTGTTTAACAGATAATTTAAACATCTCAGATTTTAAAAAAATGCTATTTCCTGCTGCAGTAATGAGAACTGTCTACAGATCTAACAGCATTCAAACCTCCAAAGAGTGGAACATGAAATAAATGCACAACAATTCCTGCACTGAACAAAGTCTGACATTTTAAAGAGGAGAAAAATTTTAAATCTAAAAAAAGACCAATCTTACCTTTTTTTTTTGAGATTTTATCCACCTCCAGCCTACCTCCTGACTATCTCCTGCACTATCTGTCCAATGCACTTAGAAATAGCAGCACTTTGAATATGTAGCTAATGAATTAGGCCAACTAATGAGTCAGTGCCTATACATACACACACACTCCCTCACAAGCACCAACAACAAATGTAACACCTTAATGTGCTAGGCTCATTAGCAAACGCACAATAGCAAACACCTGAACAAATTCCTTACCTGTTCCCTAGCAGCGGTCAGCAGAAACACAGATGTTGCTGTTTAAAACTCCAAGTCAGTCTCCTGCAATATCTCTCCAGTGCACTTAGAAATAGCAGCACTTTGAATATGCAGCTAATGAAGGTGTCTCTGTAAAGGAACATATTCCAAGAGTCTTCAAGATCTATGTGTCTCCCTTTGTTTTTGTCTCTGAATAGAGACAGGGATTGAAGAGTTAAATTTCACAATCTGCCATGATTGATTGAAAAAAATATATATATATTCTGGGCTGGCATGAGCACCAGGCAACCCTGAGCAGATCCTAGGGACAAATTAGCTAAATGGAAGCATAAGCCAAAAGCAGGGTTGTCCAAGGATACACCTGAAGTTGATGCTGAAGCCATTTACTTTTATGAATACTTATTTGAAAAGTGTACATGTTTCGTAAAATACGCTTTTATTGGTTGGGGTCTGAACCATTCCTTTTCCTGCTTTCTGTCTATGGGACCAAGATGATGCCATGGACTTTCATTAAGTGCAAAATATCAAGTAAGTTGTATTTACCCACAATGCTGCACTGAAACCAGGATTGAACTATGATATAGCAGTGACTATGCAAGGTAACCCTGTATATTAAAAAAGTACACTGAACTAAGGTAACTAACCCTGTATATTTAAAAAGTACACTGAACATGTGTCTAGTTGAGTAGACCGCCAAATTCTCCTCCAGAAGGAAGGAACAGTGCCACCTACTGAAGGTAGCTTCCCTTCAAATCAATCTTCAACCCTTAAATGGTCTTAAAACATGATTTGAAGATTGATGGAAAAGGGTAGTGCAACAGATACTGAAATTAGGTTCTAACAAGCACAGGTATAAAGATTGTGTACCCAATACAATATAATAAATGGAGAAAAAAGTGGTATTACAGTTCTCAAGCTAGATCCTGTGTGTGAGAAGTGTATATGTGTTAGTGAGAAGAAGTAGGGCAACGAGTAATGGATACTGAAAAACAAATTCAAAATTCATTGTATTTATTGCTTCATTTAAAAATGCACATACACCAGTGCTTTGTGTGTGGTGTCTGCAGACCACCCACAGAGCACTGTACAGTAATAAAACATTTAAAAAAAAGACTCTTTAAAAATAAGAATAAATGTAGTACAGAATACCACTGGCTGTATATTATTAGCCCATATTCTGTGGAGCTGTGTATGCTTGCCACAATGAGTATATTTATGGAGCTTGTCAGTGGAATGGAGTGTTATTGTACCATTATACGTGGCAAATAATGTTTCCAAACTTGTGCTGCAAATTTGCTCATTAAAATTTTTAGGCAAAAGTGTACAGTATATAAAGCATGTCTTATTTTGTAAACATTCAAGATAACATTTGTAACACTTATAATGCAGTGTCTTCTATGAAGACTGAAAGATATGCATATCCTGTGGATAAAGATTGCTGACACAATGTATCAATTTATGATGTTCTGTCCTGATGCCTGCAGGTCAAAAGGTATATGGACATTTAGTGTAGTAAGTGCACACTGAGATACGCTATGCCTGTGGAGAAAAGGAAGTCATGTGGCGCTATATGCCATCTTTGGGATTCCTGTGCAGTGAAAATGAAAGTTTTGTCTTATATGAAGACTAATACGATGTCAGTGCTATGTGCCGTTCCTTATTAATGTAGAGAGATAGTTATTCTATGCATACAGTTTATGAAATAGGTGTGGGCTGCCCGTGCTGCTCACCCGAGGAAAGATCCCATGTAGCTCTCACACTTACCCGTCGTAGGCTCAAGCCGGTCTCCTCCTTGCTGTCTGGCTGGCGGGAGTGTGAGCTCGGGGGGGCCTAGGGAGGGAGAGGTCAGGTGGTAGAGGCTGCAAGTTGATGATCACGTTATGGGTGTCAACCGCTCACCGGCTTGTAAAGCATACCAAATGCGTTTCTTAGTAGGTAGGTGCGGCTAAATGCTCCAAATGCTGTGGTATACTCGGTACACTGGCTAGACGCATTTAAAGACCCTCTTGATCTCTTTTTCATATTACCCGCTATTGAAAAAGAGACCAAGAGGGTCTCGAAACGCGTCTAGCCAGTATACTGAGTACACCACCGCATCAGGAGCATTTAGCTGCACCTACCTATTAAGAAACGCATTCGGTATTCTTTACAAGCCGGTGAGCGATTGTCACCCATAATGTCATCATCAACTTCAGCCTCCAGCGACGGGCATCTACCACCCAAACTCTCCTTCCCTAGGCCCACCGAGTTCACACTCCTGCCAGCCGGACAGCAAGAAGTAGCCCGGCTTGAGGCTACGACAGGTAAGTGTGAGAGCTACATGGGATCTTTCCTCAGGTGAGCAGTGCGTGCAGCTCACACCTGTTTCATAAACTGTATGCATATCATTACTATCTCTCCGCATTAATAAGGAATGGCGCATAGCGCCGACTTTGCATTAGTCGTCATTGAACACAAAACTTTCATTTTCACTGCACAGGAATCCCAGAGATGGCATATAATGCCACATGACTTCCTTTTCTCCTTTTCTCAGTGTGCACTTACGACACTAAGTGTCCATAGACCTTTTGACATGCAGGCATCAGGACACAACATCATAAATCGATACATTGTGTCAGCAATCTTTATCCACAGGATATGCATATCTTTCAGTCTTCATAGAAGACACTGCATTATAAGTGTTACAAATGTTATCTTGAATGTTTATAAAATAAGACATGCTTTTTATACTGTACACTTTTGTCTAAACATTTTAATGCGCAAGTTTGCAGCACAGGTTTGGCACGTATAATGGTACAATAACACCGTGCACAAATTCCACTGACAAGCTCTATAAATATACTCATTGCGGCAAGCATATATAGCTCCACAGCATATGGGCTAATAATATACAGCCAGTGGTATACATAACAGTGGTATAAATACACTTCTCACTAACCATTACTCGTTGCCCTACCTCTTCTCACTAACCATTACTCGTTGCCCTACCTCTTCTCACTAACCATTACTCGTTGCCCTACCTCTTCTCACTAACCATTACTCGTTGCCCTACCTCTTCTCACTAACCATTACTCGTTGCCCTACCTCTTCTCACTAACCATTACTCGTTGCCCTACCTCTTCTCACTAACACATATACACTTCTCACACCCAGGATCTAGCTTGAGAACTGTAACACCCCTTTTTTCCTCCATTTATGATTTGAGGATTATATGCCAAGCCAGAATTGGTAATTACCATTCGTGGAAGAGATTCTGGCTTGGGATGAAATCCCCAATTATATTTAATGCCCTTTAAGGGTAGATCCCTGGAGTGAAGAGCTAATTCTTGTCCTTACAGTGGAGAGGTACTTTGCATAAAGAAGTATCTATTAATGCAGGCCCCTGTAATATTGTATAGGGCAGGAAGGCTGCCAGTCCCAAGCACCCGAGAGAAGATTTAGATATGTATAATAATTCTTAAATTCTTTATTTAGCCTAATTATAAAAGATAGTGGGGCACCTGCTGAATTGTCTCCCTGACGGACATTTGGTAGGAAGTTTTCTTTATCTATTCGTAGTAATGGCAAAAATATGTTTTCTTTTAAATGACTTAACAGGAAGTTATGCAGCATTTTTATTATTTAACTTTCCATTTGCTTTTAAAGTTTCATGTTAAAAATTTCCATTATCATTTTTATGGTTCAACTTAGTTTTTATTTTGAAAATGTTTGTCTATTCAATATTTATTTCCAGAGCTATTATATTTTGAGTATTCATCCAGCAATGATCTGAATCATTAACATTTTGACATTTTTATTGTTTGGTTGATGGTGAGAAGCATTTTCTTGTTAATTGTTTAATGTATCATTATATTTGGTTTTGATGCATACAGAACTCTATACTAGGCATACTGGTGTGGATGGTGAAGTTTTTTCTATTCTGTCAATGCTTCTGCATAAAATGTTCTATTTTACAGAAACATCTACTGCCAGTGTGTTGCGCATTTCTAAGTTGCCCATGATCTTGTCCGCATAAAAAGGATAGCACTTTTTAAATGATAAACCAATAATAATAATAATAATAAAAAGAATACTGAATGAATATCTAATAAAAAGGGGTTTTCCCATTGGAGGAAATGGACAATTGGGGGGGTCACCGTTGGAGTTGCCTGTGATCTTGAGAATGAGGACCCTAGAATCCTGTTAGAATGAAGCAGCCAGTTGCGCATGCACACTGTTGCTCCATCCATTCCCTCTGCAGGGCCGCCGTCAGGGGGGTACAGCCAGTACACCAGTAAGGGCCCCGGGCCCCGCTGCACCCCCCCTGCACAGGTGAAGCACAGAAGCAGAAGACCACTGTGCAGTCTTCTGCTTCTGGACATACAGTACGCAAATTGCGTACATAATGTACATACAGGCTAAAGCATTTCCCGGCTCCTGTACGTCCGGCACCAGCACAGGATCGGCGGAAAAGTGAGTGGATATTTATTTTTTCTTTTTAGAAAAACTTACCTAGCTGGGGACAGTATAACCTAACTGGGGCATTTTTACCTAACTGGGGGCATTACTTATGTGGGAGTATGGCTACATAACTGGGTGCATTACCTATGTGGGGGTATGGTTACCTAACTGGGGGAATTACCTATGTGGGGGTATGGCTACCTAACTGGGGGCATTATTACCTAACTGGGGGCATAACCTATGTGGGGGCATTTTTACCTAACTGGAGCATTTCTTATTTGGGGGCATTATTACCTAACTGGGGGCATTACCTATGTGGGGGCATTTTTACCTAACTGGGGGCATTGTTACCTACAGTAACTGAGGTATTATTACTCAACTGGGGGCATTACCCACCTGGGGGACACTACCTTCCTGGGGGCATGACCTACATGGGGGAACTATCTACTGGGGTCACTATATACTGGGGGCATTACTTACCTTAGGGCACAACCTACCAGGGACCACTACCTACTGGGGCCACTACTCAGCTGGGGGCCACTACCTACTCGAGGCATTACAGGGGGGGAGGGCCCAGGCATAAAGCTGTGTAAGGGGCCCCAAAATTTCTGATGGCAGCCCTGGGTAGCTGCATAAACAGCAGGAAACTGTACTCTGTGGTTTTCATGGCTTTTATAGAGAATGAATGCAACCAACTACTTAGTTCTAATGGGAGACTAGGATCCCCATTCTAAAGATCACAGGGGGCACCAGCGGTCGTAACCCCTGTAGAAACCTAGTTATCCCCTATCCTATGGAAAGAGGATATTTCTCTTATATGGTAAAGCTCCTTTAAAAGGGTACTCCACTGGAAAAAATTTTTTTTTAAATCAACTAATTACAGAAAGTTAAACAAATGTGTAAATAACGTCTATTAAAAAATGTTAAAGGGGTATTCCAGGCCAAAACTGTTTTATATATATCAACTGGCTTTGGAAAGTTAAACAGATTTGTAAACTACTTCTATTAAAAAATCTTAATCCTTCCAATAGTTATTAGCTTCTGAAGTTGAGTTGTTTTCTGTCTAACTGCTCTCTGATGACTCACGTCCCGGGAGCTGTGCAGTTCCTATGGGGATATTCTCCCATCATGCACAGCTCCCGGGATGTGACATCATCATTGAGCAGTTAGACAGCAAACTTCAGAAGCTAATAACTATTGGAAGGATTAAGATTTTTTAATAGAAGTAATTTACAAATCTGTTTAACTTTCCGGAGCCAGTTGATATATATAAAAAAAGGTTTTGCCTGGAATACCCCTTTAATCCTTCCAGTATTTATAGACTTCTGTATGTTCCACAGGAAGTTATTATTATTCTTTTTATTTCCTTTCTGTCTGACCACAGTTCTCTCTGCTGACACCTCTGTTCATTTCAAGAACTGTCTAGTGCAGGATAGGTTTGCTATGGGGATTTTCTCCTACTCTGGACAGTTCCTTAAATGGACAGAGGTGTCAGAAAAGAGCATTGGTGGTCAGACAGAAAGGAAATTCTAAAAGAAAAGAATTTCTTCTGGAGCATACGCTGGTGGGGAACAGAAGAAAGACAAAAAAAGAGGGGCACTCTACCGTATGTTGTCGTGCAGTAAAAGGATGGGACCCACACCTCACCTAATCTGATGTACCGACCTGCTGGTAGGATGCAACAGTGTAGGTCCAACACTGTGAAAGGTGTGGGTGGAGGTTAGTCAGTGCAGTATGCAGCTCTATAGCCACTCCAGCACAGCCGACACCTCAGGACGCACCCAACTTACTCTTTTGTGGACCTGATGAAGGCGCATGTGAGCGCCGAAACGGGTTGTCCTAAAATATTTCAATAAATTTGTCCTGTGCAACCGTGGCATTCCGAGTCCGTCCTTGACAGCAGGGGCGCTCTACCAAAATTTCCCACCTTTTATCCACCCATTTCTTTATTGTCCTAAATCATCATCTTTTTCCAAAGGGTTATTATGAAAGCCAATTCCTTTCTAAATAATGTAGTAGGGCATATGGGCATTGCAGAGGTGAGTTCTCTACTCAAGCCACTCATCTATATACAAGAGCTAACACGGAACATCTTTTCATCTTCTATGTAAACAAACATGTTGCTGGGGCTGCTATAAATAAAAGAACAAAAAACAATACTTACCTAATTATTATTGTTGTTTTTATATATTTTTTGCACTGGAGTACCCCTTTAATGTGAATGGCTTGCCTGGCATACTACATTTTACTTTACTGGCATTAACAGCTGATCAATGTAAGCAAAAGCCAGATCAGCAGTGATGAGTTGATCACCAGACCAGCCTGAGCGGCTGGGCGGCATGTGACGTTTTCGGCCCCGGCATCAGGCGGGACTTCGCTTTGGCCGGTGATTGGCTGAGTGAAGTATGACTCATCGACCACCGGCAACCAGGAAGAGGATCGCGGGGAGGCCAGAGTGGGTTACCAGAGGCACCGGGGGAGCGACAGCAGGTATGTATCTCTTTATTTTTTTACTGCCGTCAGTCTGAATGACAATTTTTGCATCCCGGAGTACTCCTTAAACTCTCCTAAACCAATCATCATTAAGCACAATACGAACGTTAAAAACATAATACAAAACATATACAAGTATAGACAATGGATGAAGATAATAAATACATGCAAGAAAATATATACATAATATAGTAATTTACAGAAATGAGGAAAGATCATATAATATAACCCCATTATGCCCGTGGCACCAGTCCGTATTATCCAACGTGTCTCGGACTGCAGCAATCTAGTGTGACAAGGGAACCCTAAAAATCTCAGTACCTTACCCTCACTAGCATGTACCTCTTTCATGTGTGCTATAAAGCGTGGACATCTGTTTTGAGTGAATAGATATGTTCGCGAACCCTATGGAACAATGGCCTTATTGTTTTTCCTATGTAAAAATAATAGCATGGGTATAAGATGGCATATACTACATAATCGGAACGACACGTAATAAAGTCATGATTAATCCCACCTAGCTGCACATTATGGATTGTCACCAATTGTTCACAAAAACCCTGTTCAATCCAGTTTTTCTGTCTTTTCTTGGGAAGATGATCTCTTACCAACTCATCTCTAAGGTTTTTTGATCTCCTAAAAGAAATAATGGGGGCTTCAGATGTAATTTCTTTCAGATCGTGGTCAGCTTGCTAAATTTGCCAATTCTTTCTGACTACAGACCTAATTATATCTGCCATAGGACTGTAGTCAAAACAGAAGACAGCACTATTAAGTTGATTTTTATTTTTACTTCTAAAGATTAGAGTTCTTCTATCCAGTTTGCATTCTCTAAATAAGGCATCCTGTATAATGTTTTCCTCATACGCCCTCTGTCGTAGCCTGTCCATCAATTCACAGGATTGTTGAATAAACAGCATATAATCAGAATTGTTACGTAAAACAAATGGAAATGGAAACTCTGGAAATTAAACAGTGAGTTGGTAGAGGTAGGTGTACGATAACCCTTTACACCTAAGCCTTCCTCTGTCCCTTGTAGTACTACATCAAGGTACGCCACCTGCCATCTGTGAAAGTTAGAAGTGAACTGCATATGTAAATAATTTTGATTCAGATAAGAACATAAACTGGAAAATTCAACCTCTGTGCCAGACCAGATCATCATCTATAAATCTAGACCAATGCACTATTTTACTTACAAACGGGTTGGTATGGACAAAACAAAATGGAAAACGTTGGTGCCACGGGCATGCCCATCGCCATTCCAGTACGCTGAGCATACCAGGTGTCACCAAAATGAAAAGCATTGTGTTCTAAAATTAACATTAATGCCTCACAATCAAATTTTATGCATTTCTCCTCTTTACCAGACCTAATAAGTAGAGTCCTTACTGCTTCAACTCCATCTTGGTGTCTGATCCGAGTATACAAACTGACGACATCAATTTTCGCCAGACTGTATCCAGGATCCCATGCCAACTCTTCTACAGTCTGCAGCAGCGCTTTCTTATCGGCCAGGTAAGATGATACTGATTGAAGTAAAGGGTGAAGAAACCAATCTATGTAGCAAGACAGGGGCTCCATTAATGAGCCCTTGCCCGCTACAATCGACCTGGAGGGTTAAGTAGTGTCATATACATTTTTGGTAGACAATACCAATTTGGCTCCTGGGGATTTATAGGAAAAAATTTTTCTGCAAGTTGGAAATCACATTATTCTCTACCCCTTTACGTAACAGTGTTTGTAATTTACTGGAATATATCTTAGTAGGGACTTTATCCAGTCGTACATATGTAGTAGTATCACTTAACTATCGCATAGATTCCATGATATAATCAACTTTATTTAGTACTACAATATCCCCCCCCCCTTGTCCGCCAGTTTTATTACAAGATTATCATTATTCTTCAGCCACAATAATGCATGTTTCTTCTCTACTGACAAGTTATCATTCACAGTGGGATGGATTAAACTCTTCACCTCAGATTGTAGTACTTCATTAAATATATCCAGGCTGGAACTGGGGGACAAGGGGGGGGAGCTGGATCTAAGTCCATCTGTAAACTTCTCCTCCTGCACCTTCGTGTCACTATCTTCCATAAGTAGCTCAAACAGATCTCCTGCAATCTCACGGTCTTGCTCGGTGTAATCATCCCTTATGAGAAATCCTGAGGGGCCTATCCTGGCAGCTGACTCCCCTGCTTGTAATACCGAATCATGGATAGGTTTATTTTTAATGATTTTATGCAGATTCAATTTACGTAGGGATTTGGCTAAATCTATATGGAAGCACACTTCATCAAAATTATTGGTCATGCAAAAATTCAGCCCCTTACATAATAGTGAAATACATTGTTCTGACAACTCAACATCTGACAGATTGGCAATATTACCCCCACTTACCTTCTCCGATGTACGGTAGTCTTGATGGTCCCTTACAATCTCCAGGAGACCTGTTTCCTCTTTACTCCTGGCCCAAAGGGTACTTGTTTTCTTCCGATGCCCCCCTGGACTAATTCTGCGCCTTAAGTGGCTTGTGACTCAGAGGAACCTGAACCTCTCATCTCTCCGTGTGTGGTACGTCCTTCATCTGGGTTACTCGAATCAGACCCAGAGTTGGTAGTCAAGTAATCCATTTTGGGACATGTCGATTTATTGTTTCTCGCATTTGAGCACGTGGCAGAGCTCCCGCCCACTCCTGCTGCTGGCCAATACTTTCTTTGCTCGTGTGCCAGGGGTAACTGATTTATCAGCTCAGTGTGTGTGCTTGTGGGTCACTTTTCACCAATGGGGTCCATCCTGGGACGGAGGCATCCTCTGGTATGGACTGCTAGCTCCTCCTGTCTTCTCGCCTGCTCCGTGGATCATATCGTTGCAGTTGCTCCTGGTCTCCTCAGCTCCAGCACTCCAGCGGGACACATATCTTTGGTGAGATTGCTCCATTTTATTTTTTGCTGGCTACTGTTTCAACAACTATGTCCGACCCCAGACCCGATGCCACCCCCCCCCCCCCCCCACACCCAGACAGGCGACCGCGGCTCTAGTCACCTACTATGCTTGTTTGGGCTGCAAAACTAAACAGTCCACCTGTTCCGCCTGCTCCTCCAAGCATGCCATGCTGTCTTTTTCGGTATCTCAAGATGTTTCCCTGGAATGCGTGGGGTCCGTCCCTCCCCAGAGGAGGTTTCTTCCCTTACCCAGTCGATTTCCGAACTGACTAGGGTCTCCAAATCAGTTGCTCCCGCCTTGGAGAGGTCTTCCCTACGTATTTCTCCCAGGGAGTCTCGTTCCGTATCTCCTGACCCTCTATTCCAACATGCTTGCAAGCGCTCTAAGGTGATTGCCTCTGGCTCTTCTCCAGAGTCACGCACTCAGGATAGACACTCTTCCCATAGGTCTCGCCCCTTTTCCCCAACTCACCAGCAGCGCCTCCGCTCCAGGGGCCATTCTCCGGATACTCTTCCCAGGTCTCCGACTCCTCGTTCCAGGTCTCACACGCCTCAGTATAAGGCTACTTCCGCAAGTTCCCACTCTCTAGGGGAAGTAGCAGATGACTGGTCAGAATTCACCTCGGATCATGAGGACCACTCTGCAGTGTCTGAAATGGTGGACGGATTGGTGTCAGTCATCAGGGACACTTCTCCCAAGGCCTTCAGTTCTCATGCGGAATTTGACGCCTTGTTGGATGCGGCTTGGAAGCATCTGGACAAACGATTTCAGGGAACTAAGAAGATTCAAGTTTCTCTGAGCTTAAGTGGACAGTGCCACCGACACTTGATCCTCCAGTCTCTCGCCTGTCCAAATCTACTACTCTGCCTCTAGTGGATGCAGCATCACTTAAGGATCCTGCAGACAAAAAGATTGAGAACTTGACAAAATTTGCATTTGAAGCTGTAGGTTTGTCCCTGCTTCTCACCTTTGCATCCGCATGGGTGGCCAAGGCTGTTTCGGTTTGGGCTTCTCAACTACGCCAGGGCATCCTGTTGTACTTGGCGGATATTGTTCGCCAACTCTCTCAGGCGGGTGACTTTCTCTGCTCATTAGTCTTGGAGTCCGCTCGTTGCATGGCCTTTGCTTCAGATTTGGTTGCCATTCGCCGCACCATGTGACTGAAGGCATGGGATGCAGATGCTGCTTCGAATAAATCTCTAACAGAGTTACCCTTCTCCGGTTCCCGGTTCTTTGGGAAGCGTCTAGATGAAATTATTTCCGAAGCTACGGGGGGTAAGAGTTCTCTGCTACTGCAGAACAAGCCTCGCCGCTCCGATCCCTGTCGGAAGGCAACTTCTTTTGGTCCTTTGCATTGGGTCACCTTCCCAAGCAGGCACACTTCCAATCTGGGAAAGCCCCTGTGTTCAAGCCACGTCCTTCTTGGAAGTCGGACAACCGCTTTGGCAGTTTTACAGCCAAGTCTGATACCCGTAAGCCTTTCTGTTCCTGAAGGGGTGCCCCCACCCCCATCTTCTTCTCGGATGGGAGGTTGTCTGTCTCTTTTCCAGGTTCAGGACTTCGGGGTACAGGACCTTATTTCAGATGGTTATCGGACAGAATTTGCTTCAATCCCCAGGGATTGTTTCTTCCGATCCTGTCCTCCTCGATCCCCTTCTTTGACAGCGTCTTTTCAGGTCCCTTTAAGTACACTCCTCTCTCAGGGAGTGACAGTGCCAGTCTGCCAGGGGAGCATTTTTCAGGGTTCTACTTGAACCTCTTTGTCGTTCCCAAGAAGGAAGGCTCTGTCCGTCCCATTTTGGACCTCAAGTTACTCAACTGCCATTTGCGGCTCCGTCACTTTCGCATGGAGTCCCTAGACTCCCTTTGCCTCCTCCACTGGGAAATCCTCCTTCAGGACCGGCCGGACCATGTTCAGTCGGACAACGCCACGGCTGTGGTATACATCAATCGCCAGGGTGGCATGTGCAGTCGCTCGGCGAGGAGGTCTCCCAGATTCTGATCTTGTCCGAGAATCGTGTTCACACTCTCTCCCCGATCCAAATCCCAGGTGTGGAGAATTGGGAAGCGGGCTTTCTCAGCCGCTCTTTGGCAGATCCGGGGGAGTGGTCCCTCCATACAGGAGGTGTTTGCACAGATCTGCAATCTTTGGGGGACCCCGGATGTGGATCTCTTCACGTCTTACTATAACAGGTGGGATCCCCACTTTGTCATGAAGTCGCGAGACCCTCTGGCTCTGGCGGTGGATGCTCTGGTCATTCCGTGGTCATCCTTCCGTCTCCCTTACCTCTTTCCGCCTCTCCCTCTCCTGCCCTGGGTTCTGCTCAAGGTGAAGGGTGTTCCCGCCATTCTGATTGCTCCAGACTGGCCCAGGCACATGTGGTACGCCGACATAATTCGGCTGGTCGCCGACATACTGCTGCGTCTTCCACTTTGTCCCGATCTGCTCTCCCATGGTCCTCTCTGCGACCCCAGTTTACTGTCACTGCATTTGACGATGTGGTGGTTGAAACTGCAGTTTTGAGCACTTGGGGGTTTTCCTCCGAGGTGATTTGCACCATGCTTCGAGCACGGAAGCCTCCCTCCGCTGGGATTTACCACCGCACTTGGAAGGCTTCTTTCAGGTGGTGCGAGGCTCAGTCCGTTTCCCCGGTCTTGTTTTCCTTTCTGCGCCTTCTTGCTTTTCTACAATCCGGTTTAGATCAACATTTGACCCTCAGCTCTCTTAAGGATCAAGTGTCGGCCCTTTCTATTCTGTTTCAACGGCAGTTAGATTCTAATTCTCGTGTTAGTACCTTTCTGTAGGGCGTGGCCCATAAGGTGCCGGTCTCCAACTACTCCTTGGGACCTCAACCTGGTGCTTGGGGTTTTGAGGGAGGCTCCGTTCGAACCTCTTTGGGATGCCTCTCTTTGCTTCCTTTCATGGAAGGTCGCCTTTCTCATTGCAATCACTTCCATTAGGAGGGTCTCTGAGTTGGCATCTCTTTTCTGTCACTCTTTTGGTCCTTCATCAGGACAAGGTTTTTCGGCCATCACCCTCCTTCTTGCCCAAGGTTGTTTCCCCCTTTCACGTGAACAAAGAAATTGTTCTTCCTTCCTTTTGTCCGGCTCCTTCCAATGCTAAGGAGTGTTCCCTTCATAGTCTGGACATTGTTTGGGCTGTCCAGATATATCTTTCGGGCACCTCCTCTTTTCGGCAGGGTGACTCCTTCGCGATTCCAGAGGGTAGTCGCAAGGGTCTTCCGGCTTCCAAGGCGACCATTTCGCGGTGGATCCGTTCTGCCATATCAGAATCGTACCGTCGCAAAGGAATGGTCCCACCTTTTCGGGTGACTGCGCATTCCTTGCGTTCCGTTGGGGCTTCTTGGGCTCTCTGCAATAGGGCTTCTACCCTGCAAGTCTGTAAGATGGCCCCTTGATCGTCCTTGCACACTTTCACAAAATGCTGCTTTGGGACTAAACTGATTAGCTCAGGGTTAGTAATCGGGGTATATCCTGCCAGGAGGGGCCGACTTTTCTTTGTATGCCTAGTGTCAGCACCTCCTAGTGGCAAGAGCATATACCAACGGTTTCTGTGTCCCCCAATGGATCCTCCGAAATTTTTTTTTTACTGTAAGCATAAAAAATCAACTTTTTCACCTTGATCTCATTCTGAATGGGAACAAACCGCAACTCCACCGTACACTGGAAGGTATTCCATTGGGCTTCTGTGAGCCGACTGTTTAACTGTTTCTTTGCTTAATGCAGATCGGTCCAATACTAGTTGAGTAAGATTCATGGCATGAATCAGATGTGTTTGTTGCCATTTGTTCACAGTTGTCTTGTCCTCACAAAACTGAGAGATTTCCTTGTAAACTCGGAGACCTGTAGGTGAGCGATTTGAATCCAAATAGGACTTTAGGGTGTTAATTGTCCAAAACAGCTTCAACTATTTCTCAGAAAGGGTCACCACCTTATTTTCTAAGGCATGTGTGCTCAAAACTTTGCATTCATCATTCCGATGAAATTGTGCAAAATATGTGCTAATATCCTCTTTAGGGATGAGTGAATCGAATCTGACGAATCCGAATTCGTTACGAATTTCAGGAAAAATTTGATTTGCAACGAGTGCAAATATTGCCGCGATTCGATCGCACAAATAGCTTCATTAAACTCCATTTAGTGTGATCCAAGCTCCAGGGCATCTAAAATGGTGGATCCACATGTGAGGACATGGGGCAAGGAACTCTGGGAAGGCAAGGCGGGTAGGCAGGATGACCCGGAATCACATGCAGCATGCAGCCTATCAGTAGCCATCCACCCCTGTGATGTCACAGCCCTCTATAATCGGCAGTCATCTTGCGGTCAGTCACATCAGCGTTTTATTGCAGAGAGAGGGACAGAGAGCAGTGTGTTGCACAGAAAAGCATTTTTACAGCAGTGATTCACCTCAAGCCCAAATCCAGCCTAGAAGCACTGATAGTGAAGGGATAGAGATTGAGAGAGGAAGTGCAATTGTAGGTGTATTACACAGCGACTGTGTGCTGCAGCACTGGTGTGTACAACAACTGAAAAGCTAATAGTAGCCAGCCAGTTAGGGTGAGCAGAGCACTATAAGCGTATTGTCCTCTATTAAGTGTAACCTGTGCATACATCTAAGAAGTGTAACATTTTGTTCCTGTTAAAGTCTCAAGGGCCTAGTTATTGTGAAAGGCAAGCCAAAAGTACACACCTGCTGGTGTTGTAGAGAAATACTGTTTTAAGCATAGTGGAGCATATTGTCCTCCGCTCATATACGCACTAAGTATGTGAGGCAGAGAAGTGACTGGACGTGCACAAAGGAGTGGCCGAGGCCTAAATTCATCAGGTGCAGGCAGAGGTTGCAGCAGACTAGGGGCAAGTTGCAGCAGGAGTCGCAGCGAGAGACCTGAGCTCATTCAGCCACTATATGGTCTCCTCATGCTTCAGCCACCTCCAGGCTGTGTCATTCAGTCACTATATGGTCTCTTCATGCGGCTGCCAACTCCAGGCTGTGTCATTCCACCACTATATGGTCTCCTCATACTGCCGCCACCTGTCATGTAGTCACTATATGGTCTCCTTATGCTGCCGCCAACTCCAGGCTGTGTCATTCAGCCACTATATTGTCTCCTCTTACTGCCGACAACTCCAGGCTGTGCCATTCAGCCACTATATGGTCCGCCACCTCCAGGCTGTGTCACTGTACCGCCATGAGGTCTCCTCATGCTGCTGGCACATTAAATAAAACTTTTTAGGTTCATGTATTTGAAATCTTCAATTTAAATGTTAAAAAATATCTTTAATCTTTTCAATTGTAAGGCCCTATGGTCTCTTCAGGCTGTTGCCACCTCCAGGCTCGGTCATTCAGCCACTATATGGTCTCCTCATACTGCCGCGACCTCCACGCTTTGTCATTCAGCCACAATATGGAATCCTCATGCTGCCGCCACCTCCATGCTGTGTCATTCAGCCACTGTGGGCAAAGGCAAATCTAGATCTCTGGAGATGGACTTGTAACCTTGAGATTGTTGAAATTTTTCCACAATTTTGGTTCGCAAGTCCTCTCCTCTTTCTGTTGTCCATGCTTAGTGTGGTACACACAGACACAAAATGCAAAGACTGAGTGAACTTCTCTCCTTTTTATCTGCTTTCAAGTGGGATTTTTTATATTGCCCACACCTGTTACTTGCCCCAGGTGAGTTTAATGTAGCATCACATGCTTGAAACAATCTTATTTTTCCACAATTTTGAGAGGGTGACAATAATTTTGTCAAGCCCATTTTTGGAGTTTGTTGTGACATCATGTCCAACTTGCTTTTTTTCCTCCCTTTTTTTTTGTTTAGTTCCAATGCACACAAATGGAATAAACATGTGTATAGCAAAACATGTGTTACTGCAACCCTTTTCTGTGAGAAATACATTACATTTTCTTGAAAAATTTCAGGGGTGCCAACATTTACAGCCATGACTGTAGTGCTACTCACTAGATCATGCAGATGCTATACATGGCTTTTTTTTTTACTGTGTTTAGCTTTTGTATTTAGCTCACAAATCCCTCTGTTCTGCTGTTAACTCATTCTGACATCCTCTGCTCAGGAAGGGTCATGTCCAAGGCAAGCACTAAGTCCTCCCTTACTTACCATGCATTCACTTCTACCCTGAGTCTGATGTGCTGTGCTGGGTCTCTTAACCCCTAAACGACCACAGACCTAAATGTACGTCCTGGCTTGGCGATACTTCGCGCACCAGGATGTACATTTACGTCCTGTGTATGACCGCGAGCATCGGAGCGGTGCTCGTGTCATACACGGCAGGGACCCGCCGGTAATGGCCGACATCCGCGATCGTGCGGATGTCCGCCATTAACCCCTCAGATGCAGTGATCAGTACAGATCACGGCATCTGCAGCAATGAGCTCGTTAAAATAGATGATTATCTGTAGTGGTGGACGGAGGTCCCCTCACCTGCCTCCGTCTGTCTCCCCGCGTCTCCTGCTCTGGTCTGAGATCGAGGAGACCAGAGCAGGAGATAGCCGATAATAATGATCAGTGCTATGTCCTATGCATAGCACTGAACAGTATTAGCAATCAAATCATTGCTATAGATAGTCCCTAATGGGGACTTAAAAAGTGTAAAAAAAAAAGTTGAAAAATTTAAAAATGAAAAGTAAAAAAAAGTGAAAAATCCCTTCCCCCAATAAAAATGAAAATTGTCAGTTTTTCCCATTTTACCCCCAAAAAGCGTAATTTTTTTTTATAAACATATTTGGTATCGCCGCATGCGCAAATGTCCAAACTATCAAAATATAATGTTAATGATCCCATACAGTAAATGTAAAAAATATTTTATTTTTTTAAATAAAAAACGATCTAAAAGTTTTATATATGCAAATGTGGTATCGATAAAAGGTACAGATGACAGCACAAAAAATTTCCCTTCATACCGCCTTATATACGGAAAAATGAAAACGTTATAGGTGGTCAAATAGGGCGATTTTAGATGACTGATTTTGTACAAAAGGTTTTAGATTTTTTTTAAGCGGTACAAAAATATAAAAGTATCTAGCCATGGGTATCATTTTAATTGTATTGACACACAGAATAAAGAACATGTGTAATTTTTACCGTAAATTGTACAGTGTGAAAACGAAATCCTCCAAAATGTGCAAAATTTGGGTTTTCATTTAAATTTCCTCCCTAAAAAAATATTTTTTTGTGTTCACCGTACATTTTATGGTAAAATGAGAGGTTTCATTGCAAAGTAAAATTGGTCATGAAAAAAAACAAGCCCTTATATGGGTCTGTAGATGGAAATATAAATGAGTTATGGATTTTAGAAGGCGAGGAGGAAAAAACAAAAACGCAAAAATAAAATTGGCCTGGACCTTAAGGTGAAAATGGGCTTTGCCCTTAAGGGATTAATCTATTCACTGTAGGCTGCTCTATAACCCTCCTCTCTGTTATCATGCTGCAGTATGATAGACAGGACAGAAGTAAGCACAGAGCAGTGCTAGTCTACCTTCAGTTACCAAGCTTTGTCCCTGCCTGTGCTTTAGCTAGGACAAAGATGATGCTTCAGCCGGACAGGATTTTGTTCTGGATTGTATGGGGACTCCTAGTGGTCTTTTTTTATAAGCCACAATTTTTATTAAAAATTGTATGAAATATATTAGAAAGGGCAGTGTTTTGTCAAGATAAACAACATATAAAAGTTTTAGATTCTGGCAGTGCCCACTTAACTTGCGTAAGAGCTTCTGTCATTTCATATGACTTCTCTTTTCTGTAATGTCTTAATGTATTGTCCATGTTACAGTATTTAACTTCACACTTCCAAAATAGCTGCCAGCATTCTGTAGACTTACAACTCTGCAGAGTCTTAGAGGTGATCTAGTGTTATACATTTCAGACACTTAACCTCTCTGTGAGCCAGTGCAGATTGCAAGGCAGTGTCTGCCCCTCATGTGCACTCTGGTAGAGACTGCAGTAACTGAAAGTAGTATTTGCTAAGTATCCTTATACCCAGGAGGGATGACATTTATTTTTCATCATCCTAAAATAATGTTAATTGTATCCTTTTTAGAAGGTTATCTAAAAATCAAGAGTTATCCCCATTCATAGGTAAGAGATAGCTTGCTGATGTTCATGCATGACATGTGCTCCATTCATCCTCTGTGGGGTGTCTAAACTAGGGATCGACCAATATCGATTTTTAGGGCCGATACCGATACTATGTGGACTTTAAGGCCGATAGCCAATACCGATATTCCGGTATAAGTTGTCGACTATTTGAGCACACACCCCTGAACACCCCCACCGCTGCCCGCTTCTCTCCCCCTGCCGGTCCTTAGTCCAACCACCGCACCGCCCCGGCCACAGACCTCCGCCTCCCTCATCCCCGGTTTTATAATTACCTGTTCCCGGGGTCCACGCAGTGCGGGGCATTATGGGATTATCGGCAAGGTATTTGCCGATACCGATAACGTCCAAAATCGTGATTATCGGCCCATAATATCGGCCAAACCGATAATCGGTCGGTCCCTGGTCTAAACATTGTCGATCACTTGGAACCATTTACAGTCAGTCGTCTGTGCTATATAATGTCATTTTATTATGTTGATATATTTTAATCCCTTAATGACCACAATACGTATTTTGTCGGCAGGGCAAATGTAGCCTGGTACTGGTCTCCTGTGCCGAATATTGCAGGAGCTCATCTGTAGCATGACAGCAGGGTTCCTGCTCTAAATACCAAAATCAAGGAATCCTCCTATCCTTGTAGTTTAACTCCTTAGGTGCAGTTGTTAAATTGCGATTGCAGCATCTTTGTGGATTCTGGGTATCTCTCATCCCATTGGCACCTGGGCAAGATGATCTCTGATAAGTTTCTATGGCAGCAGAGGGCCTAATGAAGACCCACAGGAATGCCATGTATTTGTGTCTACCTGGCTGTCCCTATGGCAGGGCTGGCTAGGTCATCTGTCAGCTTTATGTTATACTGTACTACAGTAGTAGTTTATTGTATTATATGACTGATCGGGAGATTGCATGTTAAAATCCCCTTGCAGGACTAATAAAAAGTAAAGTTTTGGAAAATATAATTTTATTATATAAAAAAAAAGTATCTTCAATCCACACCCCTCAAAAATCCACAGTATAATATTTTTTATTGGGTTAAATCAGGAAGATTCCATTATTGTTCGGTCAAAACTGTGGTGCACAACAGTACTGTGAGCGTTTATAGGTGTATGACTAGGTCTAATTGTTGGGGTATACATATGACCCTATATTATATCATAAGCCTAATTGTCGGCATGAGCGCTATGCATTTGTATGCATAGCAATACAGTTGTGTTATTTTCACTCAATGTGGACGGCATCAATGTGTGGGCTTAGGGTATGTTCACGCTGCGCAATCCCCACTTGCAAAATTCCGCGAGCGGAGATTCTATCTGGTGGTCGCCGCCGAAAATACTTTGGTGGTAGGACTGTCACAACTGACAGCTATGCAGTGCTCGCGGACTTCCGCACAAAGAATTTCTTCTTTGTGCTAAGCAATTTTAGCATCAGAATTGTCCGCCGCATACATTCCTGTGTGAACGGGTCTCACGGAAGACATCTATTCACACTGATGGTAATGTTCACTGCACGGAATTCCACACCGTGAGCGCACCCGTGTGAACGTACCCGTAGATATTTAATAGCCGATAGTGTTACACAAGTAGAAACTGTAGAAGCTGGGTTTATTTCATACTCACCTGGCTACTATTATTTAGTTATGTTATGATACATGACAGTGGAAGGATCCATTAACCCCTAGGGGTTATCTGATGTATTTCTTTACAGGGATTGATGCTCATCCTTATAGCGCTTAGCTTCGACTCTACGTCAGTGTTTTCCAAACAGTGAGCCTCCAGCTGTGGCAAAACTACAACTCCCAGCATGCCTGGACAGCCAGGGGCTCTCCAGGCATGCTGGGAGTTGTAGTTTTGCTACAGCTGGAGGCACACTGGTTGGGAAACACTGCTCTATGTTGTCAAGGTATACCCTTTTCAGCCCAGTTGTTGCATGTGGGCACTAGAATGACTGTTGGATTCTGTTATACGGCTTAGTAAGTTTATCTATAAAACAGCTGGATCATTGTAATACCGTAACTCCACTACAAATAACCCTTTCAGCTCTGCTTCGCCTGCATGGATTCCCAGTGTTTCTTGGTTGTAGTTAAAGAAGAGAAATGTCCAAGTTTAGAGCAAATCTTCTTGGTGCTAGTGTGGATACTTGTCAGTATGACAAAGGTGGCTTTAAGATCTGCTGCACGAAATCCCTTCTCCGTTCCTCAATAAATCATGGTGACACTGGTAAGGAACCTAGTAAATCTATCCACCAGAGATATCGCTAGAGGCAGTCACACTTCTGCTACAAGTGCTTTCAGATTACATAGAATGCGGTATTAATGACCCCGCCACAGTTTAATCAGCAGGTCCCAGCCCAGATATGTGAGCCCAGGGTATCGTGTCCCCGTCGGCTCTGCTTACCACAGTCTGTGATACCCAGGGCTTACATAACACACATTTAGCTATCGCTCATTATTTGGAAAGGACTAATTTAGTGGAAAATCTTTCACATTTTTTAAGTGAAACTGCAGTGTTCCATTATTTGCTGTGTTGTAAATTGTTAGTGTATGCTAACATAGCCGTCACGCAGTTCGTTACGTGCACTGGATGACTGGGGTGCCATGCCGGAGATCGCGGGGCGGGGGGATCCAGCGGCCGGACCCCTGTGATCAGACATCTTATCCCCTATCCTTTCATTAGGGTATAAGATGTTTAGTGGTGGAGTACCCCTTTCATGGCAATGACATGTTATATGGTATCTACAAACTTAAAGGGGTACTCCGGTGAAAAACTTTTTTTTTTTTTTAAATCAACTGGTGCCAGAAAGTTAAACAGATTTGTAAATTACTTCTATTAAAAAAAAATCTTAATCCTTCCTGTACTTATTAGCTGCTGAATACTACAGTGGAAATTATTTTCCGTTTGAAACACAGAGCTCTCTGCTGACATGAGCACAGTGCTCTCTGCGCACATCTCTGTCCATTTTTGGAACTTTCCAGAGTTAAAGGAAATCCCCATAGCAAACATATACTGTTCTGGACAGTTCCTAAAATGGACAGAGATGTCAGCAGAGAGCACTGTGGTCATGATGTCAGCAGACATCTCTGTGTTTCAAAAAGAAATGAATTTTCGCTGTAGTATTCAGCAGCTAATAAGTACAGGAAGGATTAAGATTTTTTAATAGAAATAATTTACAAATCTGTTTAACTTTCTGGCACCAGTTGATTTAAAAAAAAAGTTTTTCACCCGAGTACCCCTTTAAACTTCCTTTATATGAGAATAATAGTATTCTTATCACAGCCTTTACTAACATGCATCTGTAGCATACCCTGCTGAAGATTTTTACTTTTTTTATTTTTTTTAAATGTCTGCATGGCAGTGGACACGACACTCTTTCAAGTAAGGAGATGGATCATATTTACACGGATGTGTTTGTTGTATTAAGTAAAAGGATACATGATGCATGGAAGCCTAGTCATTAAATGAGGATTACTCACAGGAGAGGGAAAACATCATAGAGATTACTAGTAAGCAGACATATGAGTTCTCATCTTCACAGGCGGCTGTGGGTACAGAGTGCATGGTGAGGACACCAGTTCCCAGCATGAGCAATGCCACAATATGGATCTTGTTTAATAAAAAGATAATTATAAAGAAATCAAATGAATGCAATATATATACACTGTACATGGCTCTGCTCTGTGTTCCCATACAAGATCGCTTTAGTACATATTTTAAAAACCCAAGGGAACAGTTTTACATTTTCTAGCAACAACTGGTCAGTAGTTTAGAAGACTTTGTACACAGCAATTTTTTAAAATTAGATACCTTATATTGTGATTGTTAAAAATCCAGCTTCCATGGTTATCATGTGTGCTGTAGTATTTGTTAGAAATGAAGGTATATTATTTGGAAGATCTGCACCAGCAACCAGCATGCCTAAAATTTGTGAATTCAAATATCCCCTTCTATGGACCTTTTTGAATGGGAACTTTCAGATATAATTTTTTTTTATATGTTGTACATCTGTGAAATCAATAGTTTTTCTAATATACTTCTTTAAAAAAAAAATCATAGTTTATTAAAGAAAACCGCCTTTGAAAATACCACCACTGGGAGTCCCCATACCTCCTGGGACACTGATGGATTATCACACTTAGGGATACGTTTGAGGCAGCGTTTGCAAATGATGGTGCCTCCAGCTGTTGCAAAACTACAATTTCCTGCATGCTGGGAGTTGTAGTTTTGCAACAGCTGGAGGCACCCTGGTTGGGAAACACATTTGAGGAAAGGTCAGGGTTTGTAAGACAACTGTATCTGTACTGCTTAGTTCTCTCTTATCAAAGGATGGCTCTGAGAAAGTTCTGTTAGTACTGAAGGACGAGACAGGATAATACTGTGCCCAGAAGGAGGAGCTCGTGTCAGCACATTCATACTTTATAGTGTCTCTTAATTACTGAGAATAAAGTGTATGTCAAGGTATTACCATTAATAAGCTGCCTGTGGGTGATAACCAGCCAGGATCAGGTGACTTCACAGGTCCAGCGTAACACATTATTAAGTGAGACCGGCTCTTTAAATACATTATTGATTCATTTCTTTTATCATGATATAGGATTACAGGAAAATTCCAGAACTTACTGCAGCTTTAGTTATAGTCTCAATAAATTGGTCTTTTACTGCACTTTATGTAGAAGGTGCAAAATGCACACTATATCACTGATCTTACAGATATATACAGTGGGACAAAAAGTATTTAGTCAGCCACCAATTTCAGGGCTAGAACTCATTAACCCTATGGGTTCTGGCAGAACCAGTCATCACAGTATTACCTCTGTCATTGCCAACATTGGGTATGTAACAAAGTATTGAGATTAACTTTTCTTATTGACCAAATACTTATTTTCCACCATCATTTGCAAATACAGTGGTCCCTCAACATACGATGGTAATTCGTTCAAAACGAGCCATCGTTTGTCGAATCCATCGTATGTTGAGGGATTAGTGCAGTGTTAAGTATTGGAAGCTGTACTCACCTGTCCCCGCCGCTCCGGACCGTGTCCTTACCACTCCCGATGGTGACCCCGGTCCTCTGCTGGGCTTTCCTGGTCTTCTCCAGTCCTCCGCTGGGCTCTCCTGGTCTTCTCCGGTCCTCCACTGTCTTCCGCAAGGCATCACTGGGCCTGCGTAGCGACGTCATTATGCCGCTGCGTACGCCGTTCCTATTGGATGACGGGACGGCGTGCGCAACAGCATAGTGACGTGTCCGGAGAGGGCCGAGAAGACACCGGAGGAACAGCGCTGGACCCGCAGGGCACCCCGGAGCATCGTGGAGGGGTAAGTAATACTCACCGCACCACACAGGAACATTAAGCTGTTATCCGGCAGCAGCTTAAGCATTTTGCGCTGCCGGATAGCACTTAATGCGATGGCCCCGACATAAAAAAGCATCGTATGTCGATGCTGAAATCGACATGCGATGGCCTCTGAGAGGCCATCGTATGTCGATTTGATCATATGTTGGGGCCATCGTAGGTCGGGGGGTCACTGTAAATTCTTAAAAAATCGGACATTGTGATTTTATTGATTTTTTTTTCTCATTATGCCTCTCATAGCTGAGGTATACCTATGATGAAAATTACAGGCCTCTCTCCTCTTTTTTAAGTGGGGGAACTAAATACTTTTTTTGCCCCACTGTATATATATATATATATATATATATATATATATATATAAATATATATCTACAGTGGTCCCTCAACTTACAATGGCCGCAACATACAATATTTTCAACATACAATGGTCTTTTATGGTCCATTGGAACTTGAAACTATACTCAACATACAATGCTACGGACAGTCCAAATCTGTCCATGTCCTGAACATGTCTGGCTGGGAGAACTGACAATCAGAATGGGCATTTTACTGGCATGCATTGACTGGCTGTCTGGGAGCGCTTCTCTGCAATACAGGGTGGTACTACATGTTTTGTAATATTTTTTACCTGTATCACGGTAACCTGCTCCATTGGACACCAGATGAGGGTGACTCTATTTTACTTTTTTGGGGCACGGGGTATACTGTACAGGACACTTAAGAAGCTCCTGTCTTCTAAATAGACAATGATTTACAGCTTTCAGCAACTCTTACCGATTACAGTTGTGCTCATAAGTTTACATACCCTTGCAAAATTTATGCCATTTTTCAGAGAATATGAATGATAACACAAAAACTTTTCTTTCACTCATGGTTAGTGGTTGGCTGAAGCCATTTATTGTCAAACAACTGTGTTTACTCTTTCTAAATCCTAATCACAACACAAACTACGCAAATGACCCTGATCAAAAATTTACATAACCCAGTTCTTAATACCATGTATTGCCCCCTTAAACATCAATGACAGCGTGAAGTCTTTTGTGGTAGTTGTGGATGAGGATCTTTATCTTCTCAAATGGTAAAGCTGCTCATTCTTCCTGGCAAAAAGCCTCCAGTTCCCCTAAATTATTGGGCTGTCTTGCATGAACTGCACATTTGAGGTCACCCCAGAGTGGCTCAATGATATTGAGGTCTGGAGATTGAGATGGCCACTCCAGAACGTTCACTTTATTTTGCTGTAGCCAATGACGGGTCAACTTGGCCTTGTGTTATTCATAATTGCCCTGTTGGAATGTCCAAGTATGTCCCATGCACAGCTTCCTGGATGATAAGTACAAATTGTCTGCCAGTATTTGTTGATACATTACTGCATTCATATTGCCATAAATTCTGACCAAATTTCATGTGCCTTTGTAGCTCACCACCATATTTCACAGTAGGAATGATGTACCTTTCATCATAGGCCTTGGTCATTGTCTACTCTCCAAATGTATCGTTTATGGTTGTGTCCAAACAGTTCCATTTTAGTCTCATCACTCCAAATGACTTTGTGCCAGAAGGTTTGAGGCTTGTTTCTTTGCTGTATCAACAAATACTGGCAGAAAATTTACACTCATCATCCAGGAAGCTGCGCATGGGACGTACTTGGACATTCCAACAGGACAATTATCAAAAACACAAGTTGACCTGTCATTGGCTACAGCAAAATAAAGTGAATGTTCTGGAGTGGCTATCTCAATCTCCAGACCTCAATATCATCGAGCTGCTCTGGGGTGACCTCAAACAAGCAGTTCATGCAAGACAGCCCAAGAATTTAGGGGAACTGGAGGCTTTTTGCCAGGAAGAATGGGCAGCTTTACAATCTGAGAAGATAAAGGGCCTCATCCACAACTACCACAAAAGACTTCAAGCTGTCATTGATGTAAAAGGGGGCAATACACGGTATTAAGAACTGGGGTATGTAAACTTTTGATCAGGGTCATTTGGGTAGTTTGTGTTGTGATAAGGATTTAAAAAGAGTAAAGACACTTGTTTGACAATAAATGGCTTCAGCCAACCACTAACCATGAGTGGAAGAAAAGTTTTTGTGTTATCATTCATATACTCTGAACAATGGTTAAGAAATCATAAATTCTGCAAGCGTATGTAAACTTATGAGTACAACTGTACATGCTTTATCTGTATTAGTTATCTTTTTTCTTTTTCTTTAATCCTTTTTCATATTTTTCTATTTTTGGATGACATTTGGAGGCTTCAAAACCAATTACTGGTTTTCCATAGAGCTCTGGTCTCAACATACAATGGTCGTCCTGGAAGCAATTAATATTGTAACTTAAGGGACCACTCCATGTATGTGTGTATAAAACTCCATGTATGTGTGTATATGTGTGCGTATGTAATGTGTAAAACACCAGAGCCCAGACAGCAAGTTTATGGGACTTCTGGAGCCTTTCCTGATCTCGAACTGTAAAGATTGCCCAGTAGTTTTAAACATCCTGCCGCCGGACCAACTTCATATTAAAGTATGATTTAACTTTATGGCAGGCTGTCCCTAGACCAATATCAAAGTAAAGTATGATTTAACTGTCTGGCAGGCAGGGGCAGAGAATAATTAGTGCTGATGCAGGGAGAGGGGACAGAATGGGCGAGAGAGAGATTTATTGCGGGCTGAGCGAAGAGTGAGAGGGGAGAGTAGACATCCGTGCGGGAGCAGGCAGAGGGCATGGCAGTGCTGCTTTAGGGAGGAATGCAGGGAGAATGCCTAGCTGCCTATCACTGCTATGCCTTCAGGAGACTGGGAAAGCTGGAAAAAGCCAGGCACTCAGCTAGTAGTATATAAACCAACCATACAGTCGTATGTTATCTGCATAACTACTGTACATGGCAGTTAGTATAACCTCTCAGATCAGCTGTCAAATAAGTCTTGGAGTCGCTGAAAGTAGGACAGGCCCCCGGAGGATCTATCATATTTCTGTAATATATAATCTAATTGATGCTCTTGTAGAATAATATTTGAACTGGTTTGTTTAATTGGAGAAGGCACCTTGACACTTTATATACACATGTAGAAAAGAGGAATTTTTCATGTGCTGCATGGATGTGTGATTGTTATCAGTGATTTTACATAGGACTGCAAGTAACAAAATGATTTAACCGAGTGTCATGACTGGGATACATTTTAGAAGCTTTAGTAACCAATTACATTCTGCTCCATCTTTGGCTTGGGAATGTTGTTGTACTTTTTGTTATGAGAAAGATGTTTTGATTCATAAAAATGCATCAGTTTTCCTAAACTGGTGTAAACATAAGTGGTATTATACCTTGTGTGCTCATCATACATGAATCAGGCCATGTATCTAAATATACACTTCACTATGTTTGACTATATTTCATAATGTTGGGAAAGTGTAAAACATTGAGTGTGTGCTGAAAATAGATATACATAAGGTATAGCAGTGTTTTGCAACCAGTGTGCTTTCAGCTGTTGCAAAACTACAACTCCCAGAATGCCCCGACAGCCAAAGGCTGCCCGGACATGCTAGGAGTTGTAGTTTTGCAACAGCTGGAGGCACTCTGGTTGGGACATACTAAGTTCTGCTACATGAGTTGATGTTTTCTTCTTACCCCAGAGTAGTATAGTACATAGTCCCTGCGGTGACCAGTTAGCATTCTTATGTGCAGCAGTTCTTTTTCTGGCTGCTGCTGTCCATGGTACTGAATTTGTAAACTGAGCTCACTTTAGGTTAGAATAGAAAAGGAAGCGGTGTTCCTTTACCAAAGCCACATCTCAAGTTCCTTTAACCCCCAACACTGGGGTTAAAACCTGTAGACAATATTATGCACTAGTGGCGCCAGGGAGGTCAAATCACAAACTAAGTACAACCATGTCACTGGCAGTCAACACTATAATAAGTGTCATGTCATGACTACTGTATATTAGATTTTTACCTTTAAGATGTGTGTGTCCACACTAACTGCAATATACTGTATGTGTCTTGCTACACATAGTGTCACGCTTCAAATAGTTAGGGATCTCTGACATAATGCATAGGATTAAAGGAAATCTGTCATCAGTGTCACCTGCACTAACCTGTCAGCACAGACAGGTATTGCAGGTGACACTGATGACAACGGTACTTATCTTGTCCCGTTCCGTGCTGTTGTTCTCCGGTCATCCTCTTCGGTATCTTCAGCTCCTGGCCCGGCTTGGAGCATGGGTGGAGCTTAGTGACATCACCGCTGCTGTTCTCTGCTGGGTCCCGCTGCTAGTCCCGCTGTTGTTAACAAAAATGTTTTATATACTGTAGATAATACCATTATATGTATATTTGTAATATAAATTGGTTAAAATTATTTGTATATTTGTGTACAAGCAGGGCTCTGTGTACTGAGGACAAGCAGGGCTCTGTACACTGAGGACAAGCAGGACTCTGTACACTGAGGACAAGCAGGACTCTGTACACTGAGGACAAGCAGGACTCTGTACACTGAGGACAAGCAGGACTCTGTACACTGAGGACAAGCAGGGCTCTGTGCAGTGAGGACAAGCAGGGCTCTGTACACTGAGGACAAGCAGGGCTCTGTACACTGAGGACAAGCAGGACTCTGTGCACTGAGGACAAGCAGGGCTCTGTGCACTGAGGACAAGCAGGGCTCTGTGCACTGAAGACAAGTTGGGCTTTGTACACTGAGGACAAGCAGTGCTCTGTGCACTGAGGACATGCAGGGCTCTGTGCACTGAGGAAAAGCAGGGCTCTGTACACTGAGGATAAGCAGGGCTCTGTGCACTGAGGATAAGCAGGGCTCTGCTCATTTAGGACAAGCAGGGCTCTGTGCACTGAGGACAAGCAGGGCTCTGTGCACTGAGTACAAGCAGGGCTCTGTATACTGAGGACAAGCAGGGCTCTGTGCACTGAGGACAAGCAGGGCTCTGTACACTGAGAACAAGCAGGACTCTGTGCACTGAGGACAAGCAGGACAATGTGTACTGAGGACAAGCAGGGCTCTGTACACTCAGGACAAGCAGGGTTCTGTACACTGAGGGCAAGCAGGGCTCTGTGCAGTGAGGACAAGCAGGGTTCTGTACACTGAGGACAAGCAGGGCTCTGTGCAGTGAGGATCTGTGACATGCTCCTGGCTCACACATCAGGATGATTGACAGAGCCCTGCTTGTCCTGCCCTCACTTCCTGTATTTGGTTTTCTCACAGAGACACACAGGCAATAGCTGCAGGAACAGCATTTTTTTACCCAAAAATATACAATTTTTTTTAACCACTGTATATTAAATATATACATATAATGGTATTATCTTCATTATATAAAAAGTTTTTGTTCATGACAGGTACACTTTAAAATAAAAATATAAAATAAATTCATACTGTATTAATAGGACAGTTGGTCTGTTCCAATACATCCCCTTAATAGTGTTGTTTCCTTATCCTAAGTATTCATTTGTTCCCTTTAACTTACCACCTAAAGCTATGCACAGTATGTAAAAGCTACGTGGCACAGTAATGCATCCACATCTTTCTTTGCCTAATTGGTGGCTTTATGATGCTAAAAAATGCTTTTATCCACAGTCATGAACAGTTAGAGAGTGGTGACCAGGGGGTCCACAATGCCATGCCTCTCTTGAACAACATCACAGCATCTGACCTGTATGAGTGACATACAGCTCCTCCAATGCATGTGCCGTCTCTGACTATTACTGCGCCCAGTGAGAAATCCTATCATTAATAGCAGGGAGAAAATGAGTGTTTCTATTGGTTGGGGACAGCGCATGCGCAGAGGAGCTGTCTATTGCTCGCGCAGGGCTGGTACTGTGAGTTATTTAAGAGAGGTGTGGCATTGCCGGCCCTTGGCCACGCCTCTCAGACTGTTCATGACTGTGGATAAAAGCATTTTTAGGCATCATAAAGCCACCCATTAGGCAAAGCAGGGGGTGGCTGCATTACTGTGCTACACAGCTTTTACTTACTGTGCATAGCTTTAGGATGTAAATCCTGGTACTTTATTTCATTATATCCCATCACATGCCACATCCCGTCTTTTCTTACCTGCTTTCATGGCCATTAACAATTATAGAGTATGCTTAACTGTTCTTGAAATATATTCGTGACCCTTATTCTTCAATTTAACGCTTTATATGTTATAACACTTTTCAGTAATACCTTGTAAATAGATGTGGTTGTTTTATTGAATCACTTTATACTTTCATAGACATTATACTTATGTTTATTATAACTGTCAGTTTTTTCCCCCCTCATTTTAAAGAACCTACTTTCTGCTGTAAGGGAGCGTTTTGTCAAGAGTGTTTTTCAGGCGCAATCTGGAGAGGCACATTACGTTTGATATATGATATTTATTAGTTCATGCAGTTACAGAAAGCACAGTAGGGTACCCTAGTAATGCCTGCTTTCCACCGCAGTATGAAGTAGTTATTGCACTATTATTTAGTAATAGGCAAAAATTGCAAAACAGCTTAGTAAGAGTAGGTACCGTATATTTAACTAGTTCATGTAATGTGCATAGTGGGACTAGGGAAAAATAATACAACTTCAGTTTATAACAACAGTTCTAAAGTAGAACATATGGGGGGGCTACAAGATGTTGTCTGGTTTAGGAAATACTCCATTAGGGAATAGATGGGTCATCATCCATTCTAGACTCTTATCTATTAGTCAGAGAAAATGAGGGCTACAGAGAGCATATTTCCCCTTACTGGACTTGCCATGTCCACGCATTGTGAAATTTTGGAATCACCAGACTGAAGAGATTGCCACCCAGATTTTTTTTATTTCTTCATAGCAAATACACAAACTTCATGTATAACAGAATAATCTTTTAGATATATCTGAACATTCTGGCTTCATGAAGGATGTGTCAAAGAAATGAAAGGAAATAGTTTTATTTAATGACGTTTTCCAGATCAAATAGGGGAAACAAAATAAGAGTACATGTACGGTCAGTTCAGTTTCAGTTTTAATAAGCTTTCATATGTGTACAGTACATGAGAACTAGCACTATAGAGCCCGGAGCGGGACTGTATCATACTCACTCCCGCTAGGTATGTGCTTGTTACGCCGAGCGCTCCGGGTCCCCGTTCCTCCCCGGAGCGCTCGCCTCTTCCTCGTTGCTGCAGCGCCCCGGTCAGATCTCCTGACCGGGTGCGCTGCGGTACCGCCTCCAGCCGGGATGCGATTCGCGATGCGGGTGGCGCCCGCTCGCGATGCGCACCCCGGCCCCCGTACCTGACTCGCTCTCCGTCGGTCCTGTCCCGGCGCGCGCGGCCCCGCTCCCTAGGGCGCGCGCGCGCCGGGTCTCTGCGATTTAAAGGGCCAGTGCACCAATGATGGTGCCTGGTCCAATCTTCCAATTACCATGATTAGTTTCCACCTGTGCACTCCCTACTTATACCTCACTTCCCCTTCACTCCCTTGCCGGATCTTGTTGCCCTTGTGCCTAGTGAAAGCGTTCCCTTGTTTGTTCCTAGCCCGTGTTCCAGACCTTCTGCCGTTGCCCCTGACTACGATCCTTGCTGCCTGCCCCGACCTTCTGCTACGTCCGACCTTGCCTTTGTCTACTCCCTTGTACCGCGCCTATCTTCAGCAGCCAGAGAGGTTGAGCCGTTGCTAGTGGATACGACCTGGTCACTACCGCCGCAGCAAGACCATCCCGCTTTGCGGCGGGCTCTGGTGAAAACCAGTAGTGACTTAGAACCGGTCCACTAGCACGGTCCACGCCAATCCCTCTCTGGCACAGAGGATCCACCTCCTGCCAGCCGGCATCGTGACAGTAGATCCGGCCATGGATTCCGCTGAAGTTCCTCTGCCAGTTTTCGCCGACCTCCCCACACTGGTCGCCCAGCAAGCCCGACTGGTCGCCCAGCAAGCCCGACAGATTGCCCAATGAAATCACCAGCTGGCATACTTGACTACCGTGACACTGCAACTTCAGTCACAGATACAGCAGCTGCTGCCGCAGATACAGCAACTTCAGTCACAGACACAGCAGCTGCAACAACCATCTCCTCCGCCGGCTCCTGCAACTCCTCCGCAGCAACCGGCCGCTCCTAACCCCTGCTTGTCCCTGCCGGACAAATTTGATGAGGACTCTAGACTCTGCCGTGGTCTCCTTTCTGAAAAGGCCTTGTCTGGGGCCACACCACTCTGGGACCGCAATGATCCTGCCACAGCCACAGTCCAGTCCTTCTTCGCTGAGGTCCGTGGTGTCTTCGAGGAGCCTGCCCGAGCTTCTTCTGCCGAGACTGCCCTGCTGAACCTGGCCCAGGGTGTTTCTTCCGTTGGCGAGTACGCCATTCAGTTCCGTGCTCTTGCTTCCGAGTTGTCCTGGAATAGTGAGGCTCTCTGCGCGACCTTTAAAAAAGGCCTATCCAGCAACATTAAAGATGTTCTGGCCGCACGAGAAACTCCTGCTAACCTACATGAACTCATTCATCTTGCCACTCGCATTGACATGCGTTTTTCCGAATGGCGTATGGAGCTCCGCCTGGATATGGACTTTGTTCGCACGAGGCATTTTTTCTCCCCGGCTCCTCTCTCCTCTGGTCCTCTGCAAACCGTTCCTGTGCCTCCCGCCGTGGAGGCTATGCAAGTTGACCGGTCTCGCTTGACACCTCAAGAGAGGACACGACGCCGCATGGAGAATCTTTGCCTGTACTATGCCGGTACCGAACACTTCCTGAAGGATTGTCCTATCCGTCCTCCCCGCCTGGAAAGACGTACGCTGACTCCGCACAAAGGTGACACAGTTCTTGATGTCAACTCTGCTTCTCCACGCCTTACTGTGCCTGTGCGGATATCTGCCTCTACCTTCTCCTTCTCTACTATGGCCTTCTTGGATTCCGGATCTGCAGGAAATTTTTTTTTGGCCTCTCTTATCTACAGGTTCAACGTCCCTGTGACCAGTCTCGCCAGACCCCTCTACATCAATTGTGTTTACAATGAAAGATTGGACTGTGCCGTGCGTTACCGCATGGAACCCCTCCTAATGTGCCTCGGACCTCATCACGGAAAAATTGAGTTTTTGGTCCTCAGGTTCTTTGGACCCAAGAAGAGGGGGAGACCCAAGGGGGGGGGGTACTGTTACGCCGAGCGCTCCGGGTCCCCGTTCCTCCCCGGAGCGCTCGCCTCTTCCTCGTTGCTGCAGCGCCCCGGTCAGATCTCCTGACCGGGTGCGCTGCGGTACCGCCTCCAGCCGGGATGCGATTCGCGATGCGGGTGGCGCCCGCTCGCGATGCGCACCCCGGCCCCCGTACCTGACTCGCTCTCCGTCGGTCCTGTCCCGGCGCGCGCGGCCCCGCTCCCTAGGGCGCGCGCGCGCCGGGTCTCTGCGATTTAAAGGGCCAGTGCACCAATGATGGTGCCTGGTCCAATCTTCCAATTACCATGATTAGTTTCCACCTGTGCACTCCCTACTTATACCTCACTTCCCCTTCACTCCCTTGCCGGATCTTGTTGCCCTTGTGCCTAGTGAAAGCGTTCCCTTGTTTGTTCCTAGCCCGTGTTCCAGACCTCCTGCCGTTGCCCCTGACTACGATCCTTGCTGCCTGCCCCGACCTTCTGCTACGTCCGACCTTGCCTTTGTCTACTCCCTTGTACCGCGCCTATCTTCAGCAGCCAGAGAGGTTGAGCCGTTGCTAGTGGATACGACCTGGTCACTACCGCCGCAGCAAGACCATCCCGCTTTGCGGCGGGCTCTGGTGAAAACCAGTAGTGACTTAGAACCGGTCCACTAGCACGGTCCACGCCAATCCCTCTCTGGCACAGAGGATCCACCTCCTGCCAGCCGGCATCGTGACAGTGCTCCTCCCACCTGTCCCGCAGCATGTGTTTACAATCCCACACTTCCACGGACATTTTGTCACAGCTTCTAGAGATAGCCCCTCCTGTGCAATTTCATTACCCCCGGTGCCATTTCATCTGTATAAAAATAGAAACCAGAGGACAGCGCCTTGTGCGTTACCCTTAAATGACTTGGACCCATAGAAGAATCCTGTATCTCAAGAAACAGTATACGGGCAAGATGTCCTTTCATCTTGTTTCAGAGATAAACCTGCACATAACCCCTAGCACAGGGGCATCTCTCAGTCATGGAAGAAGCTGCAGAGGCCAGAAGGTTACAGGGAGGGGGCAACCCAACCTGTCAGGATACAATGGTGGAAGTGTAGAAAGACGACCTTATAGCAATCAGGCGCTGCTTCATCCAAATCCCATTCAAATGAAGTCTCCAGATGCTGAGTATTTTCAATTCCACAATGGAAAATGTATTAAAATAACAAAGCAGTAACAGAAAATGCTATGATGCGTTTCGCAAGCTTGTTCCCCCTTCCTCAGATTGCCACTGAGGACAGGGGAACATAAATACCACTATATTTCATATAGATATAGTCCAAATAATGGAACAGATGATACAGAATAAAAATACAGTAATGGGCATACGTGCTAATATATTAAGATGTATATGTATACTTAGGTCATCAATGTCCTGCAGAATTTATATCTCTAATATTGTTCTATTGCCAGAGTCTAATGAGGGTCTAAGGCCCAAAATGTCATGTATTATGGTTATCCGGCCAAATGTACTTAAAGGGTTTAGTGTGAGGATTTCCTAGTTTTTGTCAGGGGTTGTACTTAGGCAGCCCATTGATTTTGTTTGGAGCTGTATAATGCTACATTTCTCCTGTTTCACCTCGCTGATATATCATTGCAATTGGTATATATGTCTAATGCACATGCACTGCTAAAAAAAAACACTTGCAATTTTCACGTATTCTGAGATGAACAAACAAGCTCCCTCCCTATACTGCTTCTTCATGCAATAATTTATTTAACATGTATTAACAACATTTAAAAAGATAAAAATAAAAAAAAGCAGGTACCTTTTATTTTATTGTATTTAGAACCATTTGAAAATTAGCTTGACTGTATCGGTAGTTGACTGATCTCTGGAGAAGAGTTTTCCTGACAGTGTCTGCATTGCTATTACTGCCCCTATGTGTTTTGCCACACAACTGTCCTAGTCTATTTACAATGCAAATTTGCCCAGGTATAGTAATAACAACAATATGTATTTATATAGCACAGACAGATACTGCAGTGCTGTACACAGTTCACTCAAATCGGTCCTTGTCTCCATTAGGGCTCACAATCTGAATTCACCTATCAGTATGTGTTTTGGAGTGTGGGAGGAAACCCACACAAACACGGGGAGAACATACTCGTTGCAGATGTTTTCCTTGGTGGGATTTGAGCCTAGGACTCCAGCACTGCAAGGCAACATTATATGATTTATACCCAGACCTGACATTATTATATTGTTTCCCCAAAAATACACCCTACCCCGAAAATAAGCCCTAGCTGGATTATCGGGGTGGTCTGCAATATAAGCCCTATCCCGAAAATAAGACCTAGGCCAGTGGTCTTCAATCTGCGGACCTCCAGATGTTGTAAAACTACAACTCCCAGCATGCCCGGACAGCCGTTGGCTGTCCGGGCATGCTGGGAGTTGTAGTTTTGCAACATCTGGGGGTACACAGGTTGAAGACTACTGATCTAGGCAATGCTCAGGCTGCAAATATTAAAAACCAAAACTTTAACTTACCTTAGTCCTCCGTTCCCGCGTTGCTAAGGAACCGGCCTCACTGTTCTCCGCTGCTTTTGCTGCTTCCTGGTGTTGGGACATCACAGAGCCGGTCGCAGCGATGTCCCGCCTCGGCCGATGATAGGCTGAGCGCATTGTCATGTAAGGAGTCGGCCGGCTTCTTACATGACAGTTGGTTTAGCCAATCATCAGCCGAGGCGGGACATCGCTGCGGCCGGTGATAGGCTGGAGACTCTGTGACGTTCCCATCCCCAGGACCACAGCAAGAACAGCCGAGGGACCATGAGGCCGGTTCCTTAGCAATGCGGGAACGGAGGTCGAAAGTAAGTTAAAGTTTGTTTTTTAATATTTGCAGCCCGGACACAGGAATACTTAACTGCTCTTTTGGCGCAAAGGTATTGGCCAGTGTTTAGAAGTATAGAGGTGTGTGCTACATAAAAAACATTCAGGTGTATATGTGGGCCCTTCATGCTCAAGCTACTTTACAAGTACAGCGCAGCGGCTGATAATTATTTGGCGGGGGGGGGGGGAGAAGCAGCGCTCGCGGGTGACATACGGTACGATTAGCCCCCCGATGTGGGGTGCAGCGCTGGGCTGATAAACCGGTGGGGGGGGGGGGGGGGGATGTTGGGTTTGCAGAGCTGCGCCCATCACATGTAAATAAGCCCTACCCTGAAAAAAAAGCCCTAGTGTGTTTTGGTGACTAACATTAATATAAGACCCGGTCTTATTTTCGGAGAAACACGGTAATATTTACAGACTTGTTGTGGGCAGTTTGGTGACTACCCTTTTGAAGTTATGAGCCCACAAGTATATCTACTTTATGTGGTGTGCCATTATTTTGGGTTGAAGGGGTTACCCATCTTTACAAAAAAATAAAGGCCTTAAATGAATTAAAACAACACACTATTACTTACCTCCGCCTCTGTTTTCACACTGATCCCCTGTTCTGCCTCAGTTCAGCGCTTTGGTCTTGATGTAGAAGCAGAGGTCACATGACCACTGCAGCCGGTCTGCGGCCTCGGCGGTCAGGCTCCTGGTATCATGGCTCCCATCACTTGGCTGCAGCTGTCATGTGACCTAAATGTTTTCCTAAATCAAAACTGGAGCACCAAACGAAGACAAAACAGTGAATCAGTGTAGGAACGTATGGGGAAGTAAGTAACAGTCTTTTATTTTAATTCATTTGGCCTCTTAAAAAAAAAAAAAAAAAAAAAAGAATTTAAAGGTGGATAACCCCTTAAAATATGTTGATTTAATGCATCAAACACATGTTTGAATAGAATAGAAATCAGGTAGCCTCAAATAAATCTAGAATATATGAACTAGGATATATGTTCTAATTAATAAGCCATGGTGCTGTCCCATTATGTAGAATGGTTTATTTTGATCAATATAGCTGTAAGTGTTCAGAGCCCCTTTCTCTGTGGTGTGAACTAAAGATGAACACGTTAGATGTAATGCACAATGCACTGTTACACTCATCAGTCACGGTCATTGCAGAATCACATTCGATTTACAACACATTATCCCAAGGTGAAGGTTCTCTCCCTATTGACGACTGCTCTGACAGAAGCTCAAGAAGAGATGAGAGAGATTGCTGGGACGTACTATATGATCTGTGAAATTACAGCTACCTGTCTGCGTTATCAGCATTTCTAAGGGAACAGCCGCTTCACTCCTACAGAATGTGACAAAGCCTGCCATTTGTTTTCTTTTAGTTATTCTTCAATCAGGATTTTACATAATACAACATCAAAACTGTCAAACCTACTTTGGTCATTGTGCAGAACCTAACTACTATATAATTATATTTATCTTTCTTACAGCCTTATAAATGGTGGGAAAATCTGCATTGACATTTTTTCTTCTTCTTGACAGTGAAGTAAATACCCCTCATAAAATTGTTATTATACCGTAAGTCACACAATCACAAACTTTGAAGATCACTGTAGTATGGGTGTCACAATTCCAACATTCAAAATGCGACCCCCTTCATGTATGTATATACCGTATATACTCGAGTATAAGCCGTCCCGAATATAAGCTGAGGCCCTTAATTTCACCCCAAAAACCCAGGAAAAGTTATTGACTTGACTATAAGCCTAGGGTGGGAAATACATCATCCCCCCCATGTCATCATCCCCCCTGTCATCATCCAGACCCCCGTCATTAACACCCCCATCATCATCACCCTGTCATCACCCCCCCTTCATCATTACCCCCTTCATCATCACTGCCTGTCATCATCCCCCCTTCATCATTACCCTGTCATCATCCCCCCTTCATCATCACCCCCTGTCATCATCACCGCCTGTCATCATCCCCCTGTCATCATCCCACACCCTCCCCTTCATCATCACCGCCTGTCATCATCCCACCCCCCCTTCATCATCACCGCCTGTCATCATCCCACCCCCCCTTCATCATGACCGCCTGTCAATCCAGTGGTCTTCAACCTGCGAACCTCCAGATGTTGTAGTTTTGAAACATCTGGAGGTCCACAGGTTGAAAACCACTGCGGCCTCCATCATAATCCAGACACCCCTCCCCCCTTTAGTTTTCTACTCACCTCCCCTCGGTGGGAAGGAAGGGTGAGCTGTTTCGGGCCATCTATGCTGCAGGGACCGTCTGGTGGGGAGGGTTAGTCATTGCGGTCTGTCCATTTTCACAGGGAGAGGCCTCTTCTTAGCTCCGGGCCTGGCCCCGGACTAGTGACGTTGCCTTGACCGCGATGCACAGGGACGTTCATGCGCAGGGACGAACGTCCCTGTGCGTCGTCGTCAAGGCAATGTCCCTAGTCTGGGCCCAGAGCGGAGAAGAGGGCCCCCCTGGTGAAGATGGACAGACCGCAACGACTAACCCTCCCCACCGGATGGTCCCTGCAGTATAGATGGCCCGGACCAGCTCACCCTTCCTTCCCACTGAGGGGAGGTGAGTAGAAAACTAAAGGGGGGAGGGGGGTCTGGATGATGACAGAGGCCCGAGCAGTGGTCTTCAACCTGCGGACCTCCAGATGTTTCAAAACTACAACTCCCAGCATGCCCGAAGAGCCGATGGCTGTCCAGGGAATGCTGGGAGTTGTAGTTTTGAAACATCTGGAGGTCCGCAGGTTGAAGACCACTGACAGTAGGAGAGTTCACTCGAGTATAAGCCGAGGGGGGCGTTTTCAGCACAAAAAATCGTGCTGAAAAACTCGGCTTGTATTCTAGTATATCTGCACTGATATAAATGTGTATAAGTTAGGTCTCCCAATAGTTACAAAAACTGATAGACCAAAAAGGGAACCTCTAAAATATAGCTTTTAATTTTTATAAATGTTTAAAAATCACTATAGTGAAAAAAGTGAAATAGAAGTAAATTAAACTAGAAAAAATGAAAAGATGAAAAATATACTCAAAAATCCAAATAGTTGCAGGCCATCATGTAGTCCAAAGAGTCCAAATGAACATGTAATAGCCTCAACCGGCACAGTTCATATATGTAGAACTCTAACTGGACAATGCAGAATATATGTAGCAGTTCACATAGGATGCATAGAACAATCTTCATAAGTTGCAGTTCACACAAGATGTTGGTCAATATTATTCCACAGAAGCAGAGTCTCCAATAACAATACTTCACCATGAACCACTCTAAGAATCTTCAAATGCTCAGGATAACAGAATATTCAGCTCAAACCATTCGTAAAAGATACAGTACCCAATTTAAGCACATCATTTGTTTGTATCTCATGCGTTAGACATGCGTTAATTGCGACCAGCACTGCAGCTCTCCTATGATATGAGATGATAAAGTAGACCACTGTCCACATTGTGCAGTACGTATCAGATCATAGTATATAGGTCCTCATCAACAGTCCAGTCTGCTCTTGAGCACCACATTAGCACTGCCAATTCACATGTAGAAATATAGATGTATCAATTGTTGTACTTAAAACACCTCGTTACACTTATTCCAGCAACAATGTTTCAACTGTAGAGGATATTATATAGCATTCAGTAATGGATCCTCTTCCAAATTACTATGGCAGAAACAATATTACTATTCATCAGAGATGTCACGATTGCTCCGGCAACAAAGTTCATAGGATCAACAATATTTCAACTGTAGGATATATTGCATAATCAGTCCTTATTCCAGAGTATTAATTGCAAAGACAGTATTACTGTTGATCAGAGATGCCGCAATTATCCCAATCATAATGCTTTAGTTAGAAAATGCAATATATGATGATCAGTATTAGAACTATTCTCCAATGCATTATACTAACAATAGCATGTCCATTATTCAATCGATATACCTTGATTAATATCCTGTGTTAATGATATTATCCATAGTTGTAATATAAGGCCACTTATTGTTGATCCTTATGGTGTAGTATGCATACTAGTGTTAATAAATGTGCCTGGACATATAAACCACATATTATTATTGTAGTGTTGTGGTCACACTTATCTAATTAAGCTGCGGATTTTCTGCTGTCTCAATTTTCAGTGCTTCATGCTTCATCCGCTGTGGGCACACAGCTTTGGATCTCGATCCTGCACCGACAGTAATCAGTATCCCGCTTTAGCTTCAGATGGCGGCATGATAACTCTCTTTCATGAGGGGTCCATAATTTGACTCCATCTCACTAAGGGGGTCCAACGCGGCATTTCTTTAGCTAGAATCTTCAGGGACCATTAGGCTAGTCTCCTTAATTTCAAAGAAAGGTGCAATAGCACTATGCGTGCGGCTCTGATGGCGTCCGTACTAGAACTAATTAACTAACATTATACTATACCTGGTGATTCCTCCTCACATGACCCAGGAAAACCAATCACCACCATGCCGACACTTTCGTGACGTCCATACCAGAGTGATGACCAGGTGTATCCCGGGTCATGCGCAAAGAGGAACTCAGTATTACCTTCAGGAGGTATGCGTTCCAAACCTCATTCTGAATTATTGCTGGCTAGGCTCGGCTGACAGTTTAACTATTACAGCTACCCGTCCCATTGCGGGACACTCAGGTTTATGCAAGAAGATTGTATTATAAGGAGTCAATCTGCAATGAGGCTATACTAAAGTAATGAATGACGTTAGATAGCTGAAAACACTATGCAGAATATTTTTTAATGATACTTCAATATATACAAACAAGTGAAAAAAGCACTAAATTAAGGAGACTAGCCTTATGGTCCCTGAAGATTCTAGCTAAAGAAATGCCGCGTTGGACCCCCTAAGTGAGATGGAGTCAAATTATGGACCCCTCATGAAAGAGAGTTATCATGCCGCCATCTGAAGCTAAAGCGGGATACTGATTACTGTCGGTGCAGGATCGAGATCCAAAGCTGTGTGCCCACAGCGGATGAAGCATGAAGCACTGAAAATTGAGACAGCAGAAAATCTGCAGCTTAATTAGATAAGTGTGACCACAACACTACAATAATAATATGTGGTTTATATGTCCAGGCACATTTATTAACACTAGTATGCATACTACACCATAAGGATCAACAATAAGTGGCCTTATATTACAACTATGGATAATATCATTAACACAGGATATTAATCAAGGTATATCGATTGAATAATGGACATGCTATTGTTAGTATAATGCATTGGAGAATAGTTCTAATACTGATCATCATATATTGCATTTTCTAACTAAAGCATTATGATTGGGATAATTGCGGCATCTCTGATCAACAGTAATACTGTCTTTGCAATTAATACTCTGGAAGAAGGACTGATTATGCAATATATCCTACAGTTGAAATATTGTTGATCCTATGAACTTTGTTGCCGGAGCAATCGTGACATCTCTGATGAATAGTAATATTGTTTCTGCCATAGTAATTTGGAAGAGGATCCATTACTGAATGCTATATAATATCCTCTACAGTTGAAACATTGTTGCTGGAATAAGTGTAAGGAGGTGTTTTAAGTACAACAATTGATACATCTATATTTCTACATGTGAATTGGCAGTGCTAATGTGGTGCTCAAGAGCAGACTGGACTGTTGATGAGGACCTATATACTATGATCTGATACGTACTGCACAATGTGGACAGTGGTCTACTTTATCATCTCATATCATAGGAGAGCTGCAGTGCTGGTCGCAATTAACGCATGTCTAACGCATGAGATACAAACAAATGATGTGCTTAAATTGAGCACTGTATCTTTTACGAATGGTTTGAGCTGAATATTCTGTTATCCTGAGCATTTGAAGATTCTTAGAGTGGTTCATGGTGAAGTATTCTTATTGGAGACTCTGCTTCTGTGGAATAATATTGACCAACATCTTGTGTGAACTGCAACTTATGAAGATTGTTCTATGCATCCTATGTGAACTGCTACATATATTCTGCATTGTCCAGTTAGAGTTCTACATATATGAACTGTGCCGGTTGAGGCTATTACATGTTCATTTGGACTCTTTGGACTACATGATGGCCTGCAACTATTTGGATTTTTGAGTATATTTTTCATCTTTTCATTTTTTCTAGTTTAATTTACTTCTATTTCACTTTTTTCACTATAGTGATTTTTAAACATTTATACAAATTAAAAGCTATATTTTAGAGGTTCCCTTTGTGGTCTATCAGTTTTTGTACTCTAGTATATACGGTATATATATATATATATATATATATATATATAAAGTCCCAAAATAATGCAGCACTACTTATCCAATCCAGCAAACAATGGTGGTGCCAGCGTCCAAAAAAAAGACTTGATCAAGGTCCTCCATAGACAAAAACCAAAAACAGGCGCAGCACTCTCAAAAAAATGGGTGATTTAATATCTCATGTCAGCATTACAACGTTTCAACTCCTCCTGGAGCCATTTTCAAGCATAGTGATATACAAACACCACAGGGCTTTTATGCCCCAAACAATTAATTAGTGCAAAGCAATTCATAAAGTGCCAATCAAATAAGTATAATATAAAAATATAAACAGTGCATTATATAATTATATAGCACATAGTGCATCAGTGTAAATGAAGTGCTATAGTGCATACAGTGCATAAAAATATACAAAAAGTTAAAATACAGCTTGAAAATACATATCAAGATATGATTGCATATAATCATGCAATCATAAACACCTGTGTACATAATGAACATCATAAAATAGTACATACTGCATGGTACGGAGGAAACATCCACCTGCTCCTACAATGGCGCCGCGAGCGTGGGCTCCTAGCTACTGCGTCTGCGCAGACAGACTGTGAGTACTTCCGCATACACACTCGCGGTCATGTGACTCACACGCTCACGTGATCCGCTACCACGGCAACGGCCACCGCTATCTGCGAGGCAGTATACAGAGGCAGCCGGAGCACGATCGCAAGCGACAATCCAGACCGCGAGATGTGCATGTATAGAAATGAAGGAAACAAGAACACAGGTATCAGCAAAGAAGAAGGTACAAACAGGACCGCGGATTCAGATGCCAAAACAAGGGGGTTACACAGCGCATAACAGAATAGAAGAAGATTAAGAGCAAAAAGCATGAAAGAACAATTAATAAAAAGAAAAAATGATAATGAAAATGAAAAATGAATAAAAAAATAAATAAAAAAAATATATAATCCATAAAGCATTGTTTCTTTTTTGTTTCTTTTTTACAATAGTGTTTTCACTGTTTTTATAGAATCTTAGTAGGGTTACACCTTGTTGGGCCAGGGATAGATAACTGACTTAACCCCTAATAGGGCCGAGGAGTCATCCATCAAAGGGGGGACGCCTGTGTTCAGGACCGTCAAGCCCTCACCCCACTGGATTCACCCCACCTGGGCTATATTCAAGGGCGCCCGCTTATCCAGCAGCGCTGAACCCTAGGCATACTGCCTAATTTACTTCCAAATAAAAAAAACAAAAGATAAATAATAAAAAAATAATAAAAATGAATAAATAAAAAATATACAAAACAATATAAAAAAATGAAAAAATATAAAAACAGAAATGGAAAAAATAGAAATTTTTGGAAGATACCCAGAAAGATGTACTATGCGCATATATACTCCACATGATGGAATCCACCAACCACGGTCCAATCAGTACCACAACAGTGCTCAATCTGTGTAACTTTATTTAATTCATATAATAGTAATGATACAAAATATATAATTTAAAGATATTGTAGAAATTTATCATAGTTCACATATGTTGGAGTAGGTGATGTCTCCTCCGGCGGTTGAAGAAATCTAAAAATAAAAATAAAAAAACATTGTTAGAATCGTGACATTATATTTGTATATCACATTACATATGCATAGAGGAGGTAAGTATAACGATGGATAAATGGAATTCAGGGGCTATTTATAGGCCACCTCTGTTTGTAAGTTTTCTACATAATATTGAAATCCGCATTAAGGCCATAGGGACGTAATGTTTTAAGTTTATGTATCCACCATAATTCACGTCGTTTCAAAATAGCTAATCTATCACCCCCTCTCACAGGATGTGGTATATGATCAATTGCCATAAAACGTAGGTCCTTCTCCAAGTGGCCAAGCTCAGTAAAGTGCTTGGACACCGGGAGATCTAACCGACGTTTACGTATGCTAAACCTATGGTTATTAATTCTAGTTTTCAAATTCAAGGTAGTTTGCCCCACGTAGACCAAATTACATGGGCAAGTCAGAATATAAATTACCCAGGTTGAATCACACGTGAGATAAAATTTTAGAGGGTATTCCACCCTGGTCTCTGGATGTTTAAAGCTAGATCCCTTAATCATGAATTTACAATCCACACATGTTAAACATGGAAAAGAACCAAAATTTCGTATACTGAGTACAGTCTGTCTAAGGGTTTGGGGTGGGTCAATAGTAGATTTTACCAGTTTGTCCCTCAAATTTCTTGATCTTTTATAAGACATCAAGGGAAATGTGGAAAACTCCTCAATTCCCTTGAAACTTTTTTGTAATATGGTCCAGTGTTTATTAATAACACCCGCAATTTTGCCACTATGGTTATTATACACTGATGTGAAAGGAATTCTTTTTGTTTTTTGTGTCTTACTAACTTTAGTCAAAGTAGATTGTCTGTCAAGAATCTGTAATTTATTTCGCTGTCTATCAACTATATCTTTTGGATACCCTCTCTCCAAAAAATTGGAAGAGATGGTGTCCAAAGTAGAGTCCAGAATTAATTCGTCACTTACGATACGTTTTGCTCTAAGTAACTGACTGTACGGGAGTGATTCAATCATCCGTCTAGGGTGACAGCTCTTGAAATGCAATAGCGTATTTTTGTCTGTTGGTTTAGTGTACAGGGATGTAGAAATCTGTCCATTCTTTTTGCCCACCCAGACATCAAGAAAACTAATGCCCTCTAGGGAGGAAGTCATAGTAAATTCAATGTTGGGGTCAATAGAATTTAGAAATTGGTGGAATCGATTTAGTTCCTCCATAGAACCATTCCACAGGAGGAAGATGTCATCAATATATCGCCACCATGCCAGACAATGTCTGGCATGGTGGGACGGGTAGATGACATCCTCCTCCATTGTGGCGACATACAAATTGGCATACATAGGCGCGACATTCGTCCCCATAGCGGTCCCGACTAATTGTAGATAAAATTTTTCTTCAAACATAAAGTAATTATTGGTAAGTATAAGTTCTAATAAATCTAACATGAACTGTCGGGCCGCTATGGGGAATTCGGATGTCGCTAATACTCTAGAAATTGCCATTAAACCTCGTTCATGACTAATCGAGGTGTATAGACTCGTGATATCAAATGACACCAAAATTGTGTCTTCTCGAGTCTGTACATCTTGGATCTTATTTAAAAAATCAGTAGTGTCTTGTATATAGGACTGGGTCCTAAAAACAAAAGGTCTAAGAACCCTGTCGAGAAAAATGGAAGCATTACTGAGGAGTGAATTGCGCCCAGAAACTATAGGGCGGCCTGGTGGATTGACCAGAGATTTGTGTATTTTGGGGAGAACATAGATGACAGGTGTAACCGGATTCTTAACTACAAGAAATTCTCTAAGACTCTCATCAATGATGCCTTCCACAAATGCTTGTTCTACAATAGACGTAAGTTTCCCCAGTATAGCTTTTTTAGGATCAAACTCTAATACCCTATAGGTCCGTACATCTAATAATTGTCGATATACCTCTTTCTTGTAATCTGCTAGGTCCATAACCACGACCCCACCCCCTTTGTCAGCGGGTTTAATGGTGAGGCCGTGGTTATGGACGAGCAGATCAATGGCTTCTTTCTCCTTTAAGGAGAGATTGTGCTGCACATTACCAGTTTGTAAAATTTTTTCTTTCAATAACTCCATATCATTCCGTACTAGTGTAATAAATGTCTCCAATGGATGGGAAACAAGTGCTGGGTTAAAAAAACTTTTGTTATATAAATCAAACTTCTTAAGTTGTAGCAAACCACCAGCTACCTGTTCTCCATGCATTGTCTCCCCACTACTTCTTACATCATTAAACCAAATTTTTAATTTAATCCGTCTGAAAAAATCCTGTAAATCACACTCTAGTTCAAACCAATTAACAGGAGATATAGGACAAAACGACAACCCTTTAGCTAATAAAGCCAATTCGCCATCAGAGAGTACATGGGAAGATATATTTACCACAGTCTGAGTATCATTCAGGTCTTTCTCTTGCTGTCCTGGAATAGGGCAGGTGTTAATTTCCCTTGTTTCTGTCTTCTGGTTCTTCCTTGACCGATATCTTTTTCGACCACCTCTTCTGGTGGGTTTCTTGTAAGGTTCACAGATGGACCCTCTCCTAAAAAATCTTTGGAAGGAGCAGGATTATTTGTAACATTCCTAGAAAAAGATTTATTAGATTTACCCCGACGGGGAGAAAAAAACTGACTGTCCGTATTATTGGACCACTGTTGAAGTAAATTAGGCAGTATGCCTAGGGTTCAGCGCTGCTGGATAAGCGGGCGCCCTTGAATATAGCCCAGGTGGGGTGAATCCAGTGGGGTGAGGGCTTGACGGTCCTGAACACAGGCGTCCCCCCTTTGATGGATGACTCCTCGGCCCTATTAGGGGTTAAGTCAGTTATCTATCCCTGGCCCAACAAGGTGTAACCCTACTAAGATTCTATAAAAACAGTGAAAACACTATTGTAAAAAAGAAACAAAAAAGAAACAATGCTTTATGGATTATATATTTTTTTTATTTATTTTTTTATTCATTTTTCATTTTCATTATCATTTTTTCTTTTTATTAATTGTTCTTTCATGCTTTTTGCTCTTAATCTTCTTCTATTCTGTTATGCGCTGTGTAACCCCCTTGTTTTGGCATCTGAATCCGCGGTCCTGTTTGTACCTTCTTCTTTGCTGATACCTGTGTTCTTGTTTCCTTCATTTCTATACATGCACATCTCGCGGTCTGGATTGTCGCTTGCGATCGTGCTCCGGCTGCCTCTGTATACTGCCTCGCAGATAGCGGTGGCCGTTGCCGTGGTAGCGGATCACGTGAGCGTGTGAGTCACATGACCGCGAGTGTGTATGCGGAAGTACTCACAGTCTGTCTGCGCAGACGCAGTAGCTAGGAGCCCACGCTCGCGGCGCCATTGTAGGAGCAGGTGGATGTTTCCTCCGTACCATGCAGTATGTACTATTTTATGATGTTCATTATGTACACAGGTGTTTATGATTGCATGATTATATGCAATCATATCTTGATATGTATTTTCAAGCTGTATTTTAACTTTTTGTATATTTTTATGCACTGTATGCACTATAGCACTTCATTTACACTGATGCACTATGTGCTATATAATTATATAATGCACTGTTTATATTTTTATATTATACTTATTTGATTGGCACTTTATGAATTGCTTTGCACTAATTAATTGTTTGGGGCATAAAAGCCCTGTGGTGTTTGTATATCACTATGCTTGAAAATGGCTCCAGGAGGAGTTGAAACGTTGTAATGCTGACATGAGATATTAAATCACCCATTTTTTTGAGAGTGCTGCGCCTGTTTTTGGTTTTTATATATATATATATTTATAAATTTATGCAAAAGAAAAGTTGACCGGTTGCCCATAGGAACCAATCAGAGCACTTCTTTCATTTTTAAAAAGGCCTCTGAGAAATGAAAGAAGGGATCTGATTGGTTGCCTAGGGGAACTTTTCCTTTGCACAGATTTCGATAAATCTCCCCCTAGGTGTCTCCCTTTCCTGCCGTCTGCTGTCTACTGCCTGTTATTAGGGGAAATCTGTTTGTAGTTACAACTAGATTGAGAAAGAACACAGGAAGCAAGGTAAAGAAGTACTGCAGTGTAAGACAATAACCTGCACACACCCTTTGTACTGTGTGCAGGTGGTACCGGAGCACAGTTTATTTTGTTTATTTTTGCAGCCCGGGCACAGGAATATGTAGAATTCATGCAGTAGAGATGTATGTGCTAGTATGTGCTATGGGCACATGAGAGAGGGGGGGATCATGAAAAGCTTGGGCTGTGTACCTGAAAGCTAAGCGAGTCTGCCTGCTAATAATGATCCACACTGTTCCTGAAAGATAAATCTATGCTTTTCTATCATCTCATATCAACCATAAAGCTCTGGGCAGCTGTCTCAGAGTACCTACTGCTATACGTCTAAAGTGCTGCAGTGTAATCTCTCTCCCACCTACCTTTGCCCTCTCAGTAGTAACAGTTTATTGTTTAGTTTAACCCCTTCCTTGCTGATGCTGTTTCTTCCATTTAGGCTAACAAAACACATTGCAAACCAAATGCATTAGTAATCCCTTCTCCCTCCACATGCCATCTGTAGTACTATACAGTGTAAATCATCACCCAGCACAGTGTCAGCCTGTTCAGTCTAGTGCACTATTTCATGGCATAGCAAAGAAGAGTATGGGGGTATGTATCAAACCTTTTACTCCATGATTTTGGCTGTAGTTTGTCTCTATTTTTGGTGCAGTTGCTTTTTAGAGACAAATAATTGCGACAAACCAAATAAAATTTTGTTTTTTCAAAGTGACGTTGGGAGTTGTGATTTCAGTTGAAATCATGCAGTGGTCAGGAATTTATTATTTGCAACTTTTCCGTTTGTTGCATATTTTGGCGCAATTACGCTTATTTAGTTGCAATTCTACACCCATCATCAGTTGGCTTAGAAACTGTGGAGACTGTGGACAGCATTACTAAAAAGTTGCACAGGTTAAAAGTCGCAAACAAAGTCGCAGAGAAATTTGATAAGCACCAGATTTATCACATGCCCTGCACCATGTAATACATTTGGTGCAGGTACACAGGTTTAAACATGTGAATTAATGGAGTGAAAAGTCGAACACCTCCTCCACTTTTCATGAATACCCCTTATGTCTTTTGATTGCCAGAGAAGTAAGGGAAAGGTGGTAAATATATGTACCGTATATACTCGAGTATAAGCCGAGATTTTCAGCACGAGACACCCCCCTCGGCTTATACTCGCGTGAACTCTCCGCCTGTCAATCCCTTCTCAGTGGTCTTCAACCTGCGGACCTCCAGATGTTTCAAAACTACAACTCCCAGCATGCCCGGGCCCTGCCCCGGACTAGTGACGTTGCCTTGACGACGACGCACAGGGACGTTCATGCGCGTCCCTGTGCGTCATCGTCAAGGCAATGTCACTAGTCCGGGGCAGACCCGGAGCGAGGAGAAGTGCCCCCCCCCAGTTAAAATGGACAGTCCGGAACAACTAACCCTGCCCACCGGACGGTCCCTGCAGCATAGATGGCCCGGACCAGCTTACCCTTTCTTCCCACCAAGGGGAGGTGAGTAGAAAACTAAAGGGTGGGGGGGTCTGGATGATGACGAAGGCCGCAATGGTCAGCCGATGGCTGTCCGGGCATGCTGGGAGTTGTAGTTTTGCAACATCTGGAGGTCCGCAGGTTGAAGACCACTGGATTTACAGGCGGTGATGATGAAGGGGGGTGTGGGATGATGACAGGGGGATGATGACAGGCGGTGATGATGAAGGGGGGATGATGACAGGCGGTGATGATGAAGGGGGGGTGTGGGATGATAACGTGATGATGATGAAGGGGGGGATGATGACAGGCGGTGATGATGACGGGCGGTGATGATGAAGAGTGGATGATGACAGGGTGATGATGACGGGGGTCTGGAGGATGACAGGGTGATGATGACGGGGGTCTGGATGATGACAGGCGTTGATTATGATGACGGGGGTGTTAATGACGGGGGTGTGGATGATGACAGGGGGGGATGATGACATGGGGGGGATGATGTATTTCCCACCCTAGGCTTATAGTCGAGTCAATAACTTTTCCTGGGTTTTTGGGGTGAAATTAGGGGCCTCGGTTTATATTCGGGTCGGCTTATATTCGAGTATATACGGTACTACTGGCAAACAGCCCAGCTCCGGTCCCACCCTCTGGAATGGACAGAGTGAGAAATAGCTGTGCACCATAGAGGGGACTCATAGGGGCAAGGTTAGCATTAAAATCACCTCATCACCACTTTGAAGGGTTAATCTAACAAAACCATGCAGGTTTTATTATGATTTAGCTATTTTGAAATTACAGGTACATTTTAATCTCTACACATGATGGTAGGACTCCCACTTATTACAGCTAATTGCCAGGAGTCCCAACTGAGGAATATTTTGTGATCATTTTCTAGGTGTTGTTCAAAACAAGTAAAAACCCTTTAGGATATGTTCACATGTGGTAGGTATGCTGCAGATTTTGACTTCCAAATCTGCAGCACATCCACCATGTGAACATACCCTTAATCTGCAGTCACAGAACACAGCGATCCTTTAATTTGGGGAAAACAAAACAATAGATAATGCCTGACTTACACATTGTATCACCCACTGGAATTCTGCCTTTATAATTTATATATTTTTTATTATCAGGACAACCTTCTGCAATACAATTTTAATTAAAATATACAAAAAGTGAAATATAATATAGCAAACAGATGATAGCCCCACAAGTATTAGGTAGATGTTTATAGTATTTCTCTTCCGACATTATGCACACAATGCTTTTGATTCATTAGAATTTTTGGCCAATGTTTCTACATAAAATCTGAACCTTGAAACAGGGAAAAAAGCTAAAGCGTCAGAAGAGTGATGATGTAATGTATGAATAGTGGCTGTTCCTGTGTGATGTCTGTAATTATGGGAAGTCAGTGTAGTCTTCATGTAGTTTCCATAGAAACTGCTATTGATACAGCATGTCACCTACATCAACATGCATGTGAAATGCCAGCAACATCCGTGATTTACATTTAAACGTAAAGATGTTCCTGAAAGTTCTGGGCTACAGAGTAGATTTAATATTTTCTGTATATACAACAATCGGGAGTTTTATAAAAAAAAATCTTTGCTACATATGTGTTTACCACCTTAAAGAAGCACTCCAGGTCCGTGTGTTTTTTTTGTTTGTTTGTTTGTTCTTTTTGCCCATATCATGAACACTCACCATCACTAATCAGTCGCATCCATGCGTTTCATTACTGTAAATGGGTCATGTGATCACCAGTCTGAATCTTTAAACCTTCCAGTGCTTACTATGTGAGAGCAGGATGTCAGTTCTGACTTCTTATGAACTAAATGATGACATAATCAGCTATCAGATCCCTCACCACTCAGATCTGTATGCTGCTGCAATTTCAATGGGATCAGGATATATAGTATGGTGCTATTTACCACAATTCCACAGATTGCGTAAAAAATATACCATTTCTGCTCTGAAACAAAAACCAATATGGCTGCAAACCTATGCCTGACACATCAGCTAAATCAAGTACAGGGCTATGCTGCACTATAAAAGAGTACTACTTCTTTAATTAATTTGTTCTGTCTTAAATTATTCTATTTAATTTAGAAAGTAATTTCTGTCATTTCTTAAAGAGTCTTTTTTTGTCATAACAAGCAATGGTATATATGTGCTTTCACTTCAATCACTACCTTTTATCATCATATAATTTTTAGGACCAAATTCTGTGCTTATTGGCAGTCATGTGACTACACAGGTGTTATCACCAATTATTCCATATTATACTCAACTCCAGCTCACGTTACCCATTGAGAATAATTCATACCCAAAACAGTCCTTACAGATAGAATAATGACTGCCTGCAGGGTGGATGAAGTTTAGAATTTCACTTTATAGCCCAAGTTTGCATGCTGTGGTTGCTGTCACATGTAAATGAAGCCACATCCACATATGGCGGCCAATGGCAGCCACATGTGGGCATAATATTATCCACATGTGCAGTTTGAGTACCCGGCTTTACTGTGTTATTATTATTATTATTATTATTAACTAAGATCCTATACTCCCTTTAGTTTTGGCTGCAGAACCATCAATTACAAAACAAAAAGCAAAAAATAAAATAAAACATTGCGTTGGTTTGGTGGTTATCTAATTATGATAATAGAAAGAAAATAACAGAAATATAGGACATAAATCATTTAAAAATCACATAAAAAAGGCCACTCACTGGTTACTGGTTCAAGTGAAGGCTAGGAGCCGATTTGCACTATGATGCAGATAAGGATTATCTAGCCTGCCCTTGTACCAGTAACCAGTAAGTGGCCTTTTTTATGTGATTTCTTTTTGTCATTGAACTATGCTCTGAAATGGTAGTACACCGTATTCTATAGTGTAACTTACAGTAATTATACTGCAACATTATATCATACAGTAGTATACTGTACGTTTGAATGGGTATTTCATTCTGAAGTTATCCCCTATTAGTGTTGAAAGCGAACATTCAAATAGCAAATTTTTATTGTGAATATTGGCACTTTGCGATTTCGCGAATATTTAGAATATAGCGAAATATATTCGTTATGATGAATATTCTTTTTTTTTATTGTCAGAGGTTAGCAACATCCCTAGCAACCAATAGGAAAGTAGTTAGTGTAATGCATGTGCATTTTGCAAATTTCGTTAAGAATTTTGCATGGAAAAGTTAACGAATATGCAAAATTCGCGAATTTTGGACAAATATTCCTCCATATATTCACAAATTCGAATATGGCCTATGCTGCTCATCACTATGACCTTTCTTCAGGTTGAGATCTGACCTCTGGGGACCCCCACCAATCCCAAGAATGGGGAAAGAAATTATCTGGAATGAATGACGTTCACCACACTTGCGTGGTGCAAATCATTCAACCTCTATGGAGCCACCAATGAATGACGTGTTCAGCACTCCATCTTCAGCTGGAAAGATATTCTCATATGCAGCAATTCCCTAATATATTTTTATCCCTTTTACAAGTAATACTACCTTTTTGAGCAGGCATGATCCAATAAATTCTTTCCTGTCTAGGCAGCAGCATACACAAGTAGTTTTCGTCAGTCTTTGTCTGTGGAGTCACTGGTACACTTCAGAAAGCATTCTGTTTAGATTTGCGGAGCAGTATATGATGACTTTATATACTTGTGCTTTGCTCATCTATTGTTGGATCACTTTCACTCATGAAGTCACAAAAAGGCAAAGTTGACACAAACATCTGAAAGATTAGCTTTACATACAATTTGCTAGTGTACGTGTCAGTTTACCTTCTCCTCTTCCTCTTTCTTTTGTGGTTACTCAGGGATCACTCCTGGGTCCTCTCCTCTTTTCTTTAAACTCACAAAACCTGAGATTTCCATCTGAGTGTGTGGCACTACTATAACTCCTAGGCAGCATGCTGACTGTCTAGAGGTTATGTTAGACTGGAATCTTTACTTTACATCCTGTATTCAGTACCTTTTACACCCAGTTTTCAGTGCCTTTTATACCCTGTATTCAGTGCCTTTTACACCCTGTATTCAGTGCCTTCTACACCCTGTATTCAGTGCCTTTTACACCCTGTATTCAGTGCCTTTTACAGTCTTGTTACCTGCACCTCAAAAGCATCTCCAGAATTCTTACCGTTGACGGATTGTTTTTATTGCTCTTATTCACTCTCTCCTTGGCTATTATAACTATTTACCTCTTTCTTTTTCTAAACTCTTCCTTTTTTAGTCCATCTTGAATGCAGAAGCCAGGCTTATCCAAGGGTCTATTCACAAGGCGTAATTCCATCTCAAATGAAAGCCCATAGACTTCTATGCGATTCCGCACTCCCATTCACACTTCTGAATTTCCGCTTGCAGAATGGGAATGGGAGTGCGGAATCCCATAGAAGTCTATGGGCTTTAATTTGAGGTGGAATTCCACAAGTAGAAATTCTGCCGTGTGAATAGACCCTAACTTTCCAGCCATTACTCTAATACTTCCCTTCTGCACCATGTAGCTCAGAGTACAATATAAACTCTTCACTCTCGCCCACAAAGCTCTCCACAGGGCTGCACCTTTCTACATCTCCTCCCTCATCTCTGTCTACCATCCTACACTTGCTCTGTGCTCTGCCAAGGATCGAAAACTAACATCTTCTAGAATCCGAACCTCTCTCTCCCATTATCACGAATTGGCTCCAGTTCTCTGGACTGTGATATCCAGAGTTCTCAGACTTATTCCAAAGGTCCACAGTTTTAAGCGTCCCCTGAAAACACATCTCTTCATGCAGGCTTATAACATTTCCTAAATAGTTTCCCCTACACCAACCCCCCTTCCACCTCTGTATTATTCAGCAGTGTTCCCTGCACTCCATGCATTTTTGTATCTGTTAAGAATTTCTAATTCTGTAATGTCTAATTGTCTATTATGATTATTACTACAAAACTGCAATGTGCAGAAATCAAAATACAGGACTATGCAAGACTATGAGGCTCGAGGCTAAATCGCCAGCAATTAGTTCTTTGCAGAGCACTGCCTGAGGCAAGAACTTAAACCTGTAGTTTGCAAAGGTGCCATAGCTTAGCTCCATATCAAGGTATTATAATCTTGTGGCTGATACAAGAAAATTAGTTACAATAAGATATTATTTCCTCCTGTAAACTATGGAGATATAAAAATCCTGTTCTGTGTAATTCTGATATTGTTCTGATTTTCTATGTGTATTTAATAGGAGGAGAAAAGATCATTCAACAGCAATCAGCACTTTGTCGCATTGTAGGACTCAGCAGAATGTAGTTAAACACTGGTATATATTAGAACTGAGCAGACTTAGGTATTAACCTATGGCAGAAATGTTCCAAACCTGCAAGGCATGAGTGAAAATCAATGCCCTCAATTACTAAAAACCATGTTCAGAGATGAGCTCCAGTATTGTTAATCTACGTTTCTGAACAATGGATTTAGGGAGTGCATGGTAGATAAATACACTGCTCAAAAAAATAAAGGGAACACTAAGATAACACATCCTGGATCTGAATGAATGAACTCATCGTATGAAATACTTTCGTCTTTACATAGATGAATGAGCTGAAAAACAAAATCACACAAAAATTATCATTGGAAATCAAATTTATGAACCCATGGAGGTCTGGATATGGAGTCACACTCAAAATCAAAGTGGAAAACCACACTACAGGCTGACCCAACTTTGATGTAATGTCCTTAAAACAAGTCAAAATGAGGCTCAGTAGTGTGTGGCCTCAACGTGCCCGTATGACCTCCCTTCAAGCCTGGGCATGCTCCTGATTAGGTGGCGGATGGTCTCCTGAGGGATGTCCTCCCAGACCTGGACTAAAGCATCCATCAACTCCTGAACAGTCTGTGCTGCATAGTGGCTTTGTGGATGGAGCAAGACACGATGTCTCAGATGTGCTCAATCGGATTCAGGTCTGGGGAACGGGCGAGAAGTCCATACCATTACCGACTCGCCACCAAACTGGTCATGCTGGAGAATGTTGCAGGCAGCAGAACATTTTCCACGGCGTCTCCAGACTCTGTCACGTCTGTCACATGTGCTCAGTGTGAACCTGCTTTCATCTGTGAAGAGCACAGGGTGCCAGTGGCAAATTTGCCTATCTTGACCATTTTGACACATGCACATTTGTGGCCTGCTGGAGGTCATTTTGCAGGGCTCTGACAGTGCTCCTTCTGCTCCTCCTTGCACAAAGGCGGAGGTAGTGGTCCTGCTGCTGGGTTGTTGCCCTCCTACGGCCTCCTCCACATCTCCTGATGTACTGGCCTGTCTCCTGGTAGCGCCTCCATGCTCTGTACACTACGCTGGGAGACACAGCAAACCTTCTTGCCACAGGTCGCATTTGATGTGCTATCCTGAATGAGCTGCACTACCTGAGCAACTTGTTTGGGTTGTAGACTCCGTCTCATGCTACCATTAGAGTGAAAGCACCGCCAGCATTCAAAAGTGACTAAAATATCAGTCAGGAAGCATAGGAACTGAAAAGTGGTCTGTGGTCATCACCTGCAAAACCACTCCTTTATCCAGTGCTAATTGCTTATCATTTTCACCTGTTGTCTGTTCCATTTGCACAACAGCATGTGAAATTGATTGTCAATCAGTGTTGCTTCCTGAGTGGACAGTGTGATTTCACAGAAGTGTGATTGACTTGGAGTTACTTTGTGTTGTTTAAGTGTTCCCTTTAGTTTTTTTGAGCAGTGTAAAAGGATTAAACAAGCTGGTTTGACCTATCCAAGAAACATTGTCTTATCTATTATAAAACTCAAGGATTAGGATTAACATACTTTAGAATATTTTATTTAATCTATACTGACAACTGAGCTCTGTCCCATGCCAATTTACATTATCTTTCATTATAGTTCCCCTAAAAAGTACCACTTATGTTGTGTGTTGTATACATCAAATTAGAGATTTCATTTTAGACCATTGTATAATGTGATGGCTTTTAAATAGCAAATTAATAATAGGATTTTTACTTGGCATCAGAAAACAACAGTCTAGAACTATACCGCCGCATCACACATCTTCTAGTAATAATAACTAAAACCTGCAAAAACAAAGCAATTTACCGGTTATACCACTGTCCATTACCTGTTTCCAAAATATTTTTTTTACATATTTATGTCACATACACCTAAGATTTATTGTTTATCTTTAGCAGTATACAGTAAATAAAACAATTGTTATTTGTAAATAATCATGTTAATGTAATTGAAAATCCCATTAATAAATTCCCCAAGCAAAGCTAAAGCTCTGTATTTGCCTTGCCATGCACAAATTTCATTCTTTGCACTAGGAATAACAAAGTGTTTAAAGGGGTACTCTGGTGAAAAACATTTTTTTTTTAAATCAACTGGTTCCAGAATGTTCAACAGATTTGTAAATGACTTCTTTTTAAAAATCTTAACCCTTCCAGTACTTATCAGCTGCTGTATGCTCCACAGTTCTTTTCTTTTTACATTTCTTTTCTGTCTGACCACAAGTGCTCTCTGCTGACACCTCTGTCCATATGTTTAAAGGGGCACTCCGGTGGAGAACATTTTTTTTAAACAACTGCTGCCAGAAAGTTAAACATATTTGTAAATTACTTCTATTAAAATATCTTTATCCTTCCAATATTTTATTAGCTGCTATATACTACAGAAAAAGTTCTTTTCTTTTTGGATTTCTTTTTTTTTTTTCACCCACGGTGCTCTCTGCTGACACCTCTGTACGTATCAGGAACTGTCCAGAACAGGAGCAAGTCCCCATAGCAAACCTATGCTGCTCTGGAGAGTTCCTGAAACAGACAGACGTGTCAGCAGAGAGCACTTTGGACAGAAAAAAAAAGAAATACAAAAACAAAAGAACTTTCTCTGTAATATACAGCCGCTAATAAGTACTGGAAGGATAAATATTTTTTAACAGAAGTAATTTAATAAATCTGTTTAACTTTCTGGCACCAGTTTCTGGCACAAGTTTAAAAACAACAACAATGTTTTCCACCAGAGTACACCTATAAGCATGTGTTCTTATAAGATAGACATAGGCTAAATAGTTTGCCACAATACAACCAAAAATGAAAAGTTCCTATTGTTTCACCTTGACATATCTAGTAAGAATTGAAAATCCCCACTAGAGCTCTGGATGTACTATCAGAATTATTGAGGTGTAAATGTAAGAGAATGAGTTGCAACTTTTTTTTTATTTTTTATAAATAGAACTGCATACTTTTTATTATTATTATTATTATTATTATTACTATTATGATTATTCGGAGAGGGAAAATCTGTTGCACACATAATTCATGTAAGAAACTGAAAAGGGCTTGGAAAAGCAAGAGTATATATGAAACGGCAACCACCTGTTCCACTAAAATGTATCTACCTCACTTGGTATTTTACTATGACTGGGTGTTTTACAGAACAACACAGGGGAATGCTGTACATTTTTCACTCTCTACATACATTTTATATATGGAAAGTTTATTAGTTTTAATACTGCTGAGCACCATACACCTCAAAGTACATGTGTTAACTTGTATTTCTTCGGTTTCTTTTTTCTTCCTATTTCCATCAGAATATTTCTCAGCTCCCATGTGGAAAAGCACTCTACGCTTATGAGGGAAAGGAGCCCGGTGATCTAAAATTTAACAAGGGTGACATCATCATTCTACGACGGAAAGTAGATGAGAACTGGTATCATGGAGAACTGAATGGAAATCGGGGCTTCTTTCCAGCAAGTTATATCCAGTGCATAAAGCCTCTTAGCCAGCCTCCTCCACAAGGGAAAGCACTTTATGACTTTGAAATCAAGGATAAAGATCAGGATAAGGACTGTCTAACTTTCACCAAGGTAAATATACATTAATCCGCTCTGCATGACAATTCTATTGATCTCTTTGCTGCAATGATTGAATTTCCCCTGACAAACTATGTTTCAGCTTTTCTATTTAAATGCACTACAGCAACAGCCCAGTCATCCAGTTGTGTGGCTGAATTTACACCTGGCCAAGGTTTTGGGGGAGCAGTCACTGCAACACCATCTGGTTGAGTTCACTGCCTTTAGGCAACTAATGGGGTGTGCCCAGGTTGTGCATATCCAGTTGCTTTGTGTTCCAACCTTGCAAAATCATGTGGAGGAGAGAACCACTCCATGCATTTTTCAGTATGCTGCACAGTGAACAGCGCAGTGCACTTGAACTAGTAGCTATGCCCAGGGTACCACTGCAACAACGCAAGACATCCATGGTTGTGCCGATACTGTGTCACCTTGGACGTCTGCCGCCTATCCTCCTCCTCACCCACATCCTCTTCAACGGATATCTTATAGTCTTCCAAAGGGGCAGAGCATAGCTTACCCTCCTTCTCCCCCCTTTCAAAGTTGCAAAGCACTGCCACCTAGTATTATATGTGGTAGGCCTGAGCAAGAAAAGCCAGATGGCAGAGAACTTGCTGCCTTGCCTCCATATACAGTATAGCCGATGTGCTACATCTGGTTTTAAGACATTTCTTAAAAGGGTTTGGCCCACAAACACTAATTATCCCCTATACTCAGGATAGGAGATAACATCAGATCTCAAGAACAGGGAACGGTGTCTCCTTTAGAATGTAGCGATTGTCGCACTTGCACATTGTTGCTCCATTAATTCTTTATGAGAACTGCCAAAGATAGCAGAGAACAGTTTGGCAAGACAGCCTGTCTGTTCTCAGGGAAGATTTGGTTTCTCATGGTTGCCTATGGGCATACAGCTGAGAAAGGCACTTATGCCGAAACGCGTCTTGTACCGGGATGTGCATCAATAAATCATCACTATTTTGCAACATTGGTGAGTGCTAGGTATCATTCTTTCTATTCTTGGCATATCTCCACCTCATGCACCATCACAATATACACAAAAGTGCCGACATACCAAAACTGTTTTCAGTTCAGGCATTAGCAATTGATCAGAGTGTTTCATAAACATACCCATTATCACTCCCACAATGTATCCACTCCCTATATGGCATTGCCAGGAACGTCCCATGATCTATTTAACAACCAGCTCTGCTCAATGCAAACTGCATGTAATTTTACTGACAGCCCTGCTGACCTACCAGGAGGTGGAAGTGCCAGGACAATAAGCTGCTGTGCTGCTGCTCACACCTCCTGAGGGTGTACATATAAGCCAGAAGCTGAACTGCTGCCTTGCTCGTGAAAATGATTTTCATCCTACACTAGTGTTTAGTGCCCTGTTATCACTATTGGTATTCTGACCTTTTGTGACCTGACCTGTTATTTGTTTACTGACTTTGCTCCTGCCTTCTGATCTTGTACTGTGCTGCCCTAAAGGATTTAATCATTGCTACTTGTAACATCCCGATGGGTGTGGATCCACTGTGCCACTTACTGGCTTGGCTTAGGGTAAGTGGCAGCTGGCTGGGCAAGCAATTGGGAGAAACTGACACTATAGACAGTGTCAGATGCAGCAGAGCTGACAGGGGGTTTATAGCAGAGCAAGTGCTATGAGAATAGCAGAGCCAAATAGGCTACAGGTGCAGCTAGGTGGAACAAGCTTGCAGGCAGACAGAGGCATGGTCGACAGTCAAATTTCATACACAGGAGAGACAAGAGAGGATCCAAGGGATGAGGTTAAGACAAAGTCCAGAAGGCAGGCTATAGTCAGGAATCACTTGATCAGCAGACAAACTCAGAGGCCTTTGCAGGAACTACACTATTGCTCATACAAAATCCACTAGTGCAGTGTGTTTTTAACCGCAGGGTTTTTCCATTTTTGCATTTTCATCTTTTCCTTCTAAAAATCATAACATTTTCAATTTTGCACATAAAATTCCATATGATGGCTTATTTCTTGCGCCACCAATTCTTCTTTGCAGTGACATTAGTCATTTCACCCAAAAATCCACGGCGAAATGGAAAAAAAATGTATTGTGCGACAAAATTTAAGCAAAAATTTCATTTTGTAACCTTTGGGGGCTTCCGTTTCTACGCAGTGCATTTTTTGGTAAAAATAACACCTTATCTTTATTCTGTAGGTCCATACGGTTAAATTCATACCCTACTTATATAGGTTGGATATTGTCGTACTTCGGAAAAAAATCATAACTACATGCAGGAAAATTTATATGTTAAAGATTCTCATCTTCTAACCCCTATAGCTTTTTTATTTTTCTGTGTATGGGCCAGTATGAGGGCTCATTTTTTGCGCCGTGTTCTGAAGTTTTTATCGGTACCCTTTTTGTATTGATTGGCTTTTTGATCACTTTTTATAAATTTTTTCATGATATAAAAAGGGACCAAAAATACACTATTTTGGACTTTGGAATTTTTTTTGTGCGCACGCCATTGACCGTGCAATTTAATTAACGATATATTTTTATATTTCGGACATTTCCGCACGCGGCGATACCACATATGTTTATTTTTATTTACACAGTTTTTTTTTGTATGGGAAAAGGGGGTGATTCAAACTTTTATTAGGGAAAAGTTTTTTTTAAATGACCTTTGTTAACTTTTTTTTTTTTTTCAAATTTTTTTTGCAGTGTTATAGCTCCCATAGGGACCTATAATACTGCACACACTGATCTCCTATGCTGATAGCTTTGCACGAATCATTGAGATAGGGGCTTGATTGCTCAAGCCTGTAGCTCAGGCTTGGAGCAATCAATCGACGATCGGACGCCGCGGATACTGGTAAGGAGACCTCCGCCTGCGTCCCAGCTGATCGGAACATCGCGATTTTATCGCGATGTCTTGATCAGCCCGACTGAGCTGCCGGTAAGCATTTACTTTCGCTTTCAGATGCGGCGGTCAACTTTGATTGCCGCGTCTGAAGCGTTAACAGCGCGTGGCATCGATGATTAGCAGCCGGGACCGACCCGGTGTGATGCGGGGTCACGGTGTGACCCCGTTTTAAACACCGGGCATAGGGCATACAGGTACGCTCTATGTCCTTAAGAGGTTAAAGAAGTTGCTAGCTACCACGTGTACCATTTGTTTACCCATAACCATACATGTGGCGTAACTTTTACATTAACTCAGCCTTAAAAACCTGTGAAAAAGTAAAGCTCTACATTAATTCTAGGCTTTATACTGAGGTTTGGGTTTACCTCAAACTAACAGTCCAAAACAAGAATTTTGACAAAATTCAGCAACATTTATGAAATGTTTTCTCTTCTCTAATGTATTCTGTAAACTTAGCTTTAATTGGATTTGTCAGTTACATGTATACTGATGTTCGTCATTTTCATTTTAAAGAAAGGCCTAAAAAAAAGCTAAAATATGGTCAGTAAGGGAAGAAAGTAATACAATTGCATAACTTTATCACCTTGAAAATCTGAGCATTTGAAAACCAATGTGGAGCACTGGGGGGGTTACATGAAATAATGGAGCAGCAATTTGTTGTGAATTCTAGTAGAAGATTGAAAACATAAAGGAGAACAGAACAGAGAACTGTACTGTGCACTGCAGAGAAAAGCCAAGGTGAGATCATATGGTTTAGTGACAAAGCTGGCTTAGGAGGGTCAACTTCAATACAATGAACAGGGCAGAAGTTTAATTGGGAAAAAAACTTTCAGAGACTGAGCTGCTGATCAAATGGACTGTGCAAAGGATGGCAGACAGAAAGAAATTAAATAAAATGCAGGTTGGGCATCTGTAAAGACAAGAAAGAACAAAAATGGTCTGTGTTCAAGGGTAAATATAATAATGTTCATTAAACTAAAAGGTTATAGAAATTAACAGAGGAATAGTTAGACTGGGATTTAATTTGCCCTTCAGATAATTGCAGGTATTTATGTATTTATTTTATGTAGATTTTAGCAATCAAAATGATTGGATTCTTTTCTCATTTGTTCACTAATCACTAATTATTAACCTTATAGCAAACCACAATATGTACTCAGCACAATGGATAAACTACAGGTAGACTGAGAGAGGTATTAACCTATAGTAATTATAATGGACAGTGGGAAAAAAGGAAGAAATGTGGCCAAAAATGTCAGCTTTGAGTACCTAGATTGTTTGGCAATAACAGCAATTCTCAGTCCTACAAGTGTTGTCAAAACAGTGCAGTACAAAAGTAGCCTGTAAAGGTAGCCTTTCCATATTTCATTATTTCTAAACTTAGGTATTCAAACTATGTTTCCATCTTGTTCCTGTGATATATAGGTGATACCTAAGGCTTTATGCTAAAGGGGTTGTCTGGAGAATTATTTTTACATTTAAATGTGTTTTGGGAGAGATGAAAAAAATAATAATAAACTGTTCAGTTGAAAAACGTCGTCATTTAATGAAGCTGGCTTAGGGCAGGTTCCCTTTAAAGGGAATGTGTAGCCTATTTTTTCCTGATCAGAACCAAATATTAAAGCCTATTCTTCTTTTTTTAGTTCTAGAAAAACATAAATATTTCCTTTAAAAACATCTGCACACCTGTCTTGTCTGTCCTGTCTTTGTTCAATAGAAATTAGCTGCAACACCACACACAACCTGAGGATAGGTGTGGTGCTTTTTTTTTTTGTTGAAGAAATCAGCTCTGTTTTTCTAATCCTGGATAACCCCTTTAATGATATGCCTTAAAGCCATGGACCATAGACAACAATAGACTGGGCCTGTCTCATTCATGCAATTCACATTCTATTCAACGCCCCCCCCCCCCCCCCCTTTCTGCCCTTGCTTACATTCAAAACCCCCCACTTCTTCTTACATTTAAACCCTTTTCCCCTTCCTTTGCACCTGTTTTCATTAAAAACCCTGCTTCCATTAAGCCCCCTGCTCCTGCCCCTGCTTCCATTCACCCCACCACTCCTGTCCCTGCTTCCATTCACCCCACCGCTCCTGCCCCTGCTTCCATTCACCCCACCACTCCTGCCCCTGCTTCCATTCACCCCACCGCTCCTGCCCCTGCTTCCATTCACCCCACCGCTCCTGCCCCTGCTTCCATTCACCCCACCGCTCCTGCCCCTGCTTCCATTCACCCCATTGCTCCTGCTCCTTCTTCCATTCACCCCATTGCTCCTGCTTCCATTCACCTCACCGCTCCTGCCCCTGCTTCCATTCACCCCACCGCTTCTTCCCCTGCTTCCATTCACCCCACCTCTTCTGCCCCTGCCTCCATTCTACATTCACCCCACCACTCTTGCTTCCATTCACCCCACCGCTCCTGCCCCTGCTTCCATTCACCACACCACTCCTGCTACTCCTTCCATTCACCCATGTTCCTGCCGCCGCTTCCCATCCCTTGTGCCGTTTTTATCAAAAATCCCCGCTCCCCAAGTCCTCACCTGTGCGCTGGACTGTGCGCTGCAGCAAAGGGAAATGCCGTTGCAGCAGTGACATAGATGCTTCCCCACCCGGTGTCCCGACGCAGGATTGTCTCTGGCGGAAGCGTTCAGCGCACAACGCTGACGCTTCTGCCAGGAAGGAATCGCTGCTCTAAATTCAAGATTTATGGAAAACAACTTGAACTTTACTCCTGGTGCAATTCAATACATTGGAATACTTCAGATATGCTGTACAGTATTTTAAGATACATTTGAAGTACAGTTAAAGTGTTACTAGTCATTGTCTTGAAGAAGTTTGCAGATATTTGCTTTGGTTGTTCTGATACTTGTAGTTCTCCTTTGCTTTTAATTATGTAGCCTTTCTCACTGTATGTGTTAGACTCAAAGTCTAGGAATACCCTGGGCATTATATGTTCCCTCTAGGCCAGGGGTTCTCAACCAGGGGAACACGTACCCCTAGGGGTATGCCAAGGGTTATGCGCGGGTACGGCAATTTGCTGACAAATACCGGCCATGCATTGGCCAGTTTTTGTCAGCGCAGAGCGGGGATTGGACGCTATATATCACTATATTGTACCGCTGCCGGCGCTGCGGCTGTGACCACTTTACATCACCCGTCAGTGAGGCCCTCCGACTCCCGCCGAACGGGATAGACACAGGCCTGGTAAGCATGTTAAACTTGTGTAGTGTAACACCGCAGTATGGGAGAGTGTTATTGTATGTATCTCATATATATTGGCCGAGGGGGATCAGGGGGTTGGGAATAATGGCACAAGGGGATTAAGATGGGGGGGGGGGGGATAATGGCAAAAGGGGAATAAGATAAAGTGGGGGGGGATAATGACAAAAGGGGATCAGACCTCTGTAGCTGGACACACTAGGCAGGATACATTTGAATGGAACAGTGCTAGAGATGTAGGCAGACTCCTGAAGGTGAGAGTGCAGCAGAGCACTTTTCTGGCCAGGGCCAGACTACTCAGCTTAGAAAAGCTGAGGAGCTGGGGTTCTGGCTGTTCCAGGGGTAACACTCGACTGAACATGTGCTCTTTGGATCCTCCCCCTTGCCTGGGACTAGGGGTGGAGTAGGACATTCCTTAGCATTAATTTGCTAAGGGGTTGACATGCTCCTACAGTGTAGTAGACTTAAGGGTAGAAATTGTTAACCCCTTAAGGACCCAGCCAATTTTCAGTGTAGGACCCGGCCATTTTTTGCATATATGACCACTGTCACTTTAACCCCTTAAAGACCACGGACGTAAATGTACGTCCTGGTTTGGCGGGACTTCCCGCACCAGGACGTGCATTTACATCCTGTGTATGACCGCGAGCATCGGAACGGTGCTCGCGTCATACACGGCAGGTTCCAGCTGCTCCTACCAGCCAGGGACCAGCCCGTAATGGCCGACATCCGCGATCGCGCGGATGTCCGCCATTAACCCCTCAGATGCCGTGATCAATACAGATCACGGCATCTGCGGCAGTGCGGTACTTTGAATGGATGATCGGATCGCCCGCAGCGCTGCCGCGGGGATCCGATCATCCAGCATGGCAGCCGGAGGTCCCCTCACCTGGCTCCGGCCTTTCCCGGGGTCTTCTGCTCTGGTCTGAGAGCAGACCAGAGCAGAAGATCACCGATAATACTGATCAGTGCTGTGTCCTATACATAGCACTGACCAGTATTAGCAATCGAACGATTGCTATAGATAGTCCCCTATGGACACATAAAAAGTGTTAAATAAAAGTTGAAAAATGTAAAAATAAAGAGTAAAAAAAAGTGAAAAATCCCCTCCCCCAATAAAAATGCAATGCAATAAAAACATATTTGGTATCGCAGCATGCGTAAATGTCTGTACTATCAAAATATAATGTTAATTATCCTGTACGGTGAATGGCGTAAATGTAAAAAATTTAAAAAATTCCAAAAATGCAGCTTTTTTGTCACATTTTATTTAAAAAAATGTTTATAAAAAATTATCTAAAAGTTTTATATATGCAAATATGGTATTAATAAAAATTACAGATGACAGCGCAAAAAATGAGCCCTCATACTGCCCTATATACAGAAAAATGAAAAAGTTACAGGTGGTCAAAATAGGGCGATTTTAGATTACTGATTTTGTGCAAAAAGTTTTCGATTTTTTTTTAAGCGGTACAAAAATATAAAAGTATCTAGCCATGGGTATCATTTTAATCATATTGACCCACAGAATAAAGAACACATGTAATTTTTACCGTAAAGTGTATAGTGTGAAAACAAAACCCTCCAAAATGCGCAAAATTGTGGTATTCATAAAAATTTCCTCCCTAAAAATTTTTTTGGGGGTTCGCCGTACATTTTATGGTAAAATGAGAGGTTTGATTACAAAGTCACGCAAAAAACAAGCCCTTATATGGGTCTGTAGATGGAAATATAAAGGAGTTATGGATTTTAGAAGGCGAGGAGGAAAAAACGAAAACTCAAAAATAAAATTGGCCTGGTCCTTAAGGTGAAAATGGGCTTGGTCCTTAAGGGGTTAAGCATTAATAACTCTGGGATGCTTTTACCTTTGATTCCAAAAGTTTTTTCTTGACATATTCTTTTTTATGTTAGTGGTAAACTTTTGTCGATACTATATTATACTATATTATGTGTCGATACTATACTATACTATATTATTTCTTGGTGAAAAATTCCAAAATTTGATGAAAAAATTAAAAATTTTGCATTTTTTTTTACTTTGAAGCTCTCTACTTATAAGGAAAATGAATATTACAAATAAATTATGTATTGATTCACATATACAATATGTCTACTTTATGTTTGCATCATAAAGTTGACATGTTTTTACTTTTGGAAGACATCAGAGGGCTTCAAAGTATAGCATCAATTTTCCAATTTTTCACAAAATTTGCTAAATTGAAATTTTACATTTTTCAGGGACCAGTTCAGTTTTGAAGTGGATTTGAAGGGCCTTCATATTAGAAATACCCCATAAATGACCCCATTATAAAAACTGCACCCCTCAAAGTATTCAAAATTACATTCAAAAGATTTGTTAACCGTTTAGGTGTTTCACAGGAATAGCAGCAAATTGAAGGAGAAACTCTGGGGTGTTCTTGTAGACCCAGTTTTTGAATTTTTACAAGGGGTAAAAGGAGAGAAATCTTCCTAAAATGTGTAACCCAATTTCTCTGGAGTAAGGAAATACCTCATATGTGTATGTCAAGTGTTTGACGGGTGCACTAGAGGGCTCAGAAGGGAAGGAGCGACAGTGGGATTTTGGAGAGTGAGTTTTTCTGAAATGGTTTTTGGGGGGGCATGTCACATGTAAGAAGCCCCTATGGTGCCAGAACAGCAAAAAAAAAAAAAAAACACATGGCATACCATTTTGGAAACTACACCCCTCAAGGAATGTAACAAGGGGTACAGTGAGCCTTAACACCCCACAGGCGTTTGACGACTTTTCATTAAAGTTGGATGTGTAAATGATTTTTTTTTCCCACTAAAATGCTAGTTTTCCCCCAAATTTTTAATTTTTACAAGGGGTAATGGGAGAAAATACCCCCCAAAATTTGTAACCCCATCTCTTCTGAGTATGGAAATACCCCATGTGTGGACATCAAGAGCTCTGCTGGCATACTACAATGCTCAGCAAAAAAAAAAACACATGGCATACTATTTTGGAAACTACACCCCTCAAGGAACGTAACAAGGGGTACAGTGATCCTTAACACCTCACAGGTGTTTGACGACTTTTTGTTAAATTTGGATGTGTAAATGAAAAAAAAAAATTTTCACAAAAATTCAGTTTTGCCCCCAAATTTTACATTTTTACAAGGGGGTAATAGGAGAAAATGACCCCCAAAATTTGTAACCCCATTTGCACCATGTGTGGACGTAAAGTGATCTGCGGGTGCACTACAATGCTCAGAATAGAGGGAGCGCCATTGGGCTTTTGGAGAGAAAATTTGTCCTGAATTGAAGGCCACATGTGTTTACAAAGCCCCCATAGTGCCAGAACAATGGACCCCCCACATGTGACCCCTAACAGGCTGGTGTAGCCCCCAACTTTTCCTTTTCATAAGGTGTAAAAGGATAAAAAGCCACCCAAAATTTGTAGTGCAATTTCTCCCGAGTACGGAAATACCCTTTATGTGGCCCTAAACTGTTTCCTTGAAATACAACAGGGCTCCGAAGTGAGAGAGCGCCATGTGCATTTGAGAACTAAATTAGGGATTGCATAGGGGTGGACATAGTCAGTGATTCCCAAACAGGGTGCCTCCAGCTGTTGCTAAACTGTCAGTAGCTGTCCGGAAATGCTGGGAGTTGTTGTTTTGCAACAGCTGGAGGCTCAGTTTTGGAAACACTGCTGTACAATACGTTTTTCATTTTTATTGGGGGGACTGTGTAAGGGGGTGTATATGAAGTGTTTTACCCTTTATTATGTGTTAGTGTAGTATTTTTAGGGTACATTCGCACTGGCAGAGGTTTACAGTGAGTTTCCCGCTAGGAGTTTGTGCTGCGGCAAAAAATTTGCCGCAGCTCAAACTTCAAGCAGGAAACTTACTGTAAACCCACCAGTGTGAATGTACCCTGTACATTCAAATGGGGGGTGGCAAACCTCCAGCTGTTTCAAAACTACAACTCCCAGCATGCACTGACAGACCATGCATTCTGGGAGTTGTACTTTTCAAACAGCTGGAGGCACACTGGTTGGAAAACCTTTAGTGAGGTTCTGTTACCTAACTCAGTATTTTCCAACCAGTGTGCCTCCAGCTGTTGCAAAACTACAACTCCCAGGAGATGTACTTATGCAACAGCTGGAGGTATGCGACTACAACTCCCAGCTTGCTGAGACAGCTGTTTGCTGTTTTGGCATGCTGGGATTTGCAGTTTTGCAACATATGGAGGGCTACAGTTTAGAGACCACTCCACAGTGATCTCCAAACTTTGGCCCTCCAGATGTTGCAAAACTACAAATCCCAGCATGCCCAGACAGCAAACTGCTGTGTGGGCATGCTAGGAGTTGTAGTTTTGCAAGATCTAGAGGGCCACAGTTTAGAGATCACTGCACAGTGATCTCCAAACTGTAGCCCTCCAGATGTTGCTAGGCAACTCAACGGCTTCTGTAGGATCCAGGAAGCCAGCAGCAATAAATCGCCGCCCGCCGTTCACCGCTGCAGATCGACTTCGGTGCCGGTCCTCCTCGGTTTCCCCGTTCTGCCCGGCCTGTTGTGGGTGGGCAGAACGGGGAAACCGAAACTTAACCCCCTCGCCCCGATCTGCTATAGGTCGTTGCTTCAAGACGACCAATAGCAGGGATAGGAGGGGTGGCACCCCTGCCACCTCACTCCGATCCCTTCAAGGATTGTGAGTGTCTTGGACAACCCCGACCCCCCTTATTTTTCGGGTCACCGGGTTACCATAGACCCGTTTGACCCGGAATAGCCGCAAATCGCTGGTGTGAATTCATGGGGGTCTGATGGCCCCCCTGGGTAGTTGCGTGGGGTGCCTGCTGATCGATATCAGCAATCACCCTGGTCTGGCGCAGCAGGGAACGGAATTCTCAAGGACGTACCGGTACGTCATGGGTCCTTAAGACCCATGGTGTCATGACGTAGCGGAGCGTCATGGGTTCTGTAGGGGTTAAACACTGTATAAGGTGCAGTGTATGAATGTAATACATACAGTATAAACACAAAAAATATATATTTAATGTAATAATAAAGATTAGGGATATTGGCCACAGCATTTAAGAGAAAGACAGATCAGCAAACCTTTTATGACTACAGCTAACCGAACAATGTTCAAAGTAGCAGCTGTAGCTACTTGATCACCACAAAAATATCATTAACATAACAACCTGATTTAAACAATAGGTCATTTTCTTTAGGTAAAATAATTTATTGACCAATATGGGAAGGACAATTGTAAGGGACCACTGAGTACATTGCTTACTAACAAGGTGGACAAAGTGTAGGTTTTCGTAGGTCACATGTTCTCATTTGCCTTCTATTCGTTCTGGTTAGTTTTTGGCTTCCCAATGTTTTCTAATAATATTATTTAGTATGTTGCAAAGAACGTTTCTCCTCAAATGTGTGGTCTGTGGTATTGTATGTTATCATCTACAAAAAGTATTTCCTTGATGTAGAGGGGAATCACACAGATGCCTACCCATTCCCAGATGACTTAGTACATTGGTGTTAATGCGAGAGTTATGTAACTTATGTGAACTGTATTACATTGTATGCTACAGTTTTCTTTTAAAATGTGTTAAGCCTATGAATTGGCAGTTTCAATCCTGAATTTCTGGATTTCTGCCTTTAAAATACTTTTACCAAGATAGCAAGGTGAGTTATATAACCGTTAAAGCAGAATCTCCATTTCACAGAGAATTTAGAGGTTGTTACGCCGAGCGCTCCGGGTCCCCGCTCCTCCCCGGAGCGCTCGCTACACTTCCCTCACTGCAGCGCCCCGGTCGGTTCCACGGACCCGGGGCGCTGCGTTACCACCTCCGGCCGGGATGCGATTCGCGATGCGGGTAGCGCCCGCTCGCGATGCGCACCCCGGCTCCCGTACCTTACTCGCTCCCCGTCAGTTCTGTCCCGGCGCGCGCGGCCCCGCTCCCTAGGGCGCGCGCGCGCCGGGTCTTTGCGATTTAAAGGGCCACTGCACCGCTGATTGGTGCAGTGGTTCCAATTAGTGTTTACACCTGTGCACTTCCCTATATCACCTCACTTCCCCTTCACTCCCTCGCCGGATCTTGTTGCCCTAGTGCCAGAGAAAGCGTTCCTTGTGTGTTCCTTGCCTGTGATTCCAGACCTTCTGCCGTTGCCCCTGACTACGATCCTTGCTGCCTGCCCCGACCTTCTGCTACGTCCGACCTTGCTTCTGTCTACTCCCTTGTACCGCGCCTATCTTCAGCAACCAGAGAGGTTGAGCCGTTGCTAGGGGATACGACCTGGTCACTACCGCCGCAGCAAGACCATCCCGCTTTGCGGCGGGCTCTGGTGAAAACCAGTAGTGACTTAGAACCGATCCTCTAGCACGGTCCACGCCAATCCCTCTCTGGCACAGAGGATCCACTACCTGCCAGCCGGCATCGTGACAGTAGATCCGGCCATGGATCCCGCTGAAGTTCCTCTGCCAGTTGTCGCTGACCTCACCACGGTGGTCGCCCAGCAGTCACAACAGATTGCGCAACAAGGCCAACAGCTGTCTCAACTGACTGTTATGCTACAACAGTTACTACCACAGCTCCAGCAATCATCTCCTCCGCCAGCTCCTGTACCTCCTCCGCAGCGAGTGGCCGCTTCTGGAATACGACTATCCTTGCCGGATAAATTTGATGGGGACTCTAAGTTTTGCCGTGGCTTTCTTTCCCAATGTTCATTACACTTGGAGATGATGTCGGACCAGTTCCCCACTGAAAGGTCTAAGGTGGCTTTCGTAGTCAGCCTGCTGTCTGGAAAAGCCCTGGCTTGGGCCACACCGCTCTGGGACCGCAATGACCCCGTCACTGCCTCTGTACACTCCTTCTTCTCGGAAATTCGAAGTGTCTTTGAGGAACCTGCCCGAGCCTCTTCTGCTGAGACTGCCCTGTTGAACCTGGTCCAGGGTAATTCTTCCGTTGGCGAGTATGCCGTACAGTTCCGTACCCTTGCTTCAGAATTATCCTGGAATAATGAGGCACTCTGCGCGACCTTTAAAAAAGGCCTATCCAGCAACATTAAAGATGTTCTGGCCGCACGAGAAATCCCTGCTAACCTACATGAGCTCATCCATCTTGCCACTCGCATTGACATGCGTTTTTCCGAACGGCGTCAGGAGCTCCGCCAGGATATGGACTCTGTTCGCACGAGGCGTTTCTTCTCCCCGGCTCCTCTCTCCTCTGGTCCCCTGCAATCTGTTCCTGTGCCTCCCGCCGTGGAGGCTATGCAGGTCGACCGGTCTCGCCTGACACCCCAAGAGAGGACACGACGCCGCATGGAGAATCTCTGCCTGTACTGTGCTAGTACCGAACACTTCCTGAAGGATTGTCCTATCCGTCCTCCCCGCCTGGAAAGACGTCCGCTGACTCCGCACAAAGGTGAGACAGTCCTTGATGTCTACTCTGCTTCTCCACGTCTTACTGTGCCTGTGCGGATGTCTGCCTCTGCCTTCTCCTTCTCTGCTGTGGCCTTCTTGGACTCTGGATCTGCAGGAAATTTCATCTTAGCCTCTCTCGTCAACAAGTTCAACATCCCGGTGACCAGTCTCGCCAGACCCCTCTACATCAATTGTGTAAACAATGAAAGATTGGACTGTACTATACGTTTTCGCACGGAGCCCCTTCTAATGTGCATCGGATCTCATCACGAGAGGATTGAACTGTTGGTCCTCCCCAATTGCACTTCTGAAATCCTTCTTGGACTTCCCTGGCTTCAACTCCATTCCCCAATCCTGGATTGGTCCACTGGGGAGATCAAGAGTTGGGGGCCCTCTTGTTCCAAGGACTGCTTAAAACCGGTTCCCAGTAAACCTTGCCGTGTCCCTGTGCTTCCTCATGTAACCGGTCTCCCTAAGGCCTATATGGACTTTGCGGACGTTTTTTGCAAAAAACAAGCTGAGACTCTACCTCCTCACAGGCCTTATGATTGTCCCATTGACCTCCTCCCGGGCACTACTCCACCCCGGGGCAGAATCTATCCTCTGTCCGTCCCAGAGACTCTTGCCATGTCTGAATACGTCCAAGAAAATTTAAAAAAGGGCTTTATCCGTAAATCCTCCTCTCCTGCCGGAGCCGGATTTTTCTTTGTGTCCAAAAAAGATGGCTCTCTACGTCCTTGCATTGACTACCGCGGTCTTAATAAAATCACGGTTAAGAACCGCTACCCCCTACCCCTCATCTCTGAACTCTTTGATCGTCTCCAAGGTGCCCATATTTTTACCAAACTGGACTTAAGAGGTGCTTATAATCTCATCCGCATCAGAGAGGGGGATGAATGGAAAACGGCATTTAACACCAGAGATGGACACTTTGAGTATCTGGTCATGCCCTTTGGTCTATGCAACGCCCCTGCCGTCTTCCAAGACTTTGTTAATGAAATTTTTCGTGATCTACTATACTCCTGTGTTGTTGTATATCTGGACGATATCCTGATTTTTTCTGCCAATCTAGAAGAACACCGCCAGCATGTCCGTATGGTTCTTCAGAGACTTCGTGATAATCAACTCTATGCCAAAATAGAGAAATGTCTGTTTGAATGCCAATCTCTTCCTTTTCTAGGATACTTGGTCTCTGGCCAGGGACTACAAATGGACCCAGATAAACTCTCTGCCGTCTTAGATTGGCCACGCCCCTCCGGACTCCGTGCCATCCAACGTTTTTTGGGGTTCGCCAATTATTACAGGCAATTTATTCCACATTTTTCTACCATTGTGGCTCCTATTGTGGCTTTAACAAAAAAAAATGCCGATCCCAAGTCCTGGCCTCCTCAAGCGGAAGACGCCTTTAAACGACTCAAGTCTGCCTTTTCTTCGGCTCCCGTGCTCTCCAGACCTGACCCATCTAAACCCTTCCTATTGGAGGTTGATGCCTCCTCAGTGGGAGCTGGAGCTGTCCTTCTACAAAAAAACTCTTCCGGGCATGCTGTTACTTGTGGTTTTTTTTCCAGGACCTTCTCTCCGGCGGAGAGGAACTACTCCATCGGGGATCGAGAGCTTCTAGCCATTAAATTAGCACTTGAGGAATGGAGGCATCTGCTGGAGGGATCAAGATTTCCAGTTATTATTTACACCGATCACAAGAACCTCTCCTACCTCCAGTCTGCCCAACGGCTGAATCCTCGTCAGGCCAGGTGGTCTCTGTTCTTTGCCCGATTTAATTTTGAAATTCACTTTCGGCCTGCTGATAAAAACATTAGGGCCGATGCTCTCTCTCGTTCCTCAGATGCCTCTGAAATTGAACTCTCTCCTCAACACATCATTCCTCCTGACTGCCTGATTTCCACTTCTCCAGCCTCCATCAGGCAAACTCCTCCAGGAAAGACCTTTGTTTCTCCACGCCAACGCCTTGGGATCCTCAAATGGGGTCACTCCTCCCATCTCGCAGGTCATGCGGGCATCAAGAAATCTGTGCAACTCATCTCTCGCTTCTATTGGTGGCCGACTCTAGAGACTGATGTGGTGGACTTTGTGCGAGCCTGCACTATCTGTGCCCGGGATAAGACTCCTCGCCAGAAGCCCGCTGGTTTTCTTCATCCTCTACCTGTCCCCGAACAACCTTGGTCTCTGATTGGTATGGATTTTATTACTGACTTACCCCCATCCCATGGCAACACTGTTATTTGGGTGGTCGTTGATCGATTCTCCAAAATGGCACATTTCATCCCTCTTCCTGGCCTTCCTTCAGCGCCTCAGTTGGCTAAACAATTTTTTGTACACATTTTTCGTCTTCACGGGTTGCCTACACAGATCGTCTCGGATAGAGGCGTCCAATTTGTGTCTAAATTCTGGAGGGCTCTCTGTAAACAACTCAAGATTAAATTAAATTTTTCTTCTGCATACCATCCTCAATCCAATGGACAAGTAGAGAGAATTAACCAGATCTTGGGTGACTATTTACGACATTTTGTTTCCTCCCGCCAGGATGACTGGGCAGATCTTCTACCTTGGGCCGAATTCTCGTATAATTTCAGAATCTCTGAATCTTCCTCCAAATCTCCGTTTTTCGTGGTGTACGGCCGTCACCCTCTTCCCCCCCTCCCTACCCCCTTGCCCTCTGGTCTGCCCGCTGTGGATGAAATTTCTCGTGATCTTTCCACCATATGGAAAGAGACCCAAAATTCTCTCTTACAGGCTTCTTCTCGCATGAAGAGATTCGCAGATAAGAAAAGAAGAGCTCCTCCCATTTTTTCCCCTGGAGACAAGGTATGGCTCTCCGCTAAATATGTCCGTTTCCGTGTCCCGAGCTATAAGTTGGGACCACGCTATCTTGGTCCTTTTAAAGTTTTGTGTCAAATTAATCCTGTCTCTTACAAACTTCTTCTTCCTCCTTCTCTTCGTATCCCTAATGCCTTTCACGTCTCTCTTCTTAAACCTCTCATCCTCAACCGTTTTTCTCCTAAATCTGTTCCTCCCACTCCTGTTTCCGGCTCCTCGGACATCTTCTCTGTCAAAGAGATTTTGGCCTCTAAAAAGGTCAGGGGAAGAACTTTTTTTTTAGTGGATTGGGAGGGTTGTGGTCCAGAAGAGAGGTCCTGGGAACCTGAGGACAATATCCTGGACAAAAGTCTGATCCTCAGGTTCTCAGGCCCCAAGAAGAGGGGGAGACCCAAGGGGGGGGGTACTGTTACGCCGAGCGCTCCGGGTCCCCGCTCCTCCCCGGAGCGCTCGCTACACTTCCCTCACTGCAGCGCCCCGGTCGGTTCCACGGACCCGGGGCGCTGCGTTACCACCTCCGGCCGGGATGCGATTCGCGATGCGGGTAGCGCCCGCTCGCGATGCGCACCCCGGCTCCCGTACCTTACTCGCTCCCCGTCAGTTCTGTCCCGGCGCGCGCGGCCCCGCTCCCTAGGGCGCGCGCGCGCCGGGTCTTTGCGATTTAAAGGGCCACTGCACCGCTGATTGGTGCAGTGGTTCCAATTAGTGTTTACACCTGTGCACTTCCCTATATCACCTCACTTCCCCTTCACTCCCTCGCCGGATCTTGTTGCCCTAGTGCCAGAGAAAGCGTTCCTTGTGTGTTCCTTGCCTGTGATTCCAGACCTTCTGCCGTTGCCCCTGACTACGATCCTTGCTGCCTGCCCCGACCTTCTGCTACGTCCGACCTTGCTTCTGTCTACTCCCTTGTACCGCGCCTATCTTCAGCAACCAGAGAGGTTGAGCCGTTGCTAGGGGATACGACCTGGTCACTACCGCCGCAGCAAGACCATCCCGCTTTGCGGCGGGCTCTGGTGAAAACCAGTAGTGACTTAGAACCGATCCTCTAGCACGGTCCACGCCAATCCCTCTCTGGCACAGAGGATCCACTACCTGCCAGCCGGCATCGTGACAGAGGTTATGTGTCCTCCAGATAGCATGTGGCATAAAACTGTTACATATCATGATATTGCTTTCTAGAGACACTTTATGGAGAAAACATAATTCTGCCTATTTTCCCCTTGAGACTATTCCCGCAGCAATGCCTGGTAATAGTAGTAGGCAATCTGGAGCTCAGTAAAGTACATGGGAATAAGTTTTTATTTGTATTTATTTATTTATTTTTTTATAAATTTGTAATCATACATCTTTATTTTGAAATGTCAATTGGAAAACAACATATTAGGTGAATGCTTCTTGAATGTCTGATAGATGCAGGTTCTACTTCAGGGATACCTATCTCCAGAGCAAATGTCCCCTGACCCATGAACTACCTAGTGACATGGCCACTGGCCACCACATCAACATAGAGTTGGGATAATAGAAACAGCCAAGCTTACTATGTTCCACTGTTTCCTCTACCGCCATAGAAGTGAATGATACTGACCCTCAGAATAAAGCTAATGCTATTTACTGGATGCCACAGAGTGAATGGTGCAAAATGTAAAAAATTCTAACAGACACAAAGGATTTTAAACTTTTTTTTTTTTGCTTGTTTGTTTTTAGCCCAGAAAGAGTTAATAAAAGTTTAAAGGACTTTCTTGCCTACAAACCCCCCCCCCCCCCCTATACAAAAGTTAGTGGTTGGCTCAGGGGTCATTCTCTGCTCAAATCAAACATCATCGGTAGCAGGGAGCAACATAGACTAGATGATGCCAGAACAGCGGCTGTGTGGGAGTATGATGTAACATAGTAATGCCTTGTATGACTCTATACTATAATAATTCCCCCTCTGAACCCCATGCTGTAATAATGGCTCCTGGGACCCCAAAACTGTAATACTGCTTTCTGTTATCCCCACAATGTAATAATGTCTCTTGTTGCCTCCCTACTTTAACAATGCCACATGTCACCCCCACTCTGTAATAATGCTTCATGTGACCCCTGTATTGTAATAATGTCTCCTATGACCCCCTTTACTGTAATATAGCTTTCTTTGATCCCCATAATGTAATAATACCTTCTATGACCCCCATATTGTAATACTTTCTCCTGTGACTTCCATAATGTAATAATGTCTCTTGTGACCGTCATACTTTATTAAGGCCTCCTGTCACCCCCATACTGTAATAATGCTTCCTGTGACCCCTGTACTGTAATACTGTCTCCTGTGACCCCCTATACTGTAATAATGCTTTCTGTGATCCACATAGTGTAATAATACCTCCTGTGACCCCATATTATAATATTGTCTCCTGTGACCCTATACTGTAATATTGCTTTCTTTCATCCCCATAATGTAATACCTCCTTTGACCCCCATATTGTAATAATGTCTCCTGTGACCCCTGCACTGTAATATAGCTTTCTGTGATCCCCATAATGTAATAATACCCCCTGTGACTCCCATACTATAATAATGTCTCCTGTGCTGTAATATAGCTTTCTTTGATCCCCATAATGTAATACCTCTTGTGACCCCCATATTGTAATAATGTCACCAGTGACCCCCATTTTGTAATAATGTCTCCTGTGACCCGTATACTGTAATATAGCTTTCTTTGATCCCCATAATGTAATACCTCTTGTGACCCCCATATTGTAATAATGTCACCAGTGACCCCCATTTTGTAATAATGTCTCCTGTGACCCCTATACTGTAATATTGCTTTTTGTGATCCCCATAATGTAATAATGCCCCCTGTGACTCATATGCTGTAATAATGTCTCCTGTGACCCCCAAACTGCAATATTGCTTTCTGTCATCTCCACAATGTAATAATGTCTCTTGTGGCCTCTATACTTTAATAAGGCCTCCTGTCACCCCCATACTGTAATAATGATTCATGCGACCCCTGTACTGTAATACTGTCTCCTGTGATCCCCTAAACTGTAATAATACTTCATGTGACCCCTGTATTGTAATACTGTCTTCTGTGATCCCCTAAACTGTAATAATACTTCATGTGACCCCTGTATTGTAATACTGTCTTCTGTGATCCCCTAAACTGTAATAATACTTCATGTGACCCCTGTATTGTAATACTGTCTCCTGTGAACCCTTACTATAATATTGCTTTCTGTGATCTCCATAATGTAATAATACCTCCTGTGTCCCCATACTATAATAATGTCTCCTGTGACCCTATACTGTAATATAGCTTTCTTTGATCCCCATAATGTAATTATACCCCCTGTGACTCCCGTAATGTAATAATGTCTCCTGTGACCCCCCCCCCCAAACTGCAATATTGCTTTCTGTCATCTCCACAATGTAATAATGTCTCTTGTGACCGCCATACTTTAATAAGGCCTCCTGTCCCCCCCCCCCAATACGGTGATAATGCTTTCTGTGACCCCTGTACTTTAATAATGTCTCCTGTGATCCCCTATACTGCAATAATGCTTTCAATAATATGAATAATAAATAAACAAATAAATAGATTAATAAATATTAATACTCACCCTGCAGCCCTTGTGTCACAAGGAAGTGATCCCTGGGCAGGCACAATTATATTACTGTGTCCTGGTTGCTTGTAGTCTGCAGCCTATGAGAATGAATGGAGGAGCTCTGCCATTCTATTAGAGATGCAGGGAAGGAAAGCAGTTGCTGGGAGGGGCGGGGCACCGGGCAAAAAATCCTGTAGCTTGCTCCCCACATGCTCGGTGGTAATGAGGCCCCTGGTATATACATTGTTACTTCTGGAGTGCAATGACATTTCATGGCAGGGTGTAACAAAAACATTTCTATGTGACTGGTAAAACTATGTTTAAATATAATGGGGGAGATTTATCAAAACCTGTGCAGAGGAAAAGTCTCCCATAGCAACCAATCAGATCGCTTCTTTCATTTTTCA